>NC_091978.1:229704875-230012564 GCF_044704955.1 Pristiophorus japonicus
TAGTCCTCTTCCTTCCCAAATCACCCTGCATTTTTGTTCTTACAGCACCTGTGTGGAAGTATGGATAACTTTTCTAGAACTTTAAATTCCCTTAAAAAATGTCTGATTCAGACATGGAACTGTACTGTGCATGCGCAGGCACAGCCGTCATGTGAGGAACGGGCGAAAAAAAATTTCTGCGCATACGCAGAATGGCCGTTTTTTTATCGCAAAATATTTCATTTTTGTCGTTAAAAACTGCACTTTTTTAGCGCTTCGCCAAAAGTTACAAAACGTTGGGTGAAATATAAGCATTTATTTTTTGGCGTTATTTCGGTGACAAAAATAATCGTTAACCGCGAATAACTTGGGAAAATTCTAGCCCAATTATTAGTGATTTATAATAATCTAAATCAGTGACATTTTACATTCTTTCTATTATTTTAAGTGAAAGTTGTCTACCTATACTGACACACACAGCCATACCTAATGATTATGGGCCCAGATTTTGCGATAAAAATAAAGGTGAGGCTATCAGCATTCACCGTTATTAAAGTGTAAATCGGACAGCAACTCCAGGGCCCGCACATGCACAGTTAAACGTGGAAATCAGGAAGTTGCTGTCTGAGTTGCTCTGCTCCTCCAGAAGCTTCACTATATCGCTATGGAATGATGTGAAGTTGCTATGCTTATGTGATAAATACACACTAAATTCGCCAGAAAAAGTTAGAGCTTCCCCATTCCAGTAAATTTTTAACTGCGTGATAATTACTTTTGGTCTTAATTAGTCTTAATTGCTGCCAAACAACCTCTTTGGTACTGAAAAGTGTGGCATCTCATTCCTTCAGATTTTAATTATTGTTGGAGATCACAACTGCATGACTCATCATTAACTGGGGTTTTATTGAGTCTTATGAACATCACATGACTGGCTAAGCCACTCACAGTACAACAGCTCCACAAACCTGTGAGCATGCGAAATTGTGAAATTAAAACCTGAGAGCTCTATAACAGGCAGCTGAATCGATATCAGCCATTTAACACCATCACCCAAAGTCAAAATGCCCCCTTTATCTTCGGGAAATCAAAACAATTGGAGGAGAAAAATGAAAATGATAGAGTATATATAAATATTCAAACCTTTCAATATGTTGTGATCTTTTAACCATCACTTTTAATAATCTTTTGTGCATTTCAAAGTTGTCAAAGTGAGAGGTTAATGCCAGAAAAAAATAACTTTTTTTGCTGATATTGCCACCTAGGATCAGTATGAAGCACTCATAAGTTAGGTGTAGCTTAGCCAACTGCAGAATAAAACTCCCTCCGCTCCATAGATGTTGAAACTAATGTTTCTGAACTCTAAGGAGTCTGTAAGATAATCCAAGGGATCCCTGAGGCTATCAGACTTCTGTCTCTCACTAGATTTCTGTATTTTTCTATATTTGTTGATTTGTCATGTTAATGTTGGTTGCTTTATTGTAATTGAAAATGTTTTTGGTAATGACGAATATGGTTTCCTTTGGATAGCTGATGCTGCAGTTTGAAGTCTGGGAGATTTTATCAGTGTGTCAATGGGGTAAATTCAGAGATCCTGCACTCCTAGCTCAGAGCTGCCTTTGCATGTATGTCAAAGAATTGGCATCACAACGTTGTAGCCCTATCTCCGCCCTACAGCCCCTTGTGCACAGTTCTTGAATATTTTCAGGGATCTCTGGGTGTGTATGAACACTTGAAGGTCATTGCCCTATTCAACTCCAACAATGTGCTTTAATCTCTCAACTGCTTTACCAATGTAACATTTTCCACTTCCCAGCCCAGCCTTCTTAGTAAGATTGTAAGTTTACTGCCAAATACATTGATGTGATGTAATACACTATATGAATACAAGTATTATTAATGCCAATAAATGTGGCGGCTCACCACCATCTTCTCAAGGGCAATAAATGCTGGCCTTGCCAGTGGCGCCCACATCCCAGGAACGAATAAAAATAAATGCACCATTTGCGTTGTGGGCCTATGGCATTAGGAATTGGGCTGAGATTACTCAAGCTCATTTCATGTAGGATTCTAACAGCTAGAGTTGAAAGACCTAGAAATTCAAAGTGTTTGTGCTGCTGTTGAAGCCCGGTTTGGGAAAAAAATGGTGGCCACCTCACTTTAGCCCGCTGTCGGTGGGTCCCACAGCGGCCGCCATTTTCTGCAGGTCAGCAGCGTTGCAGTTGCCTGCACTCACCGAAAGTATTGTATTTAGTCAGAGCATGACGTCAATCGGTGTGCAATGGCGAGTTGATGCCTGCTCATCTATTTTGTATATCGCCGCTCTTGCCGCCCTCACCAAAGCACGCCTGTGCGTGTAACCATTAAAAGTGCTTCAGCAGCGTAAACAGCCATGAGGATGCTTCAACTGACAAATGTAAGACAGGCAGGACTATTATCTCCATGTAGCAATGTTTATATTAATCGCAAGCCTAGGTCTGGAGAGCTAACCCTTGAGATTTATAGGTAAAGTTTAATTTTTTTTTCAGTGGTTTGCTTACTTGAAACTGTCCTGCCAAAAATTGGCCGTGTGGTTGACAGTGAGGAGGAAAATTTTAGACTGCAAGAAGATATCGCCAGATTGGTCAGTTGGATAGAAAAGTGGAAAATGAAATTCAATCCAGAGAAGTGTGAGGTAATGCATTTCGGGATGTGCAACAAGGCAAGGGAATACACAATAAATGGGAGGATACTGAGAGGTGTAGAGGAACGAATGGACTTAGAGACCTTGTCCACAGATCCTTAAAGGTAGCAGGACAGGTCAAAAAAGTAATTAAAAAGGCATACGGAATGCTTTCCTTTATTAGCCGAGGCATAGACTATAAGAGCAGAAAAATTATGCTAGAACTGTATACAACATTAGTTAGGCCACAGCTTGAGTACTGCGTACAGTTCTGATCACTGCATTACAGGAAAGATGTGATTGCACAAGAGAGGGTGCAGAGGAAATTTTCGAGGATGTTGCCAGGACTGGAAAACGTTAGCTATGAGGAAAGATTGGATAGGCTGGAGTTGTTTTCTTTGGAACAGAGGAGGCCGAGGGGAGATTTAATTGAGGTGTATAAAATTATGAGGAGCTGAGATAGAGTCGCTAGGAAGGAGCTATTTCCCTTAGCAGAGATGTCAATAACCAGGGAGCATAAATTTAAAGTCGTGGTAGTAGGATTAGAGGGGAGATGAGGAAAACTTTTTCACCCAGAGATTGGTGCGGGTCTGGAACTCATTGTCTGAAATTTACCAAAATTCCCTGAATTCTGGGGAGGTCCCAGCAGATTGGAAAACTGCAAATGTAACGCTCCTATTTAAAAAAGGAGGCAGACAAAAGCAGGAAACTATAGACCAGTTAGCCTAACATCTGTGGTTGGGAAAATGTTGGAGTCCATTATTAAAGAAGCAATAGCAGGACATTTGGAAAAGCAAAATTCGGTCAGGCAGAGTCAGCATGGATTTATGAAGGGGAAGTCATGTTTACAAATTTGCTGGAGTTCTTTGAGGATGTAACGAACAGGGTGGATAAAGGGGAACTAGTCCTGTCCACCAGAGGGCCTACCTGTTGGAGTCCCAAGGGATCCCAGCATCCCTTGGGAGCACAGTATATAAGCAGGCCACCCACGAGGTACCTGAACTCTGGAACTATAATAAAGGAGCTAAGGTCACACTTACTTATTACACACAGTACTCCGTCTGACTATTTATTATGTGTAACAAGCGACGAGGTAACGAACAATCGTGCGAAAATTCAAAGAACAGTCGGCATCCTGGAGAAGGGGAACGATTGGGAGGCCTTCGTAGAGAGACTCGACCAATACTTCGTGACCAAGAGCTGGAAGGGGACGAGAATGCGACCAAACGAAGGGCGATCCTCCTAACTGTCAGTGGGGCAACAACCTACGGCCTCATGAAGAATCACCTGGCCCCAGCTAAACCAACAGAGAAATCCTACAAAGAACTGTGTACGCTGGTCCGGGAGCACCTAAATCCTAAGGAAAGCGTTTTGATGGCGAGATATCGGTTCTACACGTGTCAACGATCGGAGGGCCAGGAAGTGGCGAGCTACATCGCCGAACTAAGGCGCCTTGCAGGACATTGTGAGTTTGAGGGGTTCCTAGAACAAATGCTCAGAGACTATTTTGTACTGGGCATCGGACATGAGACAATCCTTCTCAAACTGTTGACTGTAGAAACTCCGAATCTGAGTAAAGCCATAACGATAGCCCAGGCATTTATGTCCACCAGCGATAACACTAAGCAGATTTCGCAGAACAAAGAAGTTTCGGCCAGTACTGTGCATAAAGTAACGTCGGTTTTGAGCAGAAATGTACAGGGCAGAACGTACAGTCTGCCATCATTTGTTAATGCGAGGCAGTTAACACCCTGTTGGCACTGCGGGGGTGATCATCGGCCCCATCAATGCCGCTTTAAGTACTTTGCGGCAATGGCTGCAGAACAATGGGACACTGCCAACGAATGTGCAGGCAAGCTGCAAACCCTGCAGACCCTCCAAACCACCATGTTGCAGAGGAAGATCGATCCACAGTGGATCAGATGGAATTGGAAATTCGTACGGAGGAGGCAAAGGTGTACAGGGTACACATGTTCACGACGAAATGCCCACCAATAATGTTGATAGTAGAACTGAACGGTATTCCAGTGTCTATAGGGCTGGACACAGGGGCAAATCAGTCCATAGTGAGTAAAACGGCCTTCGACAGGCTGTGGGAAAAGAAGGTACACAGGCCCAAGCTCAGCCCCATTCACACCAAACTAAGGACTTACACAAAGCAACTAATCCCTGTAATTGGCAGTGCTGAAGTCAAGGTCGCCTATGATGGAACAGTGCACGAACTCCCACTGTGGATTGTGCCAGGGGATGGCTCCAAGTTGTTTGGTAGAAGCTGGCTGGGGAAAATCAGCTGGAACGGGGACGATATCCAAGCACTCTCGTCTGTCACCGCATGTACCCATATTCTAAGCAAATTCCCTTTGTTATTTGAGCCAGGCATTGGAAGCTTCTCGGGGGCGAAAGTGCAGATCCAGTTGGTTCCCGGTACGCGACCCATCCACCACAAGGCTCGGGCAGTACTGTACATGATGCATGAAAAAGTGGAAATCGAGCTGGACAGGCTGCAACATGAAGGCATCATCTCGCCGGTGGAATTCAACGACTGGGCCAGTCCGATTGTTCTGGTATGCAAGGAGGATGGTACAGTTAGAATTTGTGGGGACTATAAAGTAATGATTAACCATTTTTTGCTACCCAAGGCAGACGACCTATTTGCGACCCTGGCTGGAGGGAAGGCATTCACCAAGCTGGACCTGACCTTGTTCTACATGACGCAGGAGCTGGAGGAGTCTTCGAAAAGCCTCACCTGCATCAGCACGCACAAAGGTCTGTTTATCTACAACCGGTGCCCGTTCGGGATTCGGTCGGCTGCAGCGATGTTCCAGCAGAAAGTCGGTTCCTTGCACAATAGTCTTCCAGGATGACATATTGGTTACAGGTCAGAACACCATGGAGCACCTGAAGAATCTGGAGGAGGTTATTAGTCGGTTGGATCACGTGGGGCTCAGGTTGAAACGCTCAAAGTGTGTTTTCCTAGCACAGGACATCGAATTCTTAGGAAGGAGAATCGCAGCAGACGGCATCAGACCCACTGATGCCAAGACAGAGGCCATCAATAACGCGCCGCGACCACAGGAGTTCTTGGGACTCCTTAACTACTTTGGTAATTTCCTACCTGGGTTAAGCACCCTGCTCGAACCCCTATATACGCTACTGCACAAAGGAGACGACTGGGTATGGGGGAATTCACAAGAGGCTGCCTTTAAGAAAGCCAGAAATTTATTGTGTTCTAACAAACTGCTTGTCCTGTATAACCCATGTAAATGATTGGTGTTAGTTTGCGATGCGTTGTCATACAGGGTCGGGTGTGTGATACAATAGGCTAATGAATCGGGAATTTTGCAACCAGTTGCGTATGCATCCAGGAGTTTGTCCAAGGCCGAAAGGGCCTACAGCATGGTTGAAAAAGAGGCTCAGGCGTGCATTTATGGGGTAAAAAAAATGCACCAGTACTTATTTGGCCTCAAGCTCGAGCTTGAAACTGACCACAAGCCGCTCATATCACTATTCTCGGAGAGCAAAGGGATTAATACCAATGCCTCTGCCCACATCCAGAGATGGACGCTCATGCTGTCGGCATACAACTATGCAATCCGCCACAGACCGGGCACAGAGAACTGCGCAGATGCTCTCAGTCGGCTACCATTGCCCACCACCGGGGTGGAAATGGCACAGCCAGCGGACTTGCTCGTGGTCATGGAGACATTTGAGAGCGAGAAATCCCCCATTATGGCCCGCCAGATCAGGACCTGGACCAGCCAGCCAGGATCCTTTACTGTCTCTGGTAAAAGACTGTGTCCTCCATGGGAGCTGGTCCAGTGGCCCAGTGGAGATGCAGAAAGCGATTAAGCCATTCCACAAACGCAAAGAGAAGCTGTCCCTGCAAGCGGACTGTCTTTTGTGGGGCAATCGCGTAGTCTTGCCCAAGAAAGGCAGAGACACATTCATTTGCGAACTGCATAGCATCCACTCAGTCATCGTGATGATGAAAGCCATAGCCAGATCCCACGTGCGGTGGCCTGGCATCGACTCAGATTTAGAGTCATGTGTGCGCCAGTGCAACACTTGCTCTCAGTTGAGCAATGCACCCAGAGAAGCACCGTTAAGTTTGTGGTCCTGACCATCCAAACCGTGGTCGAGGATCCATAGACTAGGCAAAATGTTTTTGGTTGTCGTGGATGCTTACTCAAAGTGGATTGAATGTGCAATAATGTCTGTAAGCACGTCCATGTCCATCATTGAAATTCTACGAGATATGTTTGCCACGCACGGCCTGCCTGATGTGCTGGTCAGCGACAATGAGCCGTGCTTCACCAATGCCGAATTCAAAGAATTCATGAACCGCAACGGGATCAAACATGTCACATCTGCGCCGTTCAAGCCCGCATCCAACGGCCAGGCAGAACGGGCAGTTCAGACCATCAAGCAAAGCTTGAAACGCGTATCGGAAGGCTCCCTGCAGACCCGGTTGTCTCGCGTACTGCTCAGCTACCGCACCAGACCCCACTCATTCACCGGGATTCCCCCAGCTGAGCTGCTCATTAAAAGGGCGCTTAAAACAAGGCTCTCTCTGGTCCACCCAGATCTACATGATCACATGGAGGACAAGCGGCATCAACAAAGTTGTACCATGACCGCGCAAACTTGTCGCGCGATATTGAAATCAATGATCCTGTGTTTGTGCTCAATTATGAACATGGTCCGAAATGGCTCGCTGGCACGGTCACAGCCAAAGAGGGCAGTAGGGTATTTCAAGTCAAACTGACTAATGGACAAACGCACAGAAAACACTTGGGCCAAATTAAACTGTGGTTCACCAACAGCTATGAACAACCTGAAGAGGACACCACCAACTTTGACCTTCCAACACACACACAAGTGGCAACTGACATCACAGTTGACCATGAAACAGAGCTCATCATCCCCAGTAGTCCGGCAAGGCCGGCTGCCCAACAGCCCAATGAAGAACCGACCATCCCAACCACACCAGCATTTGTACCGAGACGATCAACAAGCGAGCGTAAAGCCCCAGATCGTCTCACTTTGTAAATAAGTATATTTTTGACTTAACGGGGGAGTGATGTTATGTATTTAACCCCTTGTAACCTGCATCACACCTGTCCACCAGAGGTCCTACCTGTTGGAGTCCCAAGGGATGCTGGGATCCCTTGGGAGCACAGTATAGAAGCAGGCCACCCACGAGGTACCTGTGCTCTGGAACTATAATAAAGGAGCTAAGGTCACACTTGCTCATTACACACAGTACTCGGTCTGACCATTTATTATGAGTGTAACAGATAGTCTACAGATACAGCAAGTGATCAGGAAGGCCAATGGTATATTGGCCTTTATTGCAAAGGGGATGGAGTATAAAAGCAGGGAAGCCTTGCTACAGCTATATAACGTATTGGTGAGGCCACACCTGCAATACTGTTTGCAGTTTTGATTTCCATATTTACGAAATTATATACTTGTTTTGGAGGCAGTTCAGAGAAAGTTCAAGAGGTTGATTCCGGAGATGAGGGGGTTGACTTATGAGGAAAGATTGAGTAGGTTGGGCCTCTACTCATTGGAATTCAGAAGAATGAGAGGTGATCTTATCGAAACGTATAAGATTATGAGGGGGCTTGAGAAGGTGGATGCAGAGAGGATGTTTCCACTGATGGGGGAGACTAGAATTAGAGGGCATGATCTTAGAAAAAGGGGCCGCCCATTTAAAACAGAGATGAGGAGAAATTTATTCTCTGAGGGTTGTAAATCTGTGGAATTCGCTGCCTCAGAGAGCTGTGGAAGCTGGAACATTGAATAAATTTAAGATGGAAATAGACAGTTTCTTAAACAATAAGGGAATAAGGGGTTATGGGGAGTGGGCAGGGAAGTGGAGCTGAGTCCACGATCAGATCAGCCATGATCGTATTGAATGGCGGAGCAGGCTCGAGGGGCCTTATGGCCTACTTCTGCTCCTACTTCTTATGTTATGTTCTTATGAAAGGCTGGTGGAGGCAGAAATCCTCATCACATTTAAAGTGTACTTGGATGTGCACTTAAAGAGTGGCGACCTACAGGGCTACAGACCTAGTGCTAGAAAGTGGATTTAGGCTGGGTAGCTTTTTCTCGACTGGCATGGACATGGTGGGCCAAATAGCTTCCTTCTGTGTCGTAACATTTCTATGATTCTATTCTAGGTTGCAGTACTGAAAGTAACAAATGGGAAGATGCAGAATATTGCAGGTGGTTACTTGTGAGTGACCAGAAGAGTAAGCTTGAGGTTTGGATCAGGAATCACCTATGGATGGTCAGTGTTTCGATCTCTGAAATCTGAAGTGTGAATTAAATTCTTTAAGTTATCAGATATGAGTACTCAGTCTTCACCATGGAAGAGTAAAAGGCCCTCTGTTGTCAGACCCTCCTAATCTAGAAACTAAAGTGAGCTCAGCATATCAATGAAATTATGATTACAGTATAACAGGCCCCAAGTTTCCACATGATTTGCTCCTGATTTTTAGGAGCAACTGGTGTAGAACGGAGTATCTTAGAAATCGGAATTCTCATCATTTAGTTTGCTCCAGTTCTAGTCAGTTAGAACAGTTTCACTTTGGAACAGAATTTTTTTTTCAAAAGGGGGCGTGTCCGTCAGTGAAAGCTTACTCCAAACTAACTTAGAATGGAGTAAGTGAAGATTTTTGTAAGCTTGAAAAAACCTTGTCTACACTTTAGAAAATCAGGCGTAGGTTACAAATCAGGCATAGGGAATGGGGGAGGGGGGGTTTAAAGGGAAGTTTACAAACATTAAACACTTCAGTTTTACAAATAAAGAGCCATCATCAATAATAAATGATAAATACATCAATAAATCAACCAATAAATCAATCAAAACAAATTAATAAGAAATAATTTTTTTTTTTAAATCAATAAATAAAACATTTTCTACTTACCGACTGCAGCACCGGGAGCCCTCCAACAGCGTGCTGGGATGCCCCCCCCCCACCAGTGTGTCTCTGTCAGTGTCTCTATCTCTCTGTCTGTCTGTGTGTGTCTCTCATTCTCTGTCTGTCAGTGTCTGTGTGTCTGACAGCGATGGGAGGGGGAGGAGGGGGGTAGAGGGAGAGAGGGGGGAGCAGAGGGAGGGAAGGGGGAGAAGGGGAGGGATGGGGGAGAAGGGGGAGGGGGGAGAAGGGGGGAGGGGGAGAAAGGGATAAAGGGGAGAAAGGAGATGGGGGGAGGGAAAGGAGATGGGGGGAGGGAAAGGAGTTTGGGGGGGGAAAGGAGATGGGGGAAGGAGATGGGGTGGGTAAAGGAGATGGGGGGAAGGAAATGGGGGGGAAGGAGATGGGGGGGGAGGGAAAGGAGAAGGGGGGGGGGAAAGGAGAAGGGGGAGGGAGGCTGAACGGGCTGGGCCCGAGACTTTGGGCAGGGCCCGTCCCCAGCACCAGATTTACAGGTAGGTGGCGTTGGTGGGGATGGTGGGAGGGAGGTCGGTTCAGTTCGGGTCGGGGGGAGGGAGAGGGAGGTCAGGTCGGAGGGAGGGAGGTTAGGTCGGATCCAGTCCGGGGGGGGGGGTGGGGGGGAGCAGGAGTCGGGTCCGGTCCGGGGGCAGGGGGGGGGGGGGAGCGGGAGTTGGGTCCGGTCCGGGGGCGGGGGGGGGGGGGGAAGCGGGAGTCGGGTCCGGTCTGGTCCGGGGGCGGGGGGGGGGAGCGGGAGTCGGGTCGGGTCCGGAGGCGGGGGGTGGGGGGAAGCGGGGGTTGGGTCCGGTCCGGTCCGGGGGCAGTTGGGGGGGAGCGGGAGTCGGGTCGGGTCCGGAGGCGGGGGTGGGGGGGGAGCGGGAGTCGGGTCGGGTCCGGTCCGGAGGCGGGAAGCGGGAGTCGAGTCGGGTCGGGAGGAAGCAGGAGCTGGCCGTGGGAGGAGCCTTATTCACGCAGCCACAGTGAGGCCATTCGGCCAGGGCTAGGGGCTGCGTGCTTCGGCCCCTCCCACACAGTTTTGGGCGCCTGGAGCTACTGCACATGCGCGCCCACTGTAGCGCGCATGTGCAGAGGTCCCGGCACTGTTTTCAGCGCAGGGACCTGGCTCCGCCCCCTACAGCTCCTGCTGTGCTGCGTCGCGCCGAGGGCCAGAGGACCTGTAGGGAGGTGGAGAATCTGGAGGGTTTTTTTAGGCGCACTTTGTGGCGCGAAAAACGGGCGTCCAGGTCGGGACTGCGCCGTTCTAGTCGTGGCTCGAAACTTGGGCCCACAGTTTCAAAAACTACAAAGCACTGGATTTTATCATTCCTGTCCTATAACCTTTTCTTCCTGCTTCATGAAAATTTAAACAAGCATTTAAAATAAATAGCTTGGCTTAGTCTCTATTCCTTTAGAATGAGATGTATGGGTAAAGTGATGGGGAGAGTCCTTGAAAGCATTACATGGACCATCTTGGCTCAATGTAAATAAAAATTACCTCTGGTCCCTTTCATTAACACTGAATGCTGCATGTCTTCTTCAGCGCTATAAGGGGTACAGACTTCCACTAATTAATTTGCCCCATTGTACACCCATGCCTCCCCTCTCTCCTTCGATCCCATAAAACTCAAAGTCCAAGCAAACCACAGACTTCCCCGGCACAGTCGACATACTCCACACAAATGCATCAACTACTTGCCGAACCCTTTTTCCATCTGCAAAAATTTTGACAGCCGGAGCCTGAGCTGATTCAAAGATGACTACCATAGATAGGTTCCAGAGCTTTGCTTGTGTCATTTTGATGCGCTTTAAACTTTCTCCACAAAAGCTGAATGCAATGCTGTAACATTGATTGGTGAGCGGGTGGCAGGTAAATTGATGTAACAGATACGACAACTGTTCCGTACATTGCCGACAGGTTCGCACCTTTCTTCCCCATTCTCCTTCACTAAACAGGGCACAGACATGACCTTCAGCCTCCTGCTGAGCTTAGCACCAGAAAGAGCATGTTACATCACAAATTCGCCACACCGCTGATTTTAATTAGCAGGCAGCACCAAAATACCAGTGCTGCCTGCGCCCTCTTGATGGGTGATCGTTAGCCTTGGCTGGCGCTGTTATGGGCAGGCTTCCAGCCTACTTGAATTTCTAGGCCAGTGACTTTGGCCCTGAAATTCAGTAGGTTTGTCCCAGTGTCCCACCGTAAATCTGGTAGGACACTGATGGAATGGCTAAAAATCATCATTTTGCCAGATCCTGTTATTTTTTTCGATGGGGCGAGGTTCAATGGTTTCTTGCTGGAGTTATGGCGGGAGATTGGGACAACCCCCTAAGAATTTCAAGGCCTTTCACTTAATGGGGGTAATTTTGACTTTGTACCATTGTGTAAAACGGGTGATAGCGAATAGGCTGACTATTTTACATCTCCCCCGATTTTCATTTCCAATAAAGATAAGGATTTCCAGCCCCTATTTATTTATATCAGGAATAACACAAATGCCTGGCAATAAGTTTAACGCTTGCAATTTTGTTGATGCTTAGTCTTATAGATGTCATCAACAAAATTGCTTGATTGAATTATTGCTTTGCAATTCACTGCCGGATCCTATTATTATATGTTTATTTCAATAACCTAGGATCGATCTTGTTAGTGCTATTAATGAAGTATGTCATAGATGTGATAAAAATGGCCACAGAAAAGGTGGCTAGACAACTCACTAATAACAAAGCTGCGAAGGATTTAGGGTAACTCTCACATATGAGTTGCTTCTCAAAACTTACTGTGATGTTTAAAAAATAATTAGAATATATGCATTCACAGTCTCAGATTCAGATGCTTCTTCAATTCCCATGGGGATATTGACAGATTAAGAAAAAATACTCAATTTAAGCAAAAAATCAGGATAGAAAAAAAGTTTAACAAGTTAAATATTTAAAGGGATCATCCAGTACTTACATGTTAGTTGCTGGTTTGTCATTTCAGGCTGCTGGTTAACTTCTGATCATTTTTGGTCTGTTTTCTGACTGGAAAGGTATTAAATGTTGAGGTGAAGATTAGCATCCGCAGTATTTTGCTTTTAGATTATTCTGGTGTTGCACTTGTAGAACTTTTTAAAGGTTCTTGGACAAGACACCAATAAGCAGCAGTCAGTATGTTTGAGCAATAGATTAAGATTTATTAAGCTTACAGCTTAGTATACTTAACAAAAGGCGATAACTGAATGAAAGCTCGCAGCCCTTGGTCTCTGGAATCTTTTGGACACAGGTGACGTCGTCTTCAGTCTGTTTGTTGCTCGCCCAGCAGTCTGTGTGTGAAGCTATTCCTTGAGTATTGATGTTTTAGCCTATTTCTTATCAAAGGTTTGTTTTGCCAGTGTCCATATATGGAGCCCGAATTTGGTCCCGGTTATGGCCCGCCCATTTCTCGGCGGCCCCAGTAAGGTCCGTTTTCGCCGCCCGCTGCCGCCAGGTCCTGCCGGGAGCCATTTTTGGCTCTGTTGCGTGGGCGGCAGCGGGAGCGGCAGTCAGTGGTCGGGAGCGGGCGGGAGCAGGACTTGGAGGCTGACATCACTACTGTGCGTCAGTTGGAGGCCTCTTCACTCGAGGACCTTCGGAGGGCCTCCACTGCGAAATTTCTGGTTTTATTTGGTAGTTTTCTTGATCCGACGTGTAGTCCTTTCATGGTCCTTGGAGGCTGATTGGGGAACTGCGCATGAGCATAAAAAGAGAGTACTTTATTCCACCTGTGAGTGTGATAGGGGAGAGAACAGATTTGGAGGTTAGAGAGCAGAGAGGTGGCATTACAGAGGACATAGTTGGAAGTTAGAGAGCAGAGAGGTGACATTGGAGAGGGGATAGTCTGAGTTGCAGAGCGGCAGTGTGAGAAATTTAAACCCACAAACTATTCAGCAGCTATTTCACCCATCATTGAGAATGTGTGGCCAAAAATCTTCAATGAAGACTGGCAAAACCAGGCCCAGAGCTCCGTGGTTCACTGAACAGAAATTGGATGAGCTAGTGATGGAGGTGGAGTGTAGGTACAACAAACTCACCCGGGATGCTTGTGGCAAGCCTCCACCAATCCAAACTGACGTCTTTGGATGGACATTGGTGAGATGGTGACTGCAATGGGCAGTTTTGAGCGGGATAGGGACCAATGCCACAAATGTTGGAATGATTTGCTGGCGTCAGCTAGAGTGAGTACAAATTTATTCTACCCCTCCTCTCCAAGGCCAAAAACGTTGTGTGCCAGATATGTGTGTGTGGGGAGCATCAGCAAAAGGGGCTAAAGGCTGCAGCGTTTCTTTATGCAGAAAAAACAAGCAACCAACCAGGCAAGCCTGAGTGCGACTGGAGGGGGCCCAGAAGAGTTGGTCGAATTGACCAGGCTGGAGGACCGTGCGTTGGCATTGGTGGGTGACCGCCGCCGTGCAACCACAGACATTGATGCAGATCCGGTGCGACCACGCGGTAAGGTTATACACATCTCTGGTGTCAGCAATGCTCATGGCATGAAAGTACATGCAATGTTAAGGCACTCACGGTTGAACGCACATTTTATCGGCCATTATTGGTGTGGACATGTACAGATGGAACTCCTTGCTGGCATAATGTGAGATTGAACGCCTCACATCTCAGCTTGACCACCACTACCACCCTCCCCGGCCCCCCGCCCCGCCGACAGACTGAAATGTTGTCCTCTATTGCAGATGATGAGTTGGACAGCACGGATCGAGAGAGACCATAGACCTCTGGCCTTCACAGAAGCTGTTAGACCCCAGCATTTCCCACCCTGACGTTCTCCACACCTGAAGACACCGGATCCTTCCTGCAGCTACCCTCCCCCACCTCCCCATGATCACCCATTTCCACCGCTGCCACCTCTGCCACCCAGGGCCAGGAAGAACAGGAGAGAGACGAGGGAGAAGGGCCTATCTTTCTGCCCCTTGACCTGGAGGAACCAGAAGTGGCTGACATCAGCCTCTTGCCATGTGAGCCAAGTATCCGCAGAACCTCGGTGTCGGGTTCTGATTTCCTGGGCTTTCCAACTGATTCCACAGATGCAAGCTCAACCAAACACAGAGGTCGTGGCTTGAAGGGAAGCAAGGCGCCAGCACCCAGAAACCACCTGCGGATGCATCACGGCTCTCTCTACTCAACCAGATGGTGCAGCTATCAAGCACCGGTGTGGAGATAGGTCGCGACATGCTCCAGAGCATGGCTGGGATAGCTGGCAGCATAGCCTCCTTCATCCAGCAGTGTGATCAGAGGATGGACCGGCTCATTAGTCTTGGAGCGCACAACGGAAAGCGTTGAGGCCATGAGACAAGAGATGGCTTCTGCATGCGCAATGCAAGCCCCCGACCCCACAAGGCAGACAGATCTGGAGGAGCAAGAGATCCCCGCGCCCTACCTTTTCACCAAGACGCACACGTCTGCAGACATCCCGCTGCCCTCCTGCACAACCTTCTCAACCTGAGGCAGTGACGGACAGCGGAGCGCCACGCCGTCGTGTAGGCATGGGGAGGAAGAGGACATCGGGCATTGCTGCAAGTGGGGGGAAGAGAGGTGGTGGTGCTGGGTAGAGGGGTGGGTGTTGCTCCTGTAAATTTATGTAAATGTAATAATCTTAAGCAACCTTTGTTATTGTGCACTTGTAAATACATTCACATTGCTGACCCTCTGTTGGTGCTTGTGTCATTTTAGAGTCGTCTGGTACATTGTGAGAAACACACATCTGTCCCTCAGGTCATCTGCTTCATCATGAATATCTTCACATCCACACATCTGACTGTATTGTATAATGGGTCCTGTCATCAGGCCATCGCAACATGACAAGGAAGGGTCACCAATGCAGGAAGCCTGCCATTCAATTACTCTCACTTTACCTACTTGCAGGCCAGAACTTAAGGCTTGCACTGCAACCCTATTTTTTCAAGGCCAAACATAGAGGAGTGCCACCCCTGAGATGACATGATCATCAGTTACGTTGCAGTACATTGTGTGACACAATTAATGAATCAGCTTGGATGTACAAAATGTGACATACTGAACACTTTTCAGTTACTCATAATAATTTTCCCTTTGCCATTGGGCTTCTCAATGATGGACTTTCAGCAAGGTCCAACAAAAAAGCCTCCATCAGCTTAGATACATTTCAGTCGCTTTTATGATATCCAATTTAAACATTACAATCAGCAATAAAGTAATGCAACATGCACCTAACTTTTTTCCAGCAATCCCACTCATATGGTGCAGCAACCGCCCGGCTGCCGTGATGTGATGGCCTCCAGCACTCCTTCCCGCTCTCCAACATTCATGCCCACCCATTCTCCATGCTGCACGACTGCCATCAGATCACCAGCCTCCCATTCTCTGTGCTGCCTGACCTCCGTCCACCTCTCCCTCCCACCCAATCTCACTGCTGGCCGACTAACATCCTGGGAAAACCTACTTTTCCCGAGCGGTCCTTCTGGCGGGTGGCAGGACGACCAGAGGCCAGCATAACTGATGAAAATGGCACTTTACGAACATCCGGCATGGGCACGATCTGACATCGGCAGAACCCTTCCCCACCAATCTTCCACCGAACCTCGATGGCAGATGGCCGGTCCCGGAGGAATTGCCCAGAAAACCAACATTTGCGGTGGGTCCTCAGCGGATGTGGGCGGAACATCAACCAAATTTTGGCCCCATGGTCTTTAACAAAATCATCTTTTTTAATTGGTTCTAGTGGTCAAAATACTATTGTCACTCAGGCCAGAGGTAGTATCTTGGCCACGCCTGCTTCCAGTAATTTTCCATCAACCCTACTTTGTCTATGTTATGCATTCTTTTACCTCACTGGAATTCACCTGAACTCTTTTACTCCGAACAAGCAGTACCCGGTCTGGTATCAAGGGCCCATTTCAAACTGTCTCTCTAGTCTTGGATGGTGCCCAGATTATCTCACTTTAATCTAGTGGATGGGTACTTTCACTCCAATGGTCTGCCTTTCTTTAATGTTTCTTTATACTAACTGTTGTGTATGGAGAAAGAGTCAGACTGAACACTGTGAGCTCAAAGTAAAGTGTGACCTTAGTCTTTTATTGCAGGTCTCCAGAGTGCCTCTCCAACCTGTGAGGCCTCCTTAAATACCTGTGCTCCCAAAGGATTATGGGTTCCCTTGGGACTCCAGGGGATGAGCCTTCTGGTGGCTGTACAGAGTAAATACAAGTCCACATATATAACAACGCTCCCCCCGCAAAGTCAATAGTGTAACTATTTACAATGTGAGTTGATCTGGGACCCTTCTTGCCCTGGTTGATCATCTCAGTGTGAAAGCTGGTATTGTTGAATCATTTGTTGGGCCCTCGCTGGGCTGCTGTGCAGCTGGCCTTGCTGGGCTGCCTGGTATGTTGGGCCCTGCAGGGCTGCTGTGGATGATGGGTTCTGCTTCGTAGTCAACCGTAGTGCCGGTTGCCACTGGTGTGTATGTTGGGGGATCAAAAAAGGTAGGGTCCAAGGTGGGTTGCTCAGGATAGTCCGTGAATCTGAGTTTGATTTGGTCCAAGTGTTTCCGGTGAATGAATCCATTTGAAAGTTTGACCCGAAACACCCTGCTCCCCTCTTTGGCCATGACAGTGCCAGGAAGCCACTTGAGACCTTATCCATAATTTGATACAAATACAGGATCATTGATTTAAATCTCGCGTGACACATTTGCGCTATCATGGTATGCACTTTGTTAAAGCCGCCTGCTCCCTACCTGTTCATGTAGATCAGGGTGAACTAACGAGAGCCTTGTCTTGAATGCTCGTTTCATGAGCAGTTCAGCAGGTGGGATCCCAGAGTGATTGGGGTCTCGTGCGGTAGCTAAGCAGGACTCGGGATAGATGAGTCTGCAGTGAGCCTTCAGTTACCCTCTTCAAGCCTTGCTTGACCTTTGGACGCTGGTTTAAACGGGGCAGATGTGACATGTTTGATCTGATTACAGGTCATGAATTCTTTGAATTCAGCACTAGTAAAACATGGCCCATTGTCGCTCATCAGGACATCAGGTAAGCCGTGAGTGGCAAACATGGCCCGTAGGCTTTCAGTAGTGGCAGCGGACATGCTAGCCGACATTATCTCACATTCAATCCACTTGGAGTTCGCGTCTACGACCACAAGGAACATTTTACCCAAGAACGGGCCTGCATAATCGACGTGTACCCTAGACTACGGTTTGGAGGGCCAAGACCATAAATTTAGTGGCGCCTCCCTGGGTGCATTGCTTAACAGCGAGCATGTATTACATCTGTGAACGCAGGACTCTTTAAGTTCGCATTGATACCGGGCCACCACACGTTGGATCTGGCTATCGCTTTCATCATTACGATGCCTGGGTGGGTACTGTGGAGGTCATTGATGAAGGTGTCTCTGCCCTTCTTGGGGACCACTACTCGATTGCCCCACAGAAGGCAGTCTGCCTGTATAGACATTTCATCTTTGCGCCGCTTGAACGGCTTTATCTCTTCCTGCATTTCCACTTGGACACTGGACCAGCTCCCGTGAAGCACACAGCTTTTGACTAGAGATAATAAGGGGTTCTGGCTCGTCCAGGTTTTGATCTGCCGGGCAGTGATGGGTGATTGCTCACTCTCAAATGCTTCATAACCATGGATAAATCTGCAGGCTGCGCCATTTCCACCCCCGTGGTGGGCAATGGTAGCCTACTGAGAGCATCGGCGCAGTTTTCTGTGCCTGGCCTGTGGCGGATGGCGTAGTTGTATGCGGACAACGTGAGTACCCATCTCTGGATGCGGGCCGATGCATTAGTATTTATCCCTTTATTCTCAGAAAACAGGGATATGAGTGGCTTATGGTCAGTTTCCAATTCGAATTTTAGCCCACAGGTATTGATGCATTTTCTTTACAGCATAGACAAACACTAACGCTTCTTTCTCAATCATGCTGTCGGCTCTCTCAGCCATAGACAGACTCCTGGATGCATAAGCAACCGGTTGCAGTTTCCCAAAATCATTAGCTTGTTGCAATACACACCCAATGCCATATGACGATGCATCACATGCTAGTACCAAATGCTTACATGGATCATACAACACAAGCAATTGGTTTGAGCATAACAATTTTCTCGCTTTTACGAAGGCATTTTCTTGGCTTTTGCCCCAAACCCATTCATCCCCTTTTTGTAGTAAGACATGCAATGGTTCTAACAGTGTGCTGGGACCCGGTAAGAAGTTACCAAAGTAGTTCAAGAGCCCCAGAAACGACCGCAGCTCCGTCACATTCTGTGCCCTTGGTGCATTCTCGATTGCCTCCATCTTCGCGTTGGTGGGCCTGATGCCATCCGCCGCAATCCTCCTTCCCAAGAACTCCACTTCAGACGCCAGGAAACCGCACATCGAGCATTTTAACCTGAGCCCCATGCGGTTGAGTCGACTAAGAACCTCCTCCAGGTTCTGCAGATGCTCGGCTGTGTTCCGACCTGTGACCAAGATGTTGTCCTGGAAGACCATAGTGTGCGGGACCGACTTCAGTAAGCTTTCCATGTTTCTCTGGAATATCGCCGCAGCTGATCGAATTCCAAATGGGCATCTGTTATAAATAAAAAGACCTTTGTGTGTGTTGATGCAGGTGAGGCCCTTCGATGATTCCTCCAGTTCCTGCATCATGAAGGCTGAAGTCAGATCCAACTTCGTGAACGTCTTTCCTGCCGACAGCATTGCAAAGAGGTCGTCAGCCTTTGGTAGTGGGTGTTGATTCTGCAGGCAGAAACGATTGATGGTTACTTTGATATCGCCACAGATTCTGATGGTGCCATCTCCCTTGAGGACAGGAACGATTGGGCTGGCCCACACGTTGAACTCGATCGGTGAAATGATGCCCTCTCATTGCAACCGGTCTAGCTCGATCTCTACCCTTTCTCTCATCATGTACGGTACTGCTCTCGCCTTGTGATGGATGGGTCGTGCCCCCGGAATTAGGTGGATCTTCACTTTTGCTCCTTGGAATTTCCCAATTCGAACAGCAAAGGGAACTTGTTTAAGACCTGGGCACACAAAGTGGCGTCAGCGGGCGATAGCACTCGGACGTCGTCCCAATTCCAGCGTATCTTTCCCAGCCAGCTCCTGCCAAACAGCATGGGACCATCACCCGGTACCACCCAGAGGTAAGCTCCATCGTAAGAGACCTTTACAGTAGCACTGCCAATTACGGGAAGCTGTTCTTTCGTGTAAGTTCTTAGTTTCGTACGAATTGGAGTTAAGACTGGCCTTGAGGCCTTGTTGCTCCACAGTCTTTCGAAAATCTTTTTGCCCATGATGGACTGGCTCGCACCCGTGTCCAGTTCCATTGACACCGGGAGTCCAGTTAGTTCAACATTCAGCATTATCGGGGGACAATTCATGGTGAATGTGTGTACCCCATGTACCTCTGCTTCCTCAGTCTGAGGCTCTGGTTCATCGTGATCCTCCGTGGATCTGTCTTCCTCTGCAACATGGTGGTTTGCAGGTTTAACAGGATTAGCAGCTCGCCTGCACATACGTTGGAGGTGTCCCATTGTTCCACAGCCCTTGCACACATACCCTTTGAATCAGCATGAATGGAAACGATGATCACCCCCGCAGCGCCAACAAGGTGTTAATGGCCTTGCCTTCATCACCCTTGATGGTGGACTCTGAGACATCTGCGACGTGCAGCTGCAGGTATGTGTGACCTGCCCTGTACGTTGGGATTTGAAAACAACATCACTTTGTTCACAGTACTTGTAGCAGCACTTGTGTGCTGAGAGATTTGCTTCGTATTGTCACTAGTGGCAATGAACGCCTGGGCTATCCCTATGGCCTTACTTGAGGTCTCTACAGTCAAAAGTTTGCAAAGTATGGTTTCGTGGCCAATGCCAAGTACAAAAAAGTCTCTGAGCATGTGCTCCAAATGTCCTTCAAATTCGCAATGTCCTGCAAGGCATTTTGGCTCAGCGACATAACTCGCCACTTCCTGGCCTTCAGACCTTTTGTAGGTGTAGAACCAGTACCTCGCCATCAGAGCGCTTTCCTTCGGGTTCAAATGCTCTCGGACCAGTGTGCACAAATCATCGTACGATTTCTCCGTGGGTTTCGCTGGAGTGAGCAGATTCTTCATAAGGCCATACGTTGGTGCCCCACAGATAGTGAGGAGGATCGCCCTTCGTTTGGCAGCATTCTCTTCCCCATCGAGCTCGTTGGCCACGAAGTATTGGTCGAGTCGCTCCACAAAAGTTTCCCAATCACCTCCCTCCGAGAATTTCTCCAGGATGCCCACTGTTCTCTGCATCTTTGGGTTTGCTATTTTTATCTCGTCGCCAGTTGTTGTGCATGGAGAAAGTGTCAGACTGAACACTGTGAGCTCAAAGTAAAGTGTGACCGTAGTCTTTTATTGCAGGGCTCCAGAGTGCCTCTCCAACCTGTGAGGCCTCCTTAAATACCTGTGCTCCCAAGGGATTATGAGATCCCTTGGGACTCCAGGGGATGAGCCCTCTGGTGGCTGTACAGAGTAAAAAGAAGTTTACATATATAGCAGTCTATACCAGGAACAACATTTACATTTCCTTCCCCATGGGCAGAGCGAAGCAGGATGAGACACCACTAGGCTTCAGCTGCACTGTAGACTTCCGCAGGGTGCAAAGTGCCATGGACTGTACCAACATTGCCTTGCATGCTCCCCATCACCAGCCTGGCATTTTTATGAATTGAAAGGAATTCCAGTCCCTAAATGTATAGCTGGTTTGCGACCAAAGGCAACACATCATGCAACTCTGTGCTTGGTTTTCTGGCAACAGTCATGATTCATTCATTCTGTGCCAGTCCTCTGTGTCACCTTTATTCCAGCCATGCTATCAGGTTATAGGCTGGTTACTGGGCTGCAAGGAATATTCCCTCCAGAAAAGGCTCATGATTCCTGTCAGGAACCCAGGCACAGATGCAGAGCTGGCCTACAATGAGAAACATGTCTCCAACAGAAACACGATTGAACAAACAATCGGTATGCTCAAGCAACACTTCCGCTGCCTGGACCATTCCGGAGGTGTTTTGCAGTATATCCCTGAGCAGGTATCCAGATTTGTGGTCATCTACTGAATGTAGGTTTACTTACTGCACAAAATATAAGTGAGGCCCACAATTCTATTCCCTTCATGGGAGGTTTGGGTGCTTGGGGTAATGGGAATGAGCCCCAGAGTACCTTGGTACTTTTCCAATTCATGTGGAGGCTGATCTTATTCTGACATGATATTTCCCTGTGTCTTTCCTAAGAGTGGCATGGGTAGACTATTCCATTTGTCCAGGTCAGCAAGTAGGTTAGAGAAAGCAAGTTCCTTTTGAATAGAGTGTTAATTTAATACACAGACACATGAAGAAAGTTTGTGATGGGTTGATAGGATTTATGTATTTGCGTGGAGATGTTCCGATTGAGAGATATTCCTCTACTCAAGAAATTAAGCTTGTATCCTGAAAGTTGGCCAAACTGCTTGATGTGTTTTGGAGTGAGGACGTGGGGTTAAGAACATAAGAAATAGGAGCAGGAGTAGGCTGGCCCCTCGAGCCTGTTCCGCCATTCAATGAGATCATGGCTGATCTGGTCATGGATTCAGCTCCACTTCCCTGCCCGCTCCCCATAACCCTTTACTTCCTTATCGCTCAAAAATCTGTCTATCTCCGCCTTAAATATATTCAATGACCCAGTCTCCACAGCTCTCTGGGGCAGAGAAGTCCATAGATTTACAATCCTCAGAGAAGAAATTTCTCATCTCAGTTTTAAATGGGCAGCTCCCTATTCTAAGACTATGTTCCCTAGTTTTAGTTTCCCCCCCGATTGGAAATATCCTCCCTGCATCCACTTTGTCGAGCCCGCTCATTATCATAAGTTTCAATAAGATCATGTCTCATTCTTCTGAACTGTGTATAGGCCCAACCTCTCCTCATAAGTCAGCCCCTCATCCCCGGAATCAACCTAGTGAACCTTCTCTGAACAGCCTCCAATGCAAGTACATCCTTCCTTAAATACAGAAACCAAAACTGTACACAGTACTCCAGGTGTGGCCTCACCAATACCCTGTAGAGTTATCACAGGACATTTCCCCTTGCAATAAAGGCCAACATTCCATTTGCCTTCCTGATTACATGCTGTACCTGCATACTAACTTTTTGTGTTTCATGCACAAGGACCCCCAGGTCTCTCTGTATTGCAGCACTTTTTTCTTGCTTTTCTATTATTTCTGCCAAAGTGGATGACCTCACATTTTCCCACATTATACACCATCTGCCAAATTTTTGCTCACTCACTTAGCTTGTCTATATGCCTTTTCAGATTTTGTGTGTCTCCTCATAACTTGCTTTCCCACCCATCTTTGTATCACCAGCAAACTTGGCTACATTACACTTGGTCCCTTCATCCAAATCATTAATATAGATTGTAAATAGTTGTGGATCCAGCACCGATCCCTGTGGCACTCCACTAGCCACTGTTTGTCAATCGGAAAATGACCCATTTATCCTGACTCTCTGTTTTCTGTTAGTTAGCTAAAAACCTCTATTCATGCTAATATAGTACCCCCAACTCAGTGAGCTTTTATCTTGTGCAGTAACCTAAAGGGCTCAATTTTGGCCCAGCCTGTTTTTAGGCACACTGGAGATGCGCCGATTTTCTCCGTTCAGAAATGCGTCGAAAAATTTCCTTCCCACATTGGCCGCTGTCCGGCCTCCTCCCTGTGGTTGCGCAGCATGGCCAGTCGAGTCGGGGGTGGAGCCAGCTTCTTGCGCTGAAAACAGTGCCGGGACGTCTGCACATGTGCAGTGGAGTGTCCGCTCATGCGCAGTAGCTCTTCGCCCCCAGCCTCTCCGTGTCTTGCCGCAGCCGCTGTGTGGGACCCGATGCTGGCCAAATGTTGTTGTGAGTAGGGGTAGTTGATTTGAAGCTTTAATCACTTTAATCTTAGAAATCACACTGGGAAGCCACTTGGCCAGGGCTAGGGGCGGGCGGGCAGCAGAATCATCCAGGCAGGAGCACTATCAGTTCTCCTGCCCACCCTTAGCCATAGCCAAGATGCCTCCCGATGCGATCGATCCAGTATAATCATTGCAAACAAATAGTTGTTTAAATTAGTTGTGAGATTAGGGCAATTTAATTCAACAATCTTTTACTTCTTTTATTTTTGTAGTTTAAACTTCCATGAATGCTTCTGTTTTATAGTAAATTAACTTTGTGTTAAGCTGAGCGGGCAGGAGAACTGATAGGGCTCCTGCCTAGATGATTTCTATCAGTTCTGCTGGTCTCCCGCCCCTATCCCAGGCCGAATGGCCTCCGATGTACCTACCTGCGCTGATTTCTTAACTCTCCGCAATGGTTTCCTGAAGTGGCCACATACGCTGGCCTAAGTAGATTTGGAGTAACTATTAGCTGGCCAATGGGCAGAACTGGCGTAGGTGGCTGATAACACCCCCTTTTGAGAAAAAAAAACGAAACTAAAAAAATCGTAACGAACTCACTTACACTGGTGCAAATTGAATGTGCAAAATGGGGATTTTTAAGTTACGCCAGAAAAACCAAGTTACCCCCCAAAAAAAAGGAGCAACTCCTGGCCTTCTGGAAATCCAAATTCACCACAACCACTGGTTCCCCCTTATCCACCCTGCTCGTTACATCCGCAAAGAACTCCAGCAAATTTGTCAAACATGGATTTCCTTTTCATAAAACCAGACTGACTCTGCTTGATTGAATCATGCTTTTCCAAATGTCCTGCTACTGCTTCCTTACTAAACAAACTGATCCTCCTCGGCAACTTCAATGCCAGAGTCGGCAAGGACACAACCCTCTGGGGAGGCATGATCGGATGAGAGCTGCTAGTCTGGCGTCCCTTGATGACCCCGAGATGCAGAATGCCCACAGTCTGCCCTCCAAGCCTCCATAACCAATGCCTGTGAAGAGACGCTCGGTCACTCAACCAGGAAACACCAGGACTGGTTTGATGAGAATGACCAGGAGATCCAAGAGCTCATAAATCGCAAGCACAGGGCATTTCTGAGCCTAAAACAACGACCTTAAGAATTGATGGTGGATGGAGAAAGCACAGGAGATTCAGCAGCTGGCCAACAGCCATGATGTGTGAGAATTCGTCACTGCAGTCAAGGCCACCTACGGCCCAAACACCCCACTGCTGGCCAAGAACGGGGAGACACTCATCAAGGACACCGAGGCAGTCAGGAGCCGCTGGAAGGAACAATTCAAAAATCTTCTTAACCGAGACTCTGCCTTTGACTCGAGTGTCCTTGAATGCAGGGAACAGCACCAATCCTTGTACATGGCCTTCTTTAACCTTACAAAGGCCTTTGACACTGTTAACCGCGAGGAACTATGGAGCTTCCTCCTCCATTTCGGGTGCCCCCAAAAGTTCGTCACCATCCTCCGCCTGCTCCATGACGACATGCAAGTTGTGATCCTGACCAATGGATCCATTAAAGACCCAACCCACCTCCGGACCGAGGTCAAGCAGGGCTGAGTCATTGTGCCAACGCTCTTCTCAATCTTCCTCGCTGCAATGCTCTACCTCACACTCAACAAGCTCCCCGCTGGAGTGGAACTAAACTACAGATCCAGTGGGAACCTGTTCAACCTTCGTCGTCTCCAGGTCAGATCTAAGACCATCCCAACCTCTGTCGTCGAGCTACATTATGCGGATGACGCATGCGTCTGCGCACATTCAGAGATTGAACTCCAAGTCATAGTCAACATCTTCACTGAGGCATACGAAAGCATGGGCCTTACATTAAACATCCATAAGACAAAAGTCCTCCACCAGCCTGAACCTGCCACACAGCACTACCCCCCAGTCATCAAGATCCATAACGCGGCTCTGGACAACATGGACCACTTTCCATACCTCGGGAGCGTATTATCAACAAGGGCAGACATTGACGATGAGTTTCAACACTGCCTCCAGTGCACCAGCGCAGCCTTCGACCGTCTGAGATAAAGAGTGTTCGAAGATCAGGCTCTCAAATCTGTCACCAAGCTCATGGTCTACAGGGCTGTAGTGATACCCGCCCTCCTATATGGCTCAGAGATGTTGAACATATACAATAGACACCTCAAATCGCTGGAGAAATACCACCAACGATGTCTCCGCAAGATCCTGCAAATTCCCTTGGAGGACAGACGTACCAATGTTAGTGTCCTCGACCAGGCCAATATCGAAGCAATGACCACACTCGACCGGCTCCACTGGGCGGGCCACATTGTTCGCAGGCCTGACACAAGACTTTCAAAACAAGCGTTCTGCTCGGAACTCCTACACAGCAAGAAGCAAGAAGAGGAAATGTTTCAAGGACACTCTCAAAGCCTCCTTGATAAAATGCAACATCCCCACCGACACCTGGGAGTCCCTGGCCAAAGACCGCCCTAAATGGAGGAAGTGCATCCGGGAGGGTGTTGAGCACCTCGAGTCTCATCGCCGAGTGCATGCGGAAACCAGCACAGGCAGCGGAAGGAGCGTGCAGCAAACCAGTCCCAACCATCCTTTCCTTCAACGACTGTCTGTCCCACCTGTGACAGAGACTGTAATTCCTGAATTGGACTGTTCAGTCACCTAAGAACTAATTTTTAGAGTGGAAACAAGTCTTCCTCGATTTCGAAGGACTGCCTGTGATGATGATGATGATGATGAATAATGAACTCCTGCATTTTCCCCAATGACAGATGTTAGGCTAACTGGTCTTTAGATTCCTGCTTTTTGTCTGCCTCCTTTTTTAAATAGGGACTTTACATTTGCGGTTTTCCAATCCGCTGGGACTGCCCAGGGAATTTCGGTAGATTACAACCAATGCAGCCACTATCTCTGCAGCCACTTCTTTTAAGAGCCTGGGATGTAAGCCATCAGGTCCAGGGGACTTGTCCGCCTTTAGTCCCATTATTTTACCGAGTACTACTTCATTTGTAATCGGTTCCTCCCTATAGCCCCTTGATTATCCACTATTGGGATGTTTTAGTGACTTCTACCATGAAGACTGATACTAAATATTTATTCAATGTCTCTTGCATTTGCCTGTTCTCCATTATTAGTTCCCTAGTCTCATCCTCCAGGGGATCAACATTTACTTTAGCCACTCTTTTTCTTTTTATGTACTTGTAAAAATTCTTACTATGTGTTTTTATATTTCATGCTAGTTTACTTTCATAATCTATCTTCCTTCCCTTAATTATTTTCTTAGTCCTTTTCTGTTGGCTTTTAAAAATTTCCCAATCATCTGGCCTCCCACAAGTCTTGGCCACATTGTATGCCTTTAGTCATATATAGTAGTAAGTCAGTGTGTCGTAATCTTTTATGTTCTCCAATCAATATTCAATAGAGCCTGTTGCCAACAGTATTCTTGTATTCATGCACATTTATTAACAATACAGAATAGAATCATAGAAATTTACAGCACGGAAGGAGGCCATTTCGACCCATCGTGTCCGCGCCGGCCAACCAAGAACTATCTAGCCTAATCCTGCTTTCCAGCCCTGTAGTTTACGGCACTTTAAGTGCACATCCAAGTATCTTTTAAATGTAGTGAGGGTTTCTGCCTCTACCACCCTTTCAGGCAGTGAGTTCCAGACCCCCACCACCCTCTGAGTGAAGAAATTTCCCCTCATATCTTCTCCAAACCTTCTCCAATTACTTTAAATATAAATCATAGAAATGAAGACTGCCACCTTTGCATGTTCGAAACTATCCGACTACACTGAAGTTAGTATTCCCTACTTATCAAGCAATGCCATACTCACTGGCCCGTAATTTGTGGCCTTTATGGGCGTGTATGAGGTGTATAAGTTCCGGCTTTTTGCGCGCGAACTGTCAGATCCAATGCATCCCTGGGAAAAGGGCATCGGCAGGTGGAGAGTTGGGCTATTTGCCCTTGAAATTCTTATGCTCAGTAAGTTTATTTTTAATTTTTAACCTCTTTAAAACAATTTAATTTATTTTTCAAAAAAATTAATTTGTGTTTGAATATTTAATTAAATCACACTTTAATTAATTTTAAATATATACTTAAAAAAATGTATTTGATGTGCAGATGTATTTTTTGGGGTATTCCCATTCATGGTTATGGGGTTTCCATACATAAGCATGAATGGGAGATTCCCTTCTTTCATTCGTTGGGCTGGTCCACGTGATTCCGGGGTACTTGCGAACCTCCTGCGTCCCTGAATCTCTACCTACATGTACCTAGAGAGGCCCAGGACCGCGAATCACCATTCTTCCAAGATCACCATGCATGTGGGCATTTTATTTGCAAATCGGAGGCATTTCCCCATGGGAAGCCTCCGTTGGCAAATTCAAGGCCATTATTTTTTAGATTTTCCTCATTGTTCATTTATGAGACAGAAGAGCTGTGGCATCAGAAAATGAAAACTGATTGAAAACTATATTCAGATTCTACTCAAAATACATGGGTCCATCAATAGCAACAGGTGTAAACTGCTAAAACTCAAACATGGGACAATAATACTTCATATATTCTTGTACATAGCATTCAAAGGGCTGGAAATTGCCCTTCGCCCCAATTGAGGGCGATAAATTTCTGGGGCCGGGACTAGTTGCGCCTGGTCCAGAAGTCTCGCCCCCAATGCGGAATTGGGTTGTGCACCCCTTTGCCCCCCGGGGCGGCAGCATGGTGCTCAGTCCAGTGCCACATGGAGGAGGCCAGCACTGCTGCTCCATGCAGTTGGCCATCCTTTCCACGGAACAGCACATCGTCACCATCGCCTCCGACATGATGATGCTCATGTTGGATATGAACTCCTCCATTCCCTGCACATTTGTATACATCGTGGCTGAAAAAGCTGGCAGAGCCTCATGCAATTGTGGCTGCCCCTTCAAGATCACCCTATTTCTGGATGGTCCTTGAGGCTCAGAGTTTGCATGCATCTGAGCAGAGCTGGGAACGTCCTGCGCCCTCCGCTGAGGAGTCCCCACTGCTGTCCCTGCCCACACCATCTGCTCTTGCTCACTTGTGAATTGTGAGACAGCAGACGACAACACTGCTCCATCTCGCACAGGACCCACCGAGGCGTGTGTATTTGCAGTGATGCTGGGAATGCTTGAGTTGGCTGACGGTGCACCCTCAGAGGCTGGAGGCTCCTCTGAGGAGTCGTCTTCCTCTTCTGGCTGACCTGTGAGAGAGTAAAGAGATAGAAATATAGAAAATAGGTGCAGGAGTAGGCCATTCCACCCTTCGAGCCTGCACCACCATTCAATAAGATCATGGCTGATCATTCCCTCAGTACCCCAGGTTAACAACTCTCTGAATGAAGAAGTTTCTCCTCATCTCAGTCCTAAATGGTCTACACCATATCCTAAGACTGTGTCCCCTGGTTCTGGACTTCCCCAACATCGGGAACGTTCTACCCGCATCTAAAGTGTCCCATCCCATCAGAATCTTGTATGTTTCTATGAGATCCCCTCTCATCCTCCAAACTCCAGTGAATAAAGGCTCAGTTGATCCAGTCTCTCCTCATATGTCAGTCCTGCCATCCCTGGAATCAGTTTGGTGAACCTTCGCTGCACTCCCTCAATAGCCAGAATGTCCTTCCTCAGATTAGGAGACCAAAACTGAACACAATATTCCAGGTGAGGCCTCACCAAGGCCCTGTACAACTGCAGTAAGACCTCCCTGCTCCTATACTCAAATCCCCTAGCTATGAAGGCCAACATGCCATTTGCCTTCTTCACCGCCTGCTGTACCTACATGCCAACTTTCAATGACTGATGAACCATGACACCCAGGTCCTGTTGCACCTCTCCTTTTCCTAATCTGCCACCATTCAGATAATATTCTGCCTTCGTGTTTTTGCCCCCAAAGTGAATAACCTCACATTTATCCACATTATACTGCATCTGCCATGCATTTGTCCACTCACCTAACCTGTCCAAGTCACCCTGCAGCCTCTTAGCATCCTCCTCACAGCTCACACTGTCACCCAGCTTAGTGTCATCTGCAAACTTGGAGATATTACACTCAATTCCTTCATCCAAATCATTAATGTATATTGTAAAGAGCTAGGGTCCCAGCACTGAGCCCTGTGGCACTCTACTAATCACTGGCTCCCATTCCGAAAAGGACCCGTTTATCCCAACTCTCTGCTTCCTGTCTGCCAACCAGTTCTCTATCCACGCCAGTACGTTACCCCCAATACCATGTGCTTTGATTTTGCACACCAATCTCTTATGTGGGACCTTGTCAAAGGCCTTTTGAAAGTCCAAATACACCACATCCACTGGTTCTCTCTTGTCCACTTTACTAGTTACATCCTCAAAAAATTCCAGAAGATTTGTCAAGCATGATTTCCCTTTCATAAATCCATGCTGACTTGGACCGATCCTGTCACTGCTTTCTAAATGTGCTACTATTTCATCCTTAATGATTGATTCCAACATCTTCCCCACTTCTGATGTCAGGCTAACCTGTCTATAATTACCCGCCTTCTCTCTCCCTCCTTTTTTAAAAAGTGGTGTTACATTAGCTACCCTCCAGTCCATAGGAATTGATCCAGAGTCGATAGACTGTTGGAAAATGATCACCAATGCATTCACTATTTCTAGGGCCACTTCCTTAAGTATTCTGGGATGCAGACAATCAGGCCCAGGGGATTTATCGGCCTTCAATCCCATCAATTTCTCCAACACAATTTCCCGCCTAATAAGAATATCCTTCAGTTCCTCCTTCTCACTAGACCCTCGGTCCCTAGAAGTGTTATAAAAGTGTGTGTAATGTTACCATTATGCACATTGTTATGTATGTAATACTCAACAGACTGAATACTGTAAACTAACACAGGTACAAACCTGGCTTTGCTTTATTAGGGCCCAAAGTGATTTCATTGCATGATGGCTTGTCTTTTATACCACACGTGCGTACAGCCCAATGAGCTCCTACAATGGCGTCACCTGGTGGCAAGTAACCTCAAGCATACATACATGACACACATGATGGCATTTCATTGGCTGCTGCTAAGGTGCTTCACAGGAGTATTATAAGACGGGGGGGAAACATCCGTTGTCGCCAGGAAAGCAGTCGGTGTCCTCGCCAATTGCCATTAACGGCCGCAGCGCTAAACAAGGTAAATTGGTGTAGGGGTCACGGTGGTAGGTGGCACAGTGCTAACCTTCGGTACAACCTGGTGGCGTTGCACGAGGGATCCAGAACAATTTGTTGTGCTGGTGCGGCGTTGCTGCTTCCCCGTGTGTCTGTGTGCGAGGCTGTGAAGCTCGCAATGCATTGTGGGCAATGAGAAGCTCTGAGATTTAAAGGGCCATGCACAGTAAAGCAAGGGAAAATAAAAGGCACTGATTCAATAAATTTTCTCGCCCTTTGTCTTTTAACAAATAATCAATATTTAATCAATATTTAAAAGAAGTTCCAAATGTCAGTATTCAGCACTTAAAGCTGAATTACCTTCCTAAACTCAACAAATGGGAAAACTGCCTCAGCACTACCACAAATGGCTCAGCAAGCTAGGGAAAGTGTAACCAGGGTCTCGCACGCAGCATTCCAGCTTTTTGCAGGGGGTCAACACTGCAAGAGCGGCCCTCTACTCACAGGGGCCAGGAAGTCCTCCAGAAAGAACAATGTGGGAGTACATTACCAAGGCCGTCACTGCCAGCAGTGTCACCCCCACCACCTGACTGAAGTGCCCAAAGAAGCTTTATGACCTCAGACCATTGGTCAAGGTCAGTGACTGCATCATCAAAATATGTCAATTGAACCACTAGCCTCACACACTGCTCAATGCAGGACCCTGAATCACTCACCTACCAACAATCTGCATCAATGACGAGGCACATCTCCCATTCCTCATTGATATGTTCTTACTATACAGTATAAATGCACACGAGGCCCATACTTGAGAGAAGGTCATTCTCTGACCAGTTACCTTTATTATCAAGGCCTCAAGAGACAAACGGTGGCTGGAGCTTCCCCTTTTATACCGGAAAGTTCAGGTTAGGAGTCTCTCCCACAAGTTCGCCCCCTGTGGTCAGTGTTCTCAAGATGTACAACTTAGGTCAGCTTATACATGGGTTACAATGACAGTTGAATACATGACATCACCTCCCCCGCAAAGTCTTATAGGGATCACAGGTTAAGTCTCTCTGGTGGTTTACGCTCCCTTGTAAAGCGCCTGAGTTGGGGCTCCAGTTGTTGGGCGGTGGCCTGAGTGTCTGCTGTTTGCGGTGCCTCAGGCCTGTCCAGACTGCTCACAGTGACTGGGCTCTCCTCCGCTTGGTTCCGGTCTTACGTCATGTTCTTCCTCTGCTTCTTCTATGGGGTTGCTGAACCTCCTTTTAGTTTGATCCACGTGTTTGCGGCAGATTTGTCCATTGGTAAGTTTAACTATCAAAACCCTGTTCCCCTCTTTGGCAATCACAGTCCCTGCAAGCTATTTTGGCCCTGCAGCGTAATTAAGGACAAAAACAGACATCAATACATCGGGCCCTCGCATTCCTGTCATGGTAGTCACATTGTGACTGACGCCTGCTCTCAACAATTTCTTTCATAGTAGGGTGTATAAGGGATAACCTGGTTTTGAGCACCCTTTTCATTAGCAGCTCTGTGGGTGGAACCCCTGTGAGCGAGTGTGGTTGGGATCTACTGGCCAACAGAAGGCGTGACAAGTGACTTTGTAGGGAACCCTCTTGGATTCTGAGCATCCCCTGTTTGATTATCTGCACTGCTCGTTCCACCTGGCCGTTTGAGGCCGGCTTGAACGGTGCCGTTCTGACATGGTTGATTCCGTTGCCTGCCGTGAAGTCCTGGAATTCAGTGCTTGTGAAGCACGGGCCATTGTCGCTGACTAAGATGTCGGGTAGACCATGGGCAGCGAACATTGCCCGTAGACTTTCTACCATGGCAGAGGATGTGCTTGAATTTAAAATGGCTCACGCCATGCATTTGGAGTAGGCGTCTACTACAACCCAAAACATTTTTCCCATGAAAGGACCTCCGTAGTCCACATGAATGTGTGACCATGGCTTGGCGGGCCAGGACCAGTAGCTAAGGGGGGTTTCCCTGGGTGCGTTGCCCAGCTGAGCACACGTGTTGCACCTGCGAACACAAAGTTCCAGATCTGCATCTATCCCTGGCCACCAAACGTGTGACCTGGCAATTGCCTTCATCATGACAATGCCCGGGTGCTCATTGTGAAGTTCTCTGATAAACACCTCTCTGCCCTTCTGGGGCATGACTACTCGGTTTCCCCACAGTAGGCAATCGGCCTGAATCGAGAGTTCATCCTTGCGCCTATGAAACGGTTTAAACTCCTCAGGGCATGCCCCGTACGTGGCTGCCCAGTCCCCATTCAGGACACATTTCTTAATTAAAGACAGTAGCGGGTCTTTGTTTGTCCAGACGTTATTCTGATGGGCTGTCACAGGTGAGCCTTTGCTTTCGAAAGCTTCAACAGCCATGACCATCTCAGCATTATGCTCAGCTGCCCCCTCAGTGGTGGCTAGTGGTAGCCTGCTGAGTGCATCGGCACAGTTTTCAGTGCCCGGTCTGTGTCGAATTGTGTAGTCATAGGCGGCTAACGTAAGTGCCCACCTCTGTATGCAGGCCGATGCTTTCGCATTTATGGCCTTGTTGTCGGCCAAAAGGGACATTAGGGGTTTGTGATCTGTCTCCAGCTCAAATTTCCTGCCAAACAGGTACTGGTGCATTTTTTTTACTGCATATACACATGCTAGCGCTTCCTTTTCTACTATCCCGTAGCCCCTTTCTGCCTGGGACAGACTTCTGGAGGCATAAGCTACCGGCTGTAACTGACCATTGACATTCATATGCTGCAACACACACCCGACCCCATAGGACGACGCATCGCCCGCTAAAACAAGTTTCTTACACTGGTCATAGAACGTTAACAGTTTGTTAGAGCATAACAAATTGCATGCTCTGTCAAAAGACCTTTCCTGGCTGTCCCCCCGATCCAATCGCGACCTTTGCGTAGAAGCACGTGTAGCGGCTCTAACAGCGTGCTCAATTTGGGAAGAAAGTTACCAAAATAGTTCAGGAGCCCCAGGAACGAACACAGCTCCGTCGTGTTACAGGGTCTGGGTGCTCTCTGGATTGCTTCCGTTTTGGACGCAGTAGGTCTGATCCCGTCTGCTGCTACCCTCCTCCCCAGGAATTCTACTTCTGGAGTTAAGAAGACGCACTTCGCCTTTTTCAGTCGCAGCCCTACCCAGTCCAGTCTACGTAGCACCTCCTCCAGGTTGTGGAGGTGTTCTTCTGTATCGCAACCCGTGATGAGGATGTCGTATTGAAAAACCACCGTCCTTGGAAGCGACTTGAGGAGGCTTTCCATATTTCGTTGAAAGATCGCGGTGGCCGAACGAATACCGAACGGACATCTGTTATACTCAAACAACCCCTTGTGTGTTGTGATGGTGGTCAGCTTCTTCGACTCACTCGCCAGCTCCTGGGTCATGTAAGCTGAGGTCAGGTCCAATTTTGAAAAAGGTTTGCAAAGAGGTCCACCGCTCTCGGTAGCGGGTACTGGTCTTGGAGTGACACCCGATTGATGGTGGCCTTGTAATCGCCACATATCCTGACCGACCCATCTGCCTTGAGAACCAGCATGATCGGGCTCGCCCAGTCACTGAATTTGACTGGTGAGATGATGCCTTCCCTCAGCAGGCGGTCTAATTCGCATTCAATCTTTTCCCGCATCACGTACGGCACTGCTCTGGCCTTGTGGTGTACTGGCCTGGCGTCCGGGTTTATGTGAATCACTACCTTGGTCCCCATGAAAATGCCGATGTCGGGTTGAAATAATGAGTCAAATTTGTCCAGGACCTGTGAGCATGATACTCGCTCCACAGAAGAAATTGCATTGACATCGCCCCATTTCCAGTTCATGACAGCAAACTCCCCAGTAGTGCGGGACCTTCCCCCGGGACAATCCAGAGTGGCTACCTGTTCTCCGAATCTTTGTGGGTCACGACTACTGTGGCGCTGCCTAGCACTGGAATGATCTCCTTTGTATATGTCGTAGCAGTGTGTCAATCGTCAATAATTTTGGCCTCCTGGCCTTGGACACCCACAACCTTTCGAACTGTTTGATACTCATCAGGGACTGGCTGGCCCCCGTGTCCAGCTCCATTAATGCTGGGATGCCATTGAGGAGCACTTTCATTATTATCGGTGGCGTCCTGGTATATGAACTGTATATGTGCTCCACATGAACTCGCTGAACTTCAGCTTCCAACGATTTCCCCCAGTATTCATTTGGCCTCGTAGGGCTTACATCGGGCCCATCCTCCTCGTACATCAACCTGGCTGCAGGCTTCCTGCACATACGCACCAAGTGACGGGTCACGTTGCAGTTTCTGCAGGTATATTGCTGATACCTGCAAGCTCTGGCTGGGTGTTTGCCTCCACACCTCCAGCATGAGTTGGAGGCCCCATTGTTGGAAACAAAATGTCCATTACCAGTCGATCATCTCTGACTGTCTCTGTAACTGTCCTTAAGTGCACCATTAACAGGTGTTGATGGCCCCATTACTGGCCGCATTGTCGATTGCAATGGCATGTATCGCCTTTCAGCTAGCCATTGTCTCTTTTGAATTCCCCCTTTGGTTTCGACAGCATGCTGGGGCATGTCCGATTGCCCTTGTCTGCCTAGAGAACTGTGTGCCGCGTTAACAATGTTGACTCCCTGGTCATTTGCCGCATTTGAGCCAAGATTTTTTGCCATAAATCATTCTGGTCTCTTCCTCCCCTGAGATAATTGTCTGGGCTATCAGAGCCGCTGCTTCCAAGGTCAGGGCTTTGGTCTCAATCAGTTTCCTGAAAACCCCAGCATGCCCGATGCCCTCAATAAAAAAGTCTCGCAGCATCTCTGCTCTGCATACATCTGGGAACTTACATAGGCTCGCCAGTCACCGGAGATCTGCCACGAAGTCTGGAACGCTTTGCCCTTCTCGCCGCCGGTGCGTGTAAAACCGTGGTCTCGCCATGTGCATGCTGCTCACCGGTTTAAGGTTTCCCCGATCAACTTACTGAGCTCTTCGAACGTCTTGTCCGCCGGCATCTCTGGTGCTAGAAGTACCTTCATCAGGGATTACCTTCTCGATCCACAAACCATCAGGAGATGAGCCCTGCATTTGTCGGCCAAATCCTATCCCAACCATTCCTTAGTGACAAAACTTTTCTCTTGTCTCTCAATAAAGTTGTCCCAATCATCACCAACACAGTACCTCTCTTCTGTGCTGCTAGTGGCCATGCTCACGTGGTTTAAATCCCAGTTTCTCGTCGCCATTGATATGTCCTTACGATACAGTATAAATGCACACGAGGCCCATACTTGAGAGAAGGTCACTCTGTGACCAGTTACTTTTATTACCAAGACCTCAAGAGGCAGACGGTGGGTGGAGCTTCCCCTTTTATACCGGAAAGTCCAGGTTAGGAATATCTCCCACAAGTTTGCCCCCTGTGGTCAGTGTTCTCAAGGTGTACAACTTAGGTCATATGAGGAGAGACTGGATCGACTGGTCCTATATTCACTGGAGTTTAGAAGGATGAGAGGGGATCTCATTGAAACATATAAAATTCTGACGGGACTGGACAAGTTAGATGCAGGAAGAATGTTCCCGATGTTGGGGAAGTCCAGAACCAGGGGACATAGTCTTAGGATAAGGGGTAAGCCTTTAGGACTGAGATGAGGGGGAACTTCTTCACTCAGAGAGTTGTTAACCTGTAGAATTCCCTCCCGCAGAGAGTTGTTGATGCCAGTTCATTGTATATATTGAAGAGGGAGTTAGATATGGCCCTTGCGGCTAAAGGGATCAAGGGGTATGGAGAGAAAGCAGGAACGGGGTACTGAAGGAATGATCAGCCATGATCTTATTAAATGGTGGCGCAGGCTCGAAGGGCCGGATGGCCTACTCCTGCACCTATTTTCTATGTTTCCATGTCTATGTTTCTAGGTCAGCTTATACATGGGTTACAATGACAGTTGAATACATGACACTCACCACCTTAGAGGAGATGGTGCAGGCCATTCTTGGCAGGGTCATGGCTGAGCACTTGGCCAGTGGTGGGACTGAAAGGATACAAGATGTAGGTATCCTCCTATGTTATGCTCCTTCTGGCATGCACCTCTAGGCTTCCCACCCTCCTGTCAGCTCGACATGCGCGCACAGACACGACACACGTGCACAAACTCGACACACGCGCACAAACTCGACACACGCGCACAAACTCGACACACGCGCACAGACACGACACGCGCACAGAAATGTGCCATAAGAAATGTGCCATCCTCATTTCACACAGCCAAGAAGTGCACCTGCCCAGCCAGTGGGGCCGCAGGCGGATGATTCCATCCTGGATATGCCGGCCACAAAGGGGCTGTGTGGGATAAATGCTTCTATCTGATTGCTCCTCTTTGGCTTTTTCCTCTTCTGTATCTTCCTCTTCCCTCTCCAAGTGGTCAATGCAAATGTGAAATGACCGCATACAATGCTGCAAATACTCAGTTGGTCAGGCAGCATGTCAACCTGAGACGTGAACTCCATGGATGTTGCGTGACTTGCTGAGTATTCGCAGCATGTTCTGTCTTCTCAAAGGCGTTCAGTTACCATCTGAGCCCTTGCAAGCATCCAGCAGCATTCCTTAAACACTGTAAAAAACCTTTTCACATATATTGCAGAAAGTTACCACTTCAATAAAATCCAAAAAAACAAAACCAAACCCTTCCATTCAAATTTACCTGATTGATGCATGTGTCCCTTTCACAACTGCAGATATCGCCCGTCAGCGTCTGTTAGCCTGCTTGCACAGGCTAAGTTAGGGCAAATGACCAAAAGCTTGGTCAAAGAATTTTGTTTTAAGGAGCGTCTTAAAGGTGGAAAGAGAGGTAGCGAGGCAGAGAGGTTTAGGGAGGAAATTCCATAGTTTAGAGCCTTGGCAACAAATGGTTCAGCGATCAAGGATGCTCAAGTGGACAAAATTAGAAGAGCGCAGATATCTCGGGGGGGTTAGGGGCTGAAGGAGACTACAGAGATAAGGAGGGATGAGGTCGTGGAGGGATTTGAAAACAAGTATGATAATTTTGAAATCGAGGCGTTGCTTAACTGAGAGCCAATGTAAGTCAGAGAGCACAGGGGTGATGGGTGAACGGGATGTGGTGCGAGTTTGGACATGAGTAGCCAAGTTTTGGATGTCCTCAAGTTTACATAGGGTAGAACATGGGAGGGCACCCAGGATTGCATTAGAATAGTCAAGTCCAGAAGTAACAAAGGCATGGAGGAGGAGTTTCAGCAATGGACGAGCTGAGGCGGATACGGGTGATATTACGGAGGTGGAAATAGGCGGTTTTAGTTATGCCACGTATATGTGGATGGAATGTAATTTCAGGATCAAATATCACACCAAAGTTGCGAACAGTCTGGTTCGGCCTCAGACTGATGTTAGGAGTCAATGGCTAGGAAAGGGAGTTTGTGGCAGGGAACCGAAGACAATGATTGCGGTCTTCCCAATATTTAATTCGAGAAAGTTTCTGCTCATCCAGTACTGAACAAGCAGTCTGACAATTTAGGGACTGTGGAGGGGTTGGGCGAAATGGTGGTGAGGTAGAGCTGGGTGTTGTCAGCGTACAAATGGAAGCTGACGCTGTGTTTTCAGACGATGTCACCAAGGGACAGCATGTATATGAGAAATAGGAGGGGACCAAGGATAGATCTTTGGGCGTCACCAGAGGTAACGATGCGGGAGCGGGAAGAGAAGCCATTTCAGGTGATTCTCTGGCTATGATCAGATAGATCAGAATGGAATCAGGCAAGTGCAGTCCCTCCCAGCTGGATGACGGTTGAGAGGCTTTGGAGAAGGATGGAGTGGTCAACTGTATCAAAGGCTGCAGACAAGTCGAGAATGATGGGGATGTCAGTCACAAAGGCTGTCATTTGTGACTTTGATGAGAGCCATTTTGGTACTGTGGCAGGGTGCGGGGGAAACCCGATTGGAGGGATTCAAGCATAGAGTTGCAGGAAAAATGGGTGATTTAAGAGGTGACAACACGTTCAAAGACTTTAGAGAGGAAAGGGAGGTTGGAAATGGGGCACTAGTTTGCTTAACTGCTTTCTCAACCTGCTCTGCCACCTTCAACGATTTGTGCACATATACCCCCAAGTCTCTCTGTTCATGCACCCACTTTAGAATTGTACCCATTAGTTTATGGACGTGCTTATTTGTACGGCCAAAATAACCACCATGTTCCACCCTTTGTCTATGATTGGTCCCCTTGGAGGATAAGCCACACCCTGAAGTATTACTGGAATGTGTAACTGGAACTGCCATCCCAAGGTCTTGGTAACTTTACAAATTGTAACTCGATCCACTTTGACTTCCTGAAGCGACAGAGGAAGGAGCTCCCCAGAAGACAGCAAGGGCCAGCCAAAGTGCCTTACCCAGTCCAAGTGCATGCGTCCCCCAGCCTACCATAGAAAGGGCATTGTGTACGAATTGTTAACAGGTTTATTGGGTATGAAGTGAATAGTGACAGTGTTGTGACTTCTGGACATCATCCACTCCAACGATGTCCCTTGTAGGGGGTTGGAAGAACGTGATCCGTCTTCTTTGAGCTCTTGCTCCCTCTCTCGCTCTATCTCCCCCCCACCCTCTCTCTCTCTCTCTCCCTCTCCATCCCTTCCCCCCTCCTCTCTCCCTTCCCCCCCTCCTCCTCCTCTCTCCTTCCCCCCCTCCTCCTCCTCCTCCTCTCTCACTCCCCCCCCACTCCCTCCCTCAGCCCTTCACCACTTTTCTGCTTGCCGCCGCTCTTGGACACCCCAGGACCGCCGCTCTCAGCCCCAGGACCGCCGGGGCCTGAGCGGACGAAGAGAGTCAGAGCCTCAGGTCCTGCTTCTCGGCACCATGTGGAGGGAATGATTCGGGCCGGAAAGGTGGGGCGGAGCTTGATAGGGGGCGGGGCATGTTGCATGTCTGTCAAAAAAGTGCAGTGCAAATAGTTACATCATTAGTTCATATTGCCTGTCCTCGTTCTTCCTACCAAAATGTATCACTTTGCAATTTTCTATGTTAAATTTCATTTGCCAGGTGTCTGCCCAGTCCACCAGTGTGTCTATGTATTCTTCGGGCTGGATTTACAGTTTGAAGCTTTTTCAGGCGATAATGGCGGCAAGGCGGTAAATTTTGCGCCAGGAAATGGTTTGCGTCCGCAGCCACAAAATTCAGCAGCTGGGTTCTGAGAATGGGGCCTAGTGTTGGACTGGGACTGGAATAAATAGTTTAATAGATTCACATTCTTTAGTGAAAAGTTCATTTATAGCAAGCGAAAGTAATTATTGATAGTGATGGGGCCTATGCTTTCTGCACCATTACTTGTAACTGCTCACAAGCTGGTTTCTGAAAGGATCAATCGAAGAGGTGGCAGAGAAATGCATAGACAGAGACAGAGGAGACAGAGGAGGCGAGCGTACAGCCAACGAAGGTACAAAGAAACTCAATCTTACCTCAACTTGTCTGAAAACGTGTGTCTAAGGAGGCTGCAGTTCCGGAAGGAGGTCATCGATGAGATTTACCAGCTCATCAAGGGGGATCTTCAGCCTCCCAGCACCATTAGAACCGCACTGTCCGTTGAGGTGAAGGTTACTGCTGCCCTCGCCTTCTACGCTTTGGGATCTTTTCAGGCTTCAGCTGGCGACATCTGTCATATCTCTCAGCACACCACACACTGCTATATTCAGCAGGTGACTGAAGCCCTTTACGCTCGCAGGATGGACTTTATAAGCTTCCCTATGACCAAGGAGGCACAAACCGGGAGGGCTTTGGGTTTCTCCAGAATAGCAAACTTCCCTAAAGTGCAGGGAGCAATAGACTGCAGGCACATTGCCCTGAAAGCGCCTTTACAGAACACGGAGGTGTTTCGTAACAGAAAGGGATTCCACTCCCTAAATGTGCAGCTTGTTGTCGACCACAACCAAATAATCATAACAGTAAATGTTACATTTCCTGGCAACATCCATGATGCGCACATCCTACGTGAGAGTGCTATCCCTGACCTGTTTGTCAATCAGCCAGAAGGTCACGGTTGGATGCTGGAGGATAAGGGATATGGCCTTGCCAGCTGGCTGATGACCCTACTGCATAATCCCATCACTGAAGTAGAGAAACATTACAATGAAAGCCACATAGCGACACGCGACATAATCAAAAAGACAATTGGAGTCCTAAAGCAGCGCTTCAGATGTCTGGACCATTCTGGTGGCAACCTACAGTACCACCCTGACCAGGTCGCTGAGTTTATTGTGGTATGTTGCATGCTGCATAACCTGGCTATAAGGAGTGGACAACTAATGCCAGATGGGGCTGCAGGTCCACCTCCAGAAGGAGGGGAGACGAAAGAGCCAGCCGGTGAGGAGCAAGAGGAGGGAGAAGAGCCTGGTGAGGACCATGGGTAGGGCAATCAGCCTGATGATCTAGCCCTGGTCCTACCGCCCCCCCTCCCCCCACAAAGACCAGTACCCAGTGGCAGTTACGCAGCTGCTAAGCTGTTGCGTCAGCAGCTCATTTACAAACGCTTTTCATGATCTTTCATTGTGGGTAGTCACATTTACATTTATATTTATAGTTAAGCAAAAGTTGCATTTACGTAGAGTACATTTCTGCCCTGCCTGCAGTGGCCTGGCATGTTCATTAATCCTTAAGTTAAGTAAACTTTTGTAACAATAATACAATGCTCAACTAATGCAGAACAATTGTTAAAATGTTATGCTTAACATAACTATGAGAGAAGCTACAATAATTGTTAAACTCAATAAAAAATGTTATTTAACAAAACAAATTATTCAAAATATTTTATCAACACCCTTCCAGCTCCCCCAACCCCCACCTCCTCCCCCCCCCCCCCCCCCGCCGCCAACCCCAAACAACAAGGAACAAACGAACTTAAAAAAAATTAAGAATTAATTTGAAAAGCCAACCCCCCTCCTTACCTGCGGCCATGTTTCCCTCCAGGTCCTTTCCCACACCGTGTTTTAACACTACCTGCCCGTTTTGGTCTCTGCAGATTGAGACGAAGCTGGTGTGCAGCGGGCAACGGCAAGACTTCCTCCGTGGAGGTGACGGAGTGGAAGGTGAAGCCTGAGGCTCGTCTTCCGAGTCAGGAGGGACTGTATCCTCCGTACTCGCTTGAGCGCTAGGGGTCACACTCTGAGCTGACGCAACACCTTGGGGTGCAGCGCTGTGTGCAGCCAGCAACGCATGCCGAAGGGCATTGGTTGCGGCAGTCTGCTCTCTGATCCCCTCCACGGTCTGCCGTGCTAACTCTGTTTGATTGACAGACCAGTTGGAGAAGGTCATGGAGAACTGGCACCAGTTCGTGGAGAACTGATTGAACCCCTCGCGACCTATCGCGACCGTCTCCCTGCACATGGAGATCGAGCAGTCCGTCTGCCCATCCAAGGTAGGCGATTGTTCACCTAGCTGACCCGACCTCCTCCTCATCCTCCTGCTCTTGCTCCTCATACTCCATGCGAGGAAATAGATCTGCCTCAAGCTCTTCATCAGGTTCCTCCTGCTCCACCGATGCGGATGGTGACTGTTATGTCTTTAATACTCTTATGAATGACTCCACGAGGTCTAGTATTGTACTTGAGCTGTTGTGACCTTAGTCCATTTATTGTAACTCCAGAATGAGGCACAAGCATGGTGGGCAGCCTTTTATACTGAACCCTGCACACCGATGCAGCTGACCCTCAGGTCTCCCACAGCAGTGCCCTCTGGTGGCACACCTTATGTGACTATACAGTTAGTATACATGGTCTACATACATGACATCACTTCCTCCCAAGTCTTTAATGCAAATTAACTCATACATTAACGGTGACCTGGGCTTTGCTCTTCCTGGTTGACCATTGGAGGGTCGTTTCTAGCTTGGGTGGGTTGATAGTGAGATTTGTTGTCCGTGGAGGTCCCCGTGGTTTCTGGTTGTGAGTCCATGACTACTCCATTCTTCCCCCCACACACAGATCATGCTAATGGCCCATTACATGCAAGTTGCATTCAAGTTCATCACATGGGTTTTACATTTACATCTTGGCACATTTGTTGGATGGATTACAGTTGCGTTTCTTTTTGTGTGGTAGATTTACATGATCAGTACAGGTATATCAGTACAGGTGCACAAGGACATCCTAGTTCCAGCATGGCCAGGTGAGATCCGGGTCGTCTGGTGGGGGCGCAGTGCCCCATGCTAGTGGGTCTGTGGGCGAGGTGAGCTCATTTTGCTCGAGTTGCCGGAGCTCAGGGCTCTTGCTGTTACTCCTAGTGTCAGGCTGGCCCTAAGACAGCTGATGTGTCCGTGACCTCCCTGTCCTTTTCGTTTGCACAGTGTCACTGCTGCTCCCTGGGAAGCAGTCTGAGCGAGTGAGCGTTTCGTCTAAGCGACGGTCGGGCTGCCTCGTCTTGTCTGGCAGTTCGCAGGAGACTGCTGACTCGCTTTCCTTGAGGGCACCATTGTGAGCACTCTCTAGTTTGGGCTCCTGGCTGGTCCGGAGGAGCCATTGCAGGTGATCCTTCGCTCTTGGGCATTGCCGTGGCGGCGTGTAGATTTGTGGGCTGCGCCTTTTCCACTCGGTTGGTGGGCGACGGTAGCCGACTTTGAGCATGGGTGCAGTTTACTGTTTCTAGCCCGTGGCGGTTTATGCCATCGGGTGCCTGCAATGTTAAACCGATCAGAGGCAGGGTATTGCTACCGGTGCCTCTGCTCTCCAGGGATCGTTTACTCTGCGGCTTGTCTTCTTCTGTCAGCTGTGGGGACACTTTATGGTACATCGTTCTGGTCCTGGGGACATAGGCTACAGCATTGGGTATGTTATGTATGTAAACCTGTAAATACCTTGTTTAACCACCAGAGGGCTCTTCCCCTGGAGTCCCAAGGGATCCCACAATCCCTTGGGAGACCGGTACATAAGGAGACCTCACAGGCTGGAGAGGCACTCTGGAGACCTGTAATAAAGGACTACGGTCACACAATACTTTGAGCTTACAGTATCTGGTAAGATTATTTATTCAAGGCATAACAACTGACGACGAGATACAGATAATGAAGCCCACTGCAACAATGCAGAGAACCATAAGCATCCTGGAGAAATTTTTGGAGGGAAATGATTGGGAAACCTTCGTGGCGCGACTCGACTAATACTTCGTGGCCAACGAGCTGGAAGGAGAAGCAAACGCTGCCAAATGAAGGGCGATCCTCCTCACCATTTGTGGGGCACCAACATGTGGCGTCATGAAAAATCTGCTCGCTCCAGCGAAACCCACAGAGAAGTCATACGACGATTTGTGCACATTGGTCCGGGAGCACCTAAACCCGAAGGAAAGCGTTCTGATGGCGAGGTACTGGTTCTACACGTACAAGAGGTCTGAAGGCCCGGAAGTGGCGAGCTACGTCGCTGATCTAAGGCGCCTTGCAGGACATTGCGAATTTGAAGGACACTTGGAGCACATGCTCAGGAACTTCTTTCTACTTGGCATTGGCCATGAAGTTATACTTCGCAAACTTTTGACCGTAGTGACCCTAACCTTGAGTAAAGCCATAGCGATAACCCAGGCATTCATCGTAGACATTGAGTAGACTGGGCCTTTACTCGTTGGAATTCAGAAGGATGAGGGGTGATCTTATAGAAGCATTTAAAATAATGAAAGGAATAGACAAGGTAGAGGCAGAGAGGTTGTTTCCACTGGTCGGGGAGACTAGAACTAGGGGGCACAGCCTCAAAATACGGGGGAGCCAATTTAAAACCGAGTTGAGAAGGAATTTCTTCTCCCAGAGGGTTGTGAATCTGTGGAATTCTCTGCCCAAGGAAGCAGTTGAGGCTAGCTCATTGAATGTATTCAAATCACAGATAGATAGATTTTTAACCAATAAGAGAGTTAAGGGTTATGCGGGCGGGTAAGTGGAGCTGAGTCCACGGCCAGATCAGCCATGATCTTGTTGAATGGCGGCGCAGGCTCGAGGGGCTAGATGGCCTACTCCTGTTCCTAATTCTTATGTTCTTATGTTCACCAGTGACAATACCAAACAAATCTCTTAGCACATGAGTGCTGCTGCAAGTACTGTGAACAAAGTAATGTTGTTTTCAAATCGTAACGTACAGGGAAAGTCACACATGCCTGCAGCTGCACATCCGCAGATGTCTCAGAGTCCACCATCAAGGGTGGTGAATGCAAGGTCATTTACACCTTGTTGGCGCTGCGGAGGTGATCATCGCTTCCATTCATGCTGCTTCAAAGGGTATGTTTGCAAGGGCTGTGGAACAATGGGACACCTCCAACATATGTACAGGCGAGCTGCAAACCCTGCTAATTCTGCAAACCACCATGTTACAGAGGAGGATAGATCCACGGTGAATCACGACTAACCAGAGCCTCAGACTGAGAAGGCAGAGGTATATCGGGTGTACACATTTACCACAAAGTGCACCCCGATAATGCTGAAGGTTGAATTAAATGGACTCCCGGTGTCAATGGAGCTGGACACGGGCGCGAGCCAGTCCATAATGAGCAAAAAGATTTTCGATAAATTGTGGTGCAGCAAGGCCTCAAGGCCAGTCCTGACTCCCATTCGTACTGAACTGAGAACGTACACAAAGGAACTGATTCCCGTAATCGGCAGTCCTACCGTAAAGGTCTCCTACGATGGAGCGTTGCACAATTTACCACTCTGGGTGGTACCGGGCGATGGCCCCACGCTGTTCAGTAGGAGCTGGCTGAGAAAGATACGCTGGAACTGGGATGACGTCCAAGCGCCCTCGTCCATCGACGACACTTCATGTGCCCAGGTCCTAAACAAGTTCCCCACGCTGTTCGAATCAGGCAACGCGAAGTTCCAAGAAGCAAAAGTGCAGATCCATTTGATTCCGGGGGCGCGACCCATCCATCAGAAGGCGATGGCGGTACTGGATATGATGGGAGAGAGGGTGAAGATCGAGCTGGACCAGCTGCAACGAGAGGGCATCATTTCGCCGATCGAATTCAACAAGTGGGCCAGTCCGATTATTCCAGTCCTCAAGGAAGATGGCACTGTCAGAATCTGTGGTGATTACAAAGTAACTATCAATCATTTCTCCCTGCAGGATTAATACCCGCTACCAAAAGCAGATGACATATTTGCGACGCTGGCAGGAGGAAAAACGTCGACGAAGCTGGTCTTGACCTCAGCTTACATGACGCAGGAGCTGGAGGAATCATCGAAGTGCCTCACCTGCATCAACATGCACAAAGGTCTCTTCATTTACAAGAGATGCCCGTTTGGGATTCGATCAGCCGCGGTCATATTCTAGAGGAACATGGAAAGCTTGCTGAAGTTGGTCCCGTGCACCGTGGTCTTCCAGGACGACATCTTGGTTTCAGGTCGGGACACGGTTGAGCACCTGCAGAACCTGGAGGAGGTTCTTAGTCAGCTTAATCATGTGGGGCTCAGGATAAAACGCTCGAAGTGCGCTTTCCTAGCACCTGAAGTGGAGTTTCTAGGGAGAAGAATCGCGGCGGACAGCATCAGGCCCACCGATTCGAAGACGGAGGCAATCAAGAACGCACTGAGACCACAGAATGTGACGGAGCTCCGGTCGTCCCTAGGACTCCTGAACTGCTTTGGTAACTTCTTACCGGGTCTTAGCACACTGTTAGAACCACTGCACTCTTTACTGCATAAAGGAGATGAATGGATATGGGGTAAAAGCCAAGAAAATGCCTTTGAGAAAGCTAGGAAACTGTTATGCTCAAACAAATTGCTTGTGTTGTATGATCCATGTAAGCGTTTGGTACTAGCATGTGATGCGTCGTTGTACGGGGTCGGGTGTGTATTGCAACAAGCTAATGAATCTGGGAAATTGCAACCGGTTGCTTATGCATCCAGAAGTCTGTCTAAGGCTGAGAGGGCCTACAGCATGATCGAAAAAGAAGCGTTAGCGTGTATTTATGGGGTAAAGAAAATGCATCAATATCTGTTTGGGCTCAAATTTGAATTGGAAACCAACCATAAGCCACTTATATCCCTCTTTTCTGAAAGTAAGGGAATAAATACGAATGCATCGGCCCGCATCCAGAGATGGGCGCTCACGTTGTCCGCATACAACTATGTCATCCGCCACAGGCCAGGCACAGAAAACTGTGCCGATGCTCTCAGTAGGCTGCCATTGCCCACCACAGGGGTGGAAATGGCACAGCCTGCAGATTTAGTTATGGTGATGGAAGCACCATCGAGAGTGAGCAATTAGCTGTTACCGCCCGACAGCTAGAACCTGGATGAGCCAGGACCCCTTACTGTCCTTAGTAAAAAACTGTGTGCTCCACGGGAGTTGATCTAGTGTCCCGTTAGAGATGCAGGAAGAAATAAAGCCGTACCAACGGCGCAGAGATGAAATATCCATACAGGCAGACAGCCTCCTATGGGGTAATTGGGCAGTGGTGCCAAAAAAGGCCAGGGACACTTTCATTAGTGACCTCCACAGTACCCACCCAGGCATTGTAATGATGAAAGCGATAACCAGATCCCACTTGTGGTGGCCGGGTATCGACGCAGACTTAGAGTCCTGCATGCACAAATGTAACACATGTTCACAGTTCAGCAATGCACCCAGGGAGGCGCCACTAAGTTTATGGTCCTGGCCCTCCAAACCGTGGTCCAGGATCCATGTCGACTATGCAGGCCCATTCTTAGGAAAAATATTCCTTGTGGTTGTAGATGCGTACTCCAAATGGATTGAATGTGAGATAATGTCCGCAACCACCAATGAAAGCCTGTGGGCCATGTTTGCCATGCATGGCCTGCCTGATGCCGTGGTGAGTGACAATGGGCGGTGCTTCACCAGTGCCAAGTTCAAAGAGCTCATGACCCCCAATGGGATCAAACATGTCACATCTGCCCCGTTTATCCCCCCCACGAAGCAGAACACATCACCTGCAGCAGCCCAGCAGGATTCACCACACCCATCAGCCCAGCAAGGCCAGCTGCGCAGCAGCCCAGCGAGGGCCCAACAAACGACTCACCAAAACCAGCATTTGCACCGACGATCAACCAGGGAAAGGAAGGCCCCAGATGGACTTATAATGTAAATAGTTACACTATTGACTTTGGGGGGGGGGGGGAGTGTTGTTATGTATGTAAACCTGTAAATACCTTGTTTAACCATCCCCTGGAGTTCCAAGGGATCCCACAATCTCTTGGGAGCACCAGTACATAAGGAGACCTCACAGGCTGGAGAGGCACTCTGGAGACTTGTAATAAAGGACTACGGTCACACATTACTTTTGAGCTTACAGTATCTGCTCAGATTCTTTACTCAAGACATAACAGGGTAGCCTGCTGGGCTTGTATACAACCATTAGGTGTTCGCCCGTTACATTAGCTGATTGCAATTTGTACCCGACATCGCTCAACAACATTTTGCTCGTTACAGCTGGACTTTTACATTGGTTACCAATTTCAAGAAGTTCATTCAAAAATGGCGGGTTGCTGGCCTCCTTTAAAATTGCCTTATTACTTTTACCCCGGTCATCTTCCTTGTGTGGAACCACGTGTCGTTGCTCCATTTGCGCTGCACCTCGTGGTTTGGATGCCATCTTTTTCTGTCCATGATGCTGACTGCCGCGATCTTCTTTCCCAGGGATTCTGCCACTGAAGCTGGGAAGGCGCCCTTCGATCCAATCTTCCTCCGCAGGAGTTCTGCCACTGAAACTGGAAAGGTGTGTTCGGGTCGTCTCAGCCGGATCATCGCCACTCAGTCGTGATGAGCGGTCTGTGTCTCGGGGGCTGCACGGATCTGCTCTCCGGTCCCTGGTCCAACCGAAGGTGGGGCTTGCTCTGCCTCTGAACACAGGGGACATCGATCGCTGGAGTGATGAAGTCTTCCCAGTTCCAATGAATCTTCCCCATCCATTTTCTTCCAAGTAGCGTTGATCCCCGAAACAATCCACAATGGTAAATTGTGCACCGCGCCATCATGGGATACACTTACATCCGCACTACCAACAACTGATATCAGTTCCTTGGTGTAGGTACACAGCTTTGCCTGAACCAGGACCAGTTTGGGTTGTTCAGCTTGATCATTCCATAGCCTCTCAAAGGCTTCCTGGCTCATTACTGACTGACTCACCCCCACGTCCACTTCCATGAAGACTGGAACACCATTTATCTCGACTTCCATTATCACTGGAGGACAATCTGTGGTGCAGGTATATACTCCATACACTTCATCCTGGGACTGAACTGCCTCTCTAGCCATCTCCTCATATTCCGTGTTGGATTCACAGCCACCCGCTGACTCCTCTTCCCCGTGGTGAGTCACAGCTCTTTTGCACATTCGCTGGAGGTGGCCCTTTGTGCTGCAGCCTTTCCACACAGTCTCTGAACCAACACTGATGAGCCCTGTGATTACCTCCGCAACGCCAGCATGGTGCAACTGGACTTACATTTGCACCCCTCGGCGAACTCTGAGTTAAAGGACTCGGGGGCCTGTACACTCTGCCCTGGGCAGATTCATATTCAACAGTTCTGCCTGTGAAAGGCGCCATTCTATTTACAGTACTTGCCGGGTTTGAGTCCTGAGAGTGAGTCATCATCTGCTTGGAGCTGCAGGTTGAGGTCATGAATGCCTGGCTGATGCTGATGGCCTTCTGCAGAGTGACAATGGTTTTGGCAGACAGTAGCCTGTGAAGAAGAGCCTCATGACCAATGTTAATTACGAAGACGTCCTGCAACGCAACGGTGAGGGACGCGCAGAATTCACACGACGCTGCTAGCCTCCTGAGGTCGGCAGCGTACTTCACAATTTCCTGGCCCTCGGGGTCGCGGTGTGTATAAAATCGATGCCTGGCTGTGAGAATGCTCTCCTTTGGTTTGAGTTGATCCCGAATTAGCACTTTCAGCTCCTCGTATGACTTGGTCGTTGTTTTCTCTGGTGCAAGCAAGTCCTTGACGAGGCCGTAGACCGCGGACCCACAACTGGTCAACAGGATAGCTCTGCGCTTATCTGCCAGCGTGGCTGGATCATCGCCTACCAGGTCGTTTGCTACGAAATATTGGTCGAGCCGCTCCGTAAAGGCTTCCCAATCTTCACCTTTTCTAATGCACCAATTTTAGTCATTTTTGCGTGATCTCGTTGCCAGTTGTTATGTCTTTAATACTCTTATAAATGATTCCACGAGGTCTAGTATTGTACTTGAGATGTTGTGACCTCAGTCGAATTTATTGTAACTCCAGAGTGAGGCACAAGCATGGTGGGCAGCCTTTTATACTGGGCCCTGCACACCTATGCAGGTGACCCTCAGGTCTCCCACCGCAGTGCCCTCTGGTGGCACACCTTATGTGACTATACAATTAGTATACATGGTCTACATACATGACATTGACGGTCCTGATACTGACTGTACGTCTACCAGTGTATGAGGTTTACCTTAAAAACACACATGACAAAATTTTTACATAGTTCATTAGAACATAACGATGAACATTACCAAGAGATGTGACATATCAATACTTTTCACTACCCCAGAAAGCTGTAACTGCTGCAATCCCTGCTTCATATGCCCTGCTTCTTACGTATGCATGAACTGACATGACATCCTTAGTACATCATAAGCACATTACAAATATATTGCATTTTAATTACAGGACATTAGATCAGTTACATACTTAAGTTTTTAATACTGTTTTTAACACAGTGCGACAAATTACAAATTACTCACGAGACATGTGGCTGGGTTCAGCCAGACCACGGGTGATGGCTGAAAGGCTTTCAAGGCCAACCAGTGCGGCCGGGCGCTCCTCAATCTCGCTCAAGGGCTGCAGCTGAGCAATGCCGCCCTCTGTCTGCCTTTGCTCGGCATTATTGGTAGATATCTTCTTCTGCAAACAAGAAAAGAACATGGCATGGCATGGCATAAGCTACTGGACTAGGTAGTAGCTTGACGTCACACCAGTTTAAAATGTTTAAACTGTTACATGCTGCTGGTTCATGTAACACATTTAAGAATGACAAACAATTTCGGTCAAGGGTTGTTATTTAATACAATATAGAATGTTCAAGTTGAATTAAATGCAGAACATTCATTGCTATAAAAAAAATTACATGTAAAATTAAAACATTACATATTAATTTTTAAATTATTATTTTCAATTTACTGTTAACGCGGTTTAACTAAAACATTCAAGAATTACATGCAATGCAGGAGATTCATTGCTCTAATAAAAATTTGCATGCTTATATAAAATATAAGCAGTAAAACATAAAATATAAAATGCAACTTACTCTTGCTGCAACCACCAAGCTATTCCAGCATTTTCGGCACTGGTCAGATCCCCTCACTTTATGGGATGCCGAGGACACCACAGCAGCGATCTCTGCCCATATTTTCCTCTAAACACGGGGTGGGGGCTTGCCGTTACATCCCGAGTCAAATCGTCCCACCGGGACTCGACCACGTTCACCAGAGCCCCATTAGTCTCGTCACTAAAAGGCTTCGCCCTTTTCCTCTCAGATTTCCGACATTTTTAACATTATATTTGAGAATATTAAATTTAAATTCAAATTTAGATGATGTAAATTCTTTTATTGCTCTGTAAGCACAAGTCGATTATCAACTATCCCCTTTACTCATACTGTATTCCTCCTCTCTCTTAATCTCCTATCTCTCTCTCTCTCCAGCCCCTCCCTCTACCTTCTGAGAATGTGTGATGACCCCTGACCTCCTAAAACGCGGTAAAATCAGTCGGCCGGAAAAAAAATCTCACACATGCGCACAAGGCCGTTGCTAAGGAAGCTTTTTGACTTCCTCTTTTGGTGGGCGAACGTGACTTCGCCAAAAATGAGATCGCCCATTCCACATCGCTGGCCTAAGGCTGAATGGAAAATCGCCCCAAAAAATGGGCCATGTACCAGCGATCAGTACGGCTGAGACGTCTTAAGTCGCTGGACCACTTTTTGGGGCGATGGCCCCCTAGTGGAAAGTCTAGCCCATGGACCGAGAAATCCTGATCGACTGCTTCCCGCGGGCGATCGACTAAAAAAGGGAAAAAAGATGCGCACTTACCTGAACCTGCTGTGCCCACGAGAGATCCTGGTCCCGAGGCCTCCACTCACTGCGTGTCGGTGCGCGTGCATGTCGGGATGTCCGCAGAGCTGGAGCTGCAATTACATGGTTCTAGGCAGCCAATTAAGGTAAAGTATTTCTCATTCATAATAATGGGAACACCGTAAGTAGGAGTTCCCATTATTATGATTGAGAATCCCCCAAACATCCAAAACACTAATAAAAAAAAATAGAAAAAATACACCACATATTAATTTAAATGAAAGTTATTTATGTCATAAAAAATATATATTTTTCAGATTTTTTAAAACGTTTTTTTAATTATGGTTTAAAATAAACTTACCATAGTGGGGAGGATTTTTAACAATAAAATGTGTTTTTAAAATTTTATTTTATTATGTTTGTGTGCTTTAAAACACTTATGCCTGTAAAAGTAGGCTATGCACCTGCTTTTATCAGGCGCAAGAGTTTTCAGGACATTTGCTGAGCAAGCTTTGGGTAAATCCCGCAATCTTGCCCTTGCAAATGTTCTCACTCCCAAGATGCGTGCGATCTGTCAAGCTGAAGCTTGTCAGCTGAAGCTTGATAGATCGGAAAAGCCAGTTTTCAGCGCATGCGCATTGTGCGCTGAAAACCAGCTTTTGCAATGCCTTCCCGGGTCCGTACACACTCCGCCTCCTATAGTTCTCTTCACCTCACTAATTTATGCCAATTTGGTCTATGAATGGAGGATTTAATCCTCATTAAGTATTAGTTATGTAATCCATGTTCATTCCCAGATATAGTGCATTCTTCTGTTCCAATCCATTCCTGGTGTATGTATGGCCCTGCTATTTTAGAATCATGCAGCACAGAAGGAAGCCATTCGCTTATTTTGCCTGTGCCGGCTCTTTGAAGAGCTATCCAATTAGTTCCACTAACCTGCTCTTTCCCAATAGCTCTGCAAATTTTTCCTTTAAGTATATATATTCCCTTTTGAACTTTACTATTGAATTTTCTTTCACCACCCTTTCAGGCAGTGCATTCCAGATCATAACAATTTTAATTTCTGAACACTTCATTGATCTAGTCTTCATAACTGAATTGTTTCAGCATACTTGGTTTGACTTTATTAGCATTAATAATACATGCTTTCTTAACATTTGTAATTACTTACTGTGTTATCTTTATTAAATCATGGAACTACTTCTTCATATCCTCTCTGATTCACACAGACCTTGCATCAACATTTATCCTGATGCATATCTCTTACCATGCAGAATGCCTGCTTTGTGTTTGAGTGCTCTGGCCCCTCAAGCAGAATAGTCCCTCTTGCTTTTGATGAACTCCATCTGTTATGTGTGTATGTAGACCTTACCAAATGTAAGACTTGCCACTAGGGGGCACACCTGTGAGAGACCAAAGGATCACCTGTGCACCCTGGGGCAAGCAGGTATAAAAGATGATTCACCATGCCGCTTCCTCACTCTGGAGTCTGAATAAAGAGACCAAGGTCACAACAGTTTGAGCTTGCGATATAGTCCTGTGAATTTATTCTGAACGGGTCAAGGACTTGCACGCGGTAATGGCTGCCGTTGGTATTCTTGAGAGATTTGTTGAGGGTGATGATTGGGAAGCCTTTATTGAGCGCCTCGACCAGTACTTTGAGGAAAACAAATTGGACAAGGCTGAGACGGCGACCAAGCGCAGGGCAATTCTCCTCACGGTATGTGGGTCATCGGTATATGGCCTCCTTAAAAATTTGCTGGCACCGGCCAAACTAACAGTCAAATCTTATGCAGAGCTGTGTACGCTGGCTAAGGAACACTTCAAGCCAAAGGAGAACATCCTGATGGTCAGGTACTGCTTTTACACGTACCGTCGGTCCGAGAACGTGGCGAGTTTTGTCGCTGACCTAAGACGCCTTGCGGGGCAGCGCGACTTTGCAGGATCCTTGGGGAAAATGTTGGGGGACTTTTTCGTGCTTGGAATTGGCTACAAGGTCATCCTTCGCAAACTGTTGTCTGCCGAATCCCTAGATCTGAGCAAGGCCTTCACGCTAGAACAAGCCTTCATATCCACGAGCGATAACACGAAATAGATATCATCACAGAATTGAAGCTCACCAGCAAGCACCGTGCACAAAATAGAAACATAGAAACATAGAAAATAGGTGCAGGAGTAGGCCAGTCGGTCCTTCGAGCCTGCACCGCCATTCAATGAGTTCATGGCTGAACGTGTTAATACGGATTATTTTCCCTTCAATCTGTCTCAGCGAATACACTGACATGAACACTTTGTTGCCTTTTCTGCAAAAGACCTTTATTGAAGATTCTCCGGCTGGGACTTGTCAAGACAAAGGAACACTCTCAATCAGAGCTTGTTCACCTTCCTCTGGACAAGCCCCGTTACAGTGCAAAAACACAGCAGTTATACATTTTCAAAGCATAGCACATTTTATTAGCACTTGGTCCATCTAATCCCTTTCTACCTTCCCCCGAGTACGTCCAATGGCAAGCTGACAAGTCTCCTAATCAGGGCGGGCGCTAGGGTCAACGTGTTTATAGTTTCGTTACATTGTCCTTCCTTATCTGTGGTCACTTGTTATTGCAACCTTTGCGCCTTTCGCTTGACTCGTGTTTAACCACAACTCTTAGTCACCAACGGATTCTGTTGATTCTGCAATTGTCTGCATCTTGACATTCCTTTAGCTATTCTCCCATGATTCTCTATCCCTCTGCCACATTCGCAATCCTTCTGTACACATTCTCAAACATGCAACATCAGTACCCCATTCCTGCTTTCCTGCCATACCCCTTGATCCCCCTAGTAGTAAGGACTACATCTAACTCCTTTTTGAATATATTTAGTGAATTGGCCTCAACAACTTTCTGTGGTAGAGAATTCCACAGGTTCACCACTCTCTGGGTGAAGAAGTTTCTCCTCATCTCGGTCCTAAAAGGCTTACCCTTTATCCTTAGACTGTGACCCCTGGTTCTGGACTTCCCCAACATTGGGAACATTCTTCCTGCATCTAACCTGTCTAAACCCGTCAGAATTTTAAACATTTCTATGAGATCCCCTCTCATTCTTCTGAACTCCAGTGAATACAAGCCCAGTTGATCCAGTCTTTCTTGATAGGTCAGTCCCGCCATCCCGGGAATCAGTCTGGTGAACCTTTGCTGCACTCCCTCAATAGCAAGAATGTCCTTCCTCAAGTTAGGAGACCAAACCTGTACACAATACTCCAGGTGTGGCCTCACCAAGGCCCTGTACAACTGTAGTAACACCTCCCTGCCCATGTACTCAAATCCCCTCGCTATGAAGACCAACATGCCATTTGCTTTCTTAACCGCCTGCTGTACCTGCATGCCAACCTTCAATGACTGCTGTACCATGACACCCAGGTCTCGTTGCACCTCCCCTTTTCCTAATCTGTCACCATTCAGATAATAGTCTGTCTCTCTGTTTTTACCACCAAAGTAGATAACCTCACATTTATCCACATTATATTTCATCTGCCATGCATTTGTCCACTCACCTAACCTATCCAAGTCACTCTGCAGCCTCATAGCATCCTCCTCGCAGCTCACACTGCCACCCAACTTAGTGTCATCTGCAAATTTGGAGATACTACGTTTAATCCCCTCGTCTAAATCATTAATGTGCAGTGTAAACAGCTGGGGCCCCAGCACAGAACCTTGCGGTACCCAACTAGTCACTGCCTGCCATTCTGAAAAGTACCCATTTACTCCTACTCTTTGCTTCCTGTCTGACAACCAGTTCTCAATCCACGTCAGCACACTACCCCCAATCCCATGTGCTTTAACTTTGCACATTAATCTCTTCTGTGGGACCTTGTCGAAAGCCTTCTGAAAGTCCAAATACACCACATCAACTGGTTTCCCCTTATCCACTCTACTGGAAACATCCTCAAAAAATTCCAGAAGATTTGTCAAGCATGATTTCCCCTTCATAAATCCATGCTGACTTGGACCTATCATGTCACCTCTTTCCAAATGCGCTGCTATGACATCCTTAATAATTGATTCCATCATTTTACCCACTACCGATGTCAGGCTGACCGGTCTATAATTCCCTGTTTTCTCTCTCCCTCCTTTTTTAAAAAGTGGGGTTACATTGGCTACCCTCCACTCCATAGGAACTTATCCAGAATCTATGGAATGTTGGAAAATGACTGTCAATGCATCTGCTATTTCCAAGGCCACCTCCTTAAGTACTCTGGGATGCAGTCCATCAGGCCCTGGGGATTTATCGGCCTTCAATCCCATCAATTTCCCCAACACAATTTACCAACTAATACGGATTTCTCTCAGTTCCTACATCTTACTAGACCCTCTGACCTCTTTTATATCCGGAAGGTTGTTTGTGTCCTCCTTAGTGAATACTGAACCAAAGTACTTGTTCATTTGGTCTGCCATTTCTTTGTTCCCAGTTATGACTTCCCCTGATTCTGACTGCAGGGGACCTACGTTTGTCTTTACTAACCTTTTTCTCTTTACATATCTATAGAAGCTTTTGCAATCCATTTTAATGTTCCCTGCAAGCGTCCTCTCGTACTCTATTTTCCTTGCCCTAATCAACCCTTTGTCCTCCTCTGCTGAGTTCTAAATTTCTCCCAGTCACCGGGTTCGCTGCTATTTCTGGCCAATTTGTATGCCACTTCCTTGGCTTTAATACTATCCCTGATTTCCCTTGATAGCCACGGTTGAGCCACCTTCCCTTTTTTATTTTTACACCAGACAGGGATGTACAATTGTTGTAGTTCATCCATGCGGTCTCTAAATGTCTGCCATTGCCCATCCACTGTCAACCCCTCAAGTATCATTCGCCAATCTATCCTAGCCAATTCACGCCTCATACTTTCAAAGTTACCCTTCTTTAAGTTCTGGACCATGGTCTCTGAATTAACTGTTTCATTCTCCATCCTAATGTAGAATTCCACCATATTATGGTCACTCTTCCCCAAGGGGCCTCGCACAACGAGATTGCTAATTAATCCTCTCTCATTACACAACACCAGTTTAAGATGGCCTCCCCCCTAGTTAGTTACTCGATATATTGGTCTAGAAAACCATCCCTTATGTACTCCAGGAAATCCTCCTCCACCATATTGTTTCCAGTTTGGTTAGCCCAATCTATATGCATATTAAAGTCACCCATGATAACTGCTGCACCTTTATTGCATGCACCCCTAATTTCATGTTTGATGCCCTCCCCAACATCACTACTACTGTTTGGAGGTCTGTGCACAACTCCCACTCGTGTTTTCTGCCCTTTGGTATTCCGTAACTCCACCCATACCGATTTCACATCATCCAAGCTAATGTCTTTCCTTACAATTGCATTAATTTCCTCTTTAACTAGCAACGCCACCCTGCCTCCTTTTCCTTTCTGTCTATCCTTCCTAAATGTTGAATACCCTTGGATGTTGAGTTCCCAGCCTTGGTCACCCTGGAACCATGTCTCCGTGATGCCAACCACATCGTATCCGTTAACTGCTATCTGCACAATTAATTTGTCCACCTTATTCCGAATACTCCTCGCATTGAGGCACAGAGCCTGCAGGCTTGCCTTTTTAACACACTTTGACCCTTTAGAATTTTGCTGCAAAGTGGCCCTTTTTGTTTTTTGCTTTGGGTTTCTCTGCCCTCCACTTTTACTCATCTCCTTTCTGTCTTTTGCTTCTGTCTCCATTTTGTTTCCCTCTGTCTCCTTGCATTGGTTCCCATCCCCCTGCCATATTAGTTTAACTCCTCTCCAACAGCACTAGCAAACACTCCTCCTCGGACATTGGTTCCGGTCCTGCCTAGGTGAAGACCGTCCTGTTTGTACTGGTCCCACCTCTCCCAGAACCGGTTCCAATGCCCCAGGAATTTGAATCCCTCCCTGCTGCACCACTGCTCAAGCCACGTATTCATCTGAGCTATCCTGCGATTCCTACTCTGACTATCACGTGGCACTGGTAGCAATCCCGAGATCACTACTTTTGAGGTCCTAATTTTTAATTTAGCTCCTAGCTCCTTAAATTCGTCTCGTAGGACCTCATCCCGTTTTTTACCTATATCGTTGGCACCATTGTGCACCACAACAACTGGCTGTTCACCCTCCCTTTTCAGAATGTCCTGCACCTGCTCTGAGACATCCTTGACCCTTGCACCAGGGAGGCAACATACCATCCTGGAGTCTCGGTTGCAGACGCAGAAACGCCTATTATTCCCCTTACAATTGAATCCCCTATCACTATCGCTCTCCCACTCTTTTTCCAGCCCTCCTGTGCAACAGAGCCAGCCACGGTGCCATGAACTTGGCTGCTGCTGCTCCCCCCTGATGAGTCATCCCCGTCAACAGTACTCAAAGCGGTGTATCTGTTTTGCAGAGGGATGACCGCAGGGGACCCCTGCACTACCTTCCTTGCACTGCTCTTCCTGCTGGTCTTCCATTCCCTATCTGGCTGTGGACCCTTTACCTGTGGTGTGACCAACTCACTAAATGTGCTATTCACGTCATTTTCAGCATCGTGGATGCTCCAAAGTGAATCCACCTTCAGCTCCAATTCCACAACGCGGTCCGTCAGGAGCTGGAGGCGGATACACTTCCTGCACACTTTGTCGTCAGGAACACCGGAGGCGTCCCTGATTTCCCACTTTGTACAGGAGGAGCATAACATGTGTCCGAGCTCTCCTGCCATTACTTAACCCTTAGATTAACTTAAATTGGCAAAAATAATGTTTGCAGCAGGCAGAATGGCACAGGGCAGGGCCCACCTGATTGCAGAGGCCAGACCTAGGCCTAGAGTGACTCAGAGTCTGCCATGGTGCATGAATGCGTACCCATTAGCACCATGTTGGTGCTGCAGGGACAGCCATGGAGCTCATCAATGTAGAGCAATGTGTGTGCAAGGGCTGTGGAACAATGGGGCACCTGCAGCGAATGTGCAACCGATCTCTATGACTCACCATGTGGCAGAGTCAGGAGAAGACGACCGATCCAGCGAGGATCACAGTGAACGAACAGGAGAGGCAACTGAACCTGAGGACAAAGAGGAAGTATATGAGATGAACACATTCACCACCAAATGCCCTCCAATAATGTTAATTGTGTGCACCATGTAACCCTTGCGAGCAGTCTTTCGCGGCCAATGATGTACCATTGTATGGGGTTGGGGGTACCTTACAAGAAGTCAAAGTAGCGGGCGAACACCAACCAGTCGTATATGTATCTAACAAAGTATTTGTAGCAAGTGAGATGTCACCGCACGGGGTCGGGAGTGTTGTGCAGCAAGCAAAAGTAGCAGGCGAGCACCAAACAATTGAACATGTATCAAATAAGTTAAACAAAGCAACAGCCTGTATTCACAGGATTAAAGGGACGTACCAAAGTGTGTCCCAATATGTGCTCAAGTCAGACAAGCTGCTCATCCCACAAGCTGGGGAGAGCAGAGGCACCATTATCGATGCGTTGTTTCAGGAATGTCCAACACTGTCTGTGCACTGTAACATGATCCGCCACGGGCCAGGCACTGAGACCGGCACTAATGCTCTCAGTTGGCCACCGTTGCCCACCACCGGAGTGGAAACAGCGCAGCCTGCAGACCCACTCACGGTCATGGAAGTGCTACAAAGTGAGGGGTCAACCATAACGGCCCCCCAGCTGGACCAGCCAGCATCCCACATTACAGCCTGCCAAAGGTGAACTGCTAGACGGGATGTGGCAACCTATTCGTCACGGAGACAATAGACCCATCCCAACGTTGCAAAGTAAGGCAGGGCGGCTACACACAGTCGGTGGTCTGGGGTCCACGTACTACGGCCCAAGATCCACAGGGACCACAAGGCCTCCCGCCACTACCGAAAGTCTCAAGGCCATTGCGGCCAGCCTGGGCTTGCCAGACCTCAGGGTCAGGGACAAAAGCCTGGAGCTGGTAGCCCAAATCACTAAACCTCACGGTAGACTCCCTACAGAAATCTCATGTCACGGTAGACTCCCTACAGACCCGGCTATCCTGGGTGCTACGCAGTCACCAGACAGAATCACTCAGAACCGAGCCTTCCGTATGCCATCAGCAGAGAATGCACCATAATCGCACTGCCCTCCACGCGACATCAGAATAAATGATGTAGACCATGTTCAGGGCCCCAGTTGGGCCGCTAGCTCCGCATTAGCCAAGGGGGGGGAGTGAAGTGTATGTGATGAAAACGGAGCGTTTGATTGTGAAACCATGTTCCGGGCTAACGAGTAAAGCATTTGGACCAGACCAAACTGCGAACTACAGATAACCAGGAACCACTGTGACAGGACCTGGCCCCCAGCGACCCACTAACACGATCAACTTAGCCGTCAACCACGAGGATGAACCCACCATGTCAGGATTTCAACCTGGGTGATCAACCCGGGGGCGCGGGGCGCCAGATCGCCTCAACTTGCAAATAACTTGCACAATAAGACTTTGGGGGGGGAGTGATGTTATGTATGTATGTAGACCTTACCCAAATGTAAGACTTGCCACTAAGGGGCACACCTGTGGGAGACCTAAGGGTCACCTGTGCACCCTGGGGCAAGCAGGTATAAAAGGTGATTCACCATGCTGCTTCTCCACTCTGGAGTCTGAATAAAGAGACCAGGGTCACAACAATTTTAGCTGGCGTTATAGTCCGTGAATTTATTCTGAACATAACACCATGCATTCAGATGACATATTGCGGTGTGTAAAGCCAGGTTTGAGTGCTGTGCTGTGATACTGTTGAAAGCAATGAATTTCCTCACTGCACGACTGGATTACTGACTTATTTGAGATTTAAAATAATTGAGCAGCTTGTTCACTGCTTCACAGTTTGAAAATGATGATCAATGTTGCTGTGAGGCAAGTTTCTAAGAGAGCGTGGTTAATGAATTATTGCAAACACCCCCAGCAACATCAAATTTGGCAAGTCTTTAATGTCAAATTCAATGTCCTGTAAAAGTCTGGAATATGACTTCACTACCATAGTTAACAGATCAATTCCACATTGCCGTTTTTTGGCGTTATTTCCGATTAACAGCCATTTTCTTTAGTCCGAAATGATGCCAAAAAAATAAGGCCAAAGTTCCGCCAAAATTATTTTTCATTTTGGCGCAGCACAGAAAGAGCTCTTTTTTAGGATAGAACTCAATTTTTTCGCCATAAAAATGATGCTCTTTCTGCGCATGCTCAAACATTTAGGTTTCCAGGGAAACTTGAGGCACAATGGGAGGGAACGAGCTGTCTCTCTCCAGTTCCCGGGCATGGGAGGAAGGAAATGTGGGCTGAAGGCTACTTTTAATTGTATAGAAGGAGCTTTACTCTGTAGCTAACCCATGCTGTACTTGCCGACAACTCGTAAATGGCCCGTCGCGACCGCCCCTCTCCCTGGCCGAGCCACCAGAGGAATCAGTTGCCTTCAGTCCGAGGTGAATTGGTATAGGAAGTATTAAACTGTAGCAACACAATTACATAGCAAAATTGACACCATCAGCTATATACAGAATGATTTTGAAGTGTCAGTTTTTTATCACAGTAAATATTAAGTCCTAAAAATAAAAAAAACGTTATTCTATAAAGATAACATTGCATCACTACATTCAATAGGAACATAATAAATACAGATCAACACAACAAATCAATCCTAAGCCCAGGGGTAATGGCCGAGGTCCCCCCATTAACGCCGATTTCGATCGGACTCCGACTTGGTAAGGCAAGGTTTTAAAAAGTGGCCCTTAGCGCTGTCCTTAAAAAAAAAATCCTTATTGGCGAAACTAGCAAAAACGGGCAAAAATGGCGTCATAGGTGGGTTTGACCCCGAGTGATGTCAGAAAAACGGTACTTAAAAAAAACCGGCTGTTATCTGTTAAGAACGATGTTATACCATTGGCAAAACTAACAAAATTGCCTTAAATTAAGTTAGTTCCAAAAAACACTGTTAGCTCAAAAAAGGTGGAGTTAAATGGTGGAGAATTTGGGGCCCAGAATCCATTGTAATATCAATTTACCACTGTAATTAATCTAGATATCTATCCCACCTTTGCACCATAAAATAAAGTGCATTGAATGTACAAATATCGATCTCTCAATGTGATTTAAAAATATGGAGCTGTTTGTAATGAAATGAACGACATTTGCAAATGAATGTATGTTGCAAAAAACTAGCAAAATAAAACATTGGTTTCTAAAATAGCTCCAAATAGGTCTAAAATAGGATCAATGCATTGCAATGATGTAGTTAGGGATATAAAGCAAGTATTTGTCTCCATAACTAATGCAACTTCTCAGTGTTGGTGTTCTGGATTGCTATAAACAACTACTCCTTGAAAATAAAATGCATTGCATTTTTTCACCAAATAAAGAAATTAAAGATGCTATTAAAGAAAAAAAGTCTAATTATATTTGAGCACACCTTCAGTAAATTGTCATAAAAGCACAGTAGATGCCTTTAGTTTATATGAGCAAAGACATCCCTTGTTATTGAACTATAAAAGTTCTATAGCTATTACATATGAGTATGCTTCAGTATAGCTTAGGTTACATCTAATGTCCCTGGTTAATTATAAATTTATTGCCACTGCAGAAAAATATATTTTGATTCCTCAAGAGGAAAACAAGTGGATTATAATTTCAGAAAATCACTTTCATCTTCAGTGTTTAAGAAGTCAAATATCTTTATATTGGATGCACCAAATCTGATTTTGCTTTTACCTGCACCATTTGGTTCTGCGTGCATTTTCCTCTAGTGCAAATATTAAATTGAGACAATGAAACACAATTTACACCCATGCACTAAAAGTAAATTTTACCTTGAATGCAGTAGTGCTTAAATGAAATTCGAATGTTTTATTAATGATTTAGCCTCACTTTAGAAAACATTTTATACGGCTACATTTTCTCACCCATTCATAGTAAGCGGGAAACCTGGCTCATTTGTATTTGAGAGCAATGGCTTGCAGTAAGGATTTTTGGTGTATTTATAAAGTTAAATTCAGATCACGGAAGCTATTTAGTCCAGCTAGTTCATTGTTTCACAGAAGCGTATTATAAGATATAAGATAGTCACTAATAATCCAATAGGGAATTCAGGAGAAACTTCTTTACCCAGAGAGAGTGGTTAGAATGTGGAACTCGCTACTTGCGGTAGTTGGGGCGTATAGCATATCTGCATTTAAGGGGAAGCTAGATAAGCACACGAGGAAGAAAGGAATAGAAGGATATGCTGATGGGGTTAGATGAAGAAGGGTGGGAGGAGGCTCACATGGAGCATAAACACGGGCATGAACCTGTTGGGCCGAATGGCCTGTATCTGTGCTATACATTCTATGTAATTCGATGTATAGTTTCACCATCACAGGATCCAACTTGACTTTTGAATGATTCCTCCTGGAGTTACAGTGCGGATTTCATCCCCTACCGGCACAACGGACATGACCTTTGCAGCGCGACAGCTGCAGGAAAAATGCAGGGAGCAACGCCAGCCCTTATACATGGCCTTCTTTGACCTTAAAAAGGCCTTTGACACTGTCAACCGCGAGGGTCTATGGAGCGTCCTCCTCCGTTTCGGATGCCCCCAAAAGTTTGTCAACATCCTTCGACTGCTCCACGACGACATGCAGGCCATGATCCTTACCAACGGATCCATTACGGACCCAATCCACGTCCAGACCGGGGTCAAACAAGGCCTGATAGTCTGCATCCCAGAGTACTTAAGGAAGTGGCCCTAGAAATAGTGGATGCATTGGTGATCATTTTCCAACAGTCTATCGACTCTGGATCAGTTCCTATGGACTGGAGAGTAGCTAATGTAAGACCACTTTTTAAGAAAGGAGGGAGAGAGAAAACGGGGAAAACGGTTAGCCTGACATCGGTAGTGGGGAAAATGTTGGAATCAATTATTAAAGATGAAATAGCAGCACATTTGGAAAGCAGTGACAGGATCGGTGAAAGGGAAATCATGCTTGACAAATCTTCGACAATTTTTTGAGGATGTAACTAGTAGAGTGGACAAGGAAGAACCAGTGGATGTGGTGTATTTGGACTTTCAAAAGGCTTTTGACAGGTCCCACACAAGAGATTGGTGTACAAAATTAAAGCACATGGTATTGGGGGGTAATGTATTGACATGGATAGAGAACTGGTTGGCAGACAAGAAGCAGTGAGTCGGGATAAACAGGTCCTTTTCATAATGGCAGGTAGTGACTGGTGGGGTGCCGCAGGGCTCAGTGCTGGGACCCCAGCTCTTTACAATATACATCAATGATTTAGATGAAGGAATTGAGAGTAATATCTCCAAGTTTGCAGATGACACTAAGCTAGGTTGCAGTGTGAGCTGTGAGGAGGATGCTAAGAGGCTGCAGGGTGACTTGGACAGGTTAGGTGAGTGGGCAAATGCATGGCAGATGCAGTATAATGTGGATAAATGTGAGGTTATCCACTTTGGTGGATTAAACATAAAGGCAGAATATTATCTGAATGGCGGCAGATTAGGAAAAGGGGAGGTGCAACGAGACCTGGGTGTCATGGTACATTAGTCATTGAAAGTTGGCATGCAGGTGCGCAGGCGGTGAAGAAGGCAAATGGCCTTCATAGCTAGGGGATTTGAGTGTAGGATCAGGGAGGTCTTGCTGCAGCTGCACAGGGCCTTGGTGAGGTCTCACCTGGAATATTGTGTTCAGTTTTGCTCTCCTAATCTGAGGAAGGATGTCCTTGCTATTGAGGGAGTGCAGCGAAGGTTCACCAGACTGATTCCCGGGATGGCAGGACTGACATATGAGGAGAGATTGGATCGACTGGGCCTGTATTTACTGGAGTTTAGAAGAATGAGTGGGGATCTCATAGAAACATATAAAATTCTGATGTGACTGGACAGGTTAGATGCAAGAAGAATGTTCCCGATGTTGGGAGAGTCCAGAACCAGGGATCACAGTCTAAGGATAAGGGGTAAGCCATTTAGGACCGAGATGAGGAGAAACTTCTTCACTCAGAGAGTTGTTAACCTGTGGAATTTTCTTCCGCAGAGAGTTGTTGATGCCAGTTCGTTAGATATATTCAAGAGGGAGTTGGATATGGCCCTTACGGCTAAAGGGATCAAGGAGTATGGAGAGAAAGCAGGAAAGGGGTACTGAGGTGAATGATCAGCCATGATCTTATTGAATGGTGGTGCATGCTCGAAGGGCTGAATGGCCTACTCCTGCACCTATTTTCCATGTTTCTATGTCCAACTCTCTTCTCAATCTTCCTCGCTGCCATGCTCCACCACACAGTCAACAAGCTCCCCACTAGAGTGGGGAACTAAACTATAGAACCAGTGGGAAGCTGTTTAACCTCCGCCACCTCCAGGCCAGGTCCAAGACCACCGCAACCTCTGTCGTCGAGCTATAGTATGCAGACGATGCCTGCGTCTGCGCACATTCAGAGGCTGAACTCTAGGATATAGTCGACATATTTACTGATGCATACGAAAGCATGGGCCGTACGCTAAACATCCATAAGATAAAGGTCCTTCAACAGCCTGTCCTCGCCGCACAGCACTGCCCCCCAGTTATCAAGATACACGGCGCGGCCCTGGACAACGTGGACCATTTCCCATACCTCGGGAACCTTTTAGCAACAAAGGCAGACGTTGATGAAGAAATTCAACACCACCTCTAGTGCAGCCTTCGGCCGCCTGAGGAAAAGAGTGTTCGAAGACCAGGCCCTCAAATCTACCACCAAGCTTAAGGTCTACAGGGCTGTAGTAATGCCCACCCTCCTGTATGGCTCAGAGGCATGGACCATGTACAGTAGACACCTCAAGTCACTGGAGATATGTCACCAACGATGTCTCCGCAAGATCCTACAAATCCCCTGGGAGGACAGACGCATCAATATCAGCGTCCTCATCCAGGCTAACATCCCCAGCATTGAAGCATTGACCACACTTGATCAGCTCCGCTGTGCAGGCCACATTGTCCGCATGCCAGGCACGAGACTCCCAAAGCAAGCGCTCTACTCAGAACTCTGTCATGGCAAATGAGCCAAGGGTGGACAGAGGAAACGTTACAAGGTAACCCTCAAGGCCTCCCTGATAAAGTGCGGCATCCCCACCGACACCTGGGAGTCCCTGGCCAAAGACCACCCGGAGTGGAGGACGTGCATCCAGGAGGGCACTGAGCGCCTTGAATCTCATTGCCGAGTGCATGCAGAAAACAAACACAGGCAGCGGAAGGAACGCGCGGCAAACCTGTCCCACCCTCCCTTACCCTCAATGACTATCTGTTCCACTGTGGCTCTCATATTGGACTGTTCAGCCACCTAAATACTCATCCTAAGTGGAAGAAGGTCTTCCTCGATTCCGAGGGACTGCCGATGATGATGATGATCTATGTAATTCTATGTATAGTTTCACCATCACAGGATCCAACTGACTTTTGAATGATTCCACAGTTTTTGACTCCAATACCCTACCCGGAAGTCTATTTCAATTAGTCACCTATGCCTCTTATCCTGCAGTTATAATCTAAATGAAATGGTTCTCCAGACTAGCTTTTTCGATTCTACTTAGTTTCTTATATATCTTTATAAAGCCCCTCCCTTTTTGCCTTATGTTTTGGTGAGCAACACTGAACATTGTACTCAAGGCGCACCCAGAACACAATATAGTAAAGTAAACCAGTTGCAACAGTAGTGAGCTGCAATTTAAAAAAAAACACCCAAAGCAAGCATTTTGCCATCGGCACACATCACTGAATATCTTTTAGAACTTGCATATTTTGCTACCTGCCAAAAATATTTTTTCTTTGAAATCCAGCCAATGACACCACCCACCCAGCTGCATATAAATGAAGGTGGATGGGCATGTTTAATGTGTCCTCAATATTTTTTGTTTTTTTACCATTTTTAACCCACCCACCATAGAAACATAGAAACATAGAAAATAGGTGCAAGAGTTGGCCATTCGGCCCTTCGCACCTACACCGCCATTCAATAAGATCATGGCTGATCATTCCCTCAGTACCCCTTTCCTGCTTTCTCTCCATACCCCTTGATCCCCTTAGCCGTAAGGGCCATATCTAATTCCCTCTTGAATATATCTAATGAACTGGCATCAACAACTCTCTGCGGCAGGGAATTCCACAGGTTAACAACTCTCTGAGTGAAGAAGTTTCTCCTCATCTCAGTCCTAAATGGCCTACCCCTTATCCTAAGACTATGTCCCCTGATTCTGGACATCCCCAACATCGGGAACATTCTTCCCGCATCTAACCTGTCCAGTCCTGTCAAAATCTTATACGTTTCTATGAGATCCCCTCTCATCCTTCTAAACTCCAGTGAATAAAGGCCCAGTTGATCCAGTCTCTCCTCATATGACAGCCCAGCCATCCCTGGAATCAGTCTGGTGAACCATCGCTGCACTCCCTCAATAGCAAGAACGTCCTTCCTCAGATTAGGAGACCAAAACTGAACACAATATTCCAGGTGAGGCCTCACTAAGGCCCTGTACAACTGCAGTAAGACCTCCCTGCTCCTATACTCAAATCCCCTAGCTATGAAGGCCAACATACCATTTGCCTTCTTCACTGCCTGCTGTACCTGCATGCCAACTTTCAATGCCTGATGAACCATGACACCCAGGTTCCGTTGCACCTCCCCTTTTCCTAATCTGCTGCCATCCAGATAATATTCTGCCTTCGTGTTTTTGCCCGCAAAATGGATAACCTCACATTTATCCACATTATACTGCATCTGCCATGCATTTGCCCACTCACCTAACCTGTCGAAGTCACCCTGCAGCCTCTTAGCGTCCTCCTCACAGCTCACACCACCACCTAGTTTAGTGTCATCCGCAAACTTGGAGATATTACACTCAATTCCTTCATCTAAATCGTTAATGTATATTGTAAAGAGCTGGGGTTCCAGCACTGAGTCCTGCGGCACTCCACTAGTCACTGCCTGCCATTCTGAAAAGGACCCATTTATCCCGACTCTCTGCTTTCTGTCTGCCAACCAGTTCTCTATCCACGTCAGTACATTACCCCCAATACCATGTGCTTTGATTTTGCACACCAATCTCTTGTGCGGGACCATGTCAAAAGCCTTTTGAAAGTTCAAATACACCACATCCACTGGTTCTCCCTTGTCCACTCTGCTAGTTACATCCTCAAAAAATTCCAGAAGATTCGTCAAACATGATTTCCCTTTCAAAAATCCATGCTGACTTGGTCCAATCCTGTCACTGCTTTCCAAATGCGCTGCTATTTCATCCTTAATGATTGATCCCAACATTTACCCCACTACTGATGTCCACTACCAGTAACTTGTCAATACATAATGGCCAGTCAGAAAAAGTGAGTTGTTCCAGAGGTAGCACTGCTAGCTGGAGCCAAATGCTCTATCAGGCTTCATTAGGACAGTGATCTTTGGACTTTTTGTTCTGCAACCTGACTGAAAATTTTAACCTTTGCGGGGAAATAGCTTTCACCAAATATGGTTACATCCAACCCATAGATACTGACCTTACCGCTCTCAGCTAGATCTCACAGCCCATCAATGTATGGGAATTATGCCAGTGCTGGCAGAAGAGTTGCAGCCCATAGCAATGAGTGTAGTGTTATCTGTGGCTGCGAAAGTGACCACTACATTGATATTTTTTAATGATTGAATCATTCCAGACAGCCGTTGGTCAAATCTATGTCACTGATGCTCTCTTCAGGCAGGCATCTTAATGTATTAATTTCTCCATGGAGCCTGCAAAATAAAAAGAGAGAGCAATGCAGTCATTATTTTCATGAAGAAGTTTGAGTTGCTCTGTACCTGTGCACCTGAACACTGTTCAGCCTCACCACTGAAGCCGCTCATGCTCGACATTTTTTGCCTGGAGCAGATCAGGCAATCCGAGCAGGGAGAGGACATGGAATCGAAGTAGGTAGGAAGGGCAGAAGCTCATGCAGAGAGAAGGTCAGGAACTTGGGGGGAGAAAAGACCAGGAGCTTGGGAGGGAAAGAAGGTCAGGAGCTCCGGAGGGGTGCGGGGGTGGGGAAGAAGAGACAAGGTCAGGAGCTCAAGGTGAGAGAGAAGGTCAGGAGGTTGAGGGGCGTGGGGGGCCGGCGGGAAGAGGTCAGGAGCTCGGGGGTGGGGGGGAAGGTCAGGGGTCCGGGGGAGAGAAACCTCTGGGAAATAATCATTTAGTACATTATCTATTTTTAGTTCATCAGTTGCCACCCATTTTATGTTTATATGGGATCTCAATTCTTCTTTGATAATCCTTTTGCTGCTATAATACTGCTATAAATTCTTATTGCTACATTTGACGTTTACAACTACACTTATTTCCCTCTTTGCTCCTCTGACTACATTTATTTTACATTTTTTGGAGATTTCACTCACATTTTTTCATTCAGACTTTGTAGAGTTCGTTTTCATTACTTGCTTGACTTCATACTGTCCTGTTATTCCATTTTGGGTCACATTTGTTTATTCTGCGCTTTAGTCCTTGATATGTGTTTAACCTCCATGCATGTTACTATGTCCTTAAATATTTTCTTGATTACTACCCCCCAATTAAATTGTTTAAGCTCTTCCCTCATTCACTTGAAGTTGCTCCTTTTAAAGTTATATTCCTGATCGTACCAGATTTAATTGTGTTAATATCACTGTTGCCCAGATATACTACTGGTTCCATTTTCCGTCTGTTATCTTGTGACACTTGCCATTACCAAGTTAAAATGTGAATTACTTCTTGTAATATCCCTAACATACTGGGGTAATCTTGACTTTGTACAATCATATAAAACAGGTGAGTCATCAGCCAGGTGACTTAGATAGGTTAGGTGAGTGGGCAAATGCATGGCAGATGCAGTATAATGTAGATAAATGTGAGGTTATCCACTTTGGTGGCAAAAACAGGAAGGCAGAATATTATCTGAATGGTGACAGATTAGGAAAAGGTGAGGTGCAACGAGACCTGGGTGTCATGGTACGTCAGTCATTGAAAGTTGGCATGCAGGTACAGCAGGTGGTGAAGAATGCAAATGGCATGTTGGCCTTCATAGCGAGAGGATTTGAGTATAGGAGCAGGGAGATCTTACTGCAGTTGTACAGGGCCTTGGTGAGGCCACACTTTGAATATTGTGTACAGTTTTGGTCTCCTAATTTAGGAAGGACATTCTTACTTTGAGCGAGTGCAGCAAAAGTTCACCAGACTAATTCCCGGGATGGCAGGCCTGACTTATGAAGAAAGACTGGATCGACTTATATTCACTGGAATTTAGAAGAATGAGAGGGGATCTCATAGAAACATATAAAATTCTGATGGGATTGGACAGGTTAGATGCAGGAAGAATGTTCCCTATGTTGAGGAAGTCCAGAACCAGGGGTCACAGTCTAAGGATAAGGGGTAAGCCATTTAGGACCGAGATGAAGAGAAACTTCTTTACTCAGAGAATTGTGAACCTCTGGAATTCTCTACCACAGAAAGTTGTTGAGGCCAGTTCATTAGATATATTCAAAAGGGAGTTAGACGTGGCCCTTATGGCTAAAGGGATCAAGGGGTATGGAGAGAAAGCAGGAATGGGGTACTGAAGTTGCATGATCAACCATGATCATATTGAATGGTGGTGCAGGCTCGAAGGGCTGAATGGCCTACTCCTGCACCTATTTTCTATGTTTCAATGTTTCTGTTTTACATCTCTTCAGGTTTTTAATTCCATTGACTTTGACTACTGCACGAAGTCAAATCTACCCCATTCAGTCAGAAAGCAGTTATATATTAACCACAGGAAAGCCCTATTCAAGACTAGAAAATCTGAAGATGAACATTGACCATTTAAACAAATTAGGATCTTGGATTTGGATTTTAAATTTTGGTTTCTCACACAATCTGAAATTGAAGTTTGAAAACTATGGCCTATGTGCAAGTGGGAAGAGTGCTCCCTCCTCCAGTGATAAGAGAACTTTGGCATATCCCCGACTGAACAGCCAGGGAACTGTAACATATTTCCCCAAATACGATTAGAGTGCTCGGAAATTGAATGGATGCCTACCGGTAGATAGTCCCCAAGGACCCTCACATTATATACACTAGACAACCATACAACACGACACATAGCCCTTCCTGAGCACTTCCTCCCAGTAGCACCATACATAAATGTAGGGAGAGAGGAAACTAGCCAAAAATAATTTAAAAGCCCTTTCTCTTCCATCATCAGCTGCCAGTCTTTAACACCAAACCTACAATGCTGCAGGAAACTTATGTCACAAGATGACGTCCATGCACAGAGAGGACTAAACTGGTAGATCTTTCTTCTGTGTATGTACATGTACATGCACGTGTATTTATATATTTGCACGTTGGCCTCTAACCTACAAGAATAATGGAAATTAAGAAAGATTTTTGTTTTGTACTTGCCTCTGAACCTACCTTATAATATTCAGCATTGGCCATTATAAGAAAATGACTTAGAGGTTTTCTGATATAAGTTATGCCTGTAGTTCTAAAGTTGCTAAAAGCAGTCTTCACTCAAAAGTAAATCAAAAAGCTATCACAAAGATCAGCAGTCTTTATTTCCTGTGATCTGGTTTAGTCAGTCATAGTTTCTCCTCAGAGATAAATGTTTCATAGATTTTGTATAACCCTTTAAAGGACTGGGAGCCATTTTTAGATTCTCAAGTTGTTTCCAAAATGTTATACTTGAAAAGCAGAAGATGAAACATATTACAGGTTGTACCTCTCCAGTCCGGGGCTCTTTGGTCCGTCAACATTCCTGGTCCGGCATCATTCCCGACGGGGGGGGTCACAACCCGCGCTGTGTCCTGAGGCTGGCTGCTCCTCATCTCCCCGCTGCCTTTGGTGCTCCTTCATTGGTTGGGTCGCCATGGAGAGGGAGCGAGGAGTGTGGCAGCTGACTGAGGCACTGAAGCTGGGCCTGAAAAATGCTGCGCAATAGGCTTCTGCCCAGCGCATGCACAGAACGCGGCCGGGTCGTTGTCAGCAGTACCCGGTAAGTCTAGGGTACTGCTGACAATGCTAGGGTCGGCGTGACCTCCCGTGGTCTGGAAAATTCTCTGGTCCGGCGCTGGTCGGGTCCCAAGGATGCCGGACTGGAGAGGTACAACCTGTATTAAACAAATGAAAACAGAGCACATACATGTAAAAATATTACTTCGTATCCTTGTTGGGGGTGGGGGGGGGAGGGAAATGCTAACCTAGAATATTGTGTTATCTTCTGATACTTGCATGAGGGCAGCATGGGAAATCAGAATTCTAAAAGAAAATTGAAAAGCAAAGGAAAACATCAATGAATGTTTGTCCTGTTAGATAATGACTGAAATTATTCTCATTATATGTCTCAAAAACTCATCTGTAAAATGATATGATAATATTTGGCATTTAAAATTCAAGTTTTTATAGGAAGGATATAGGAAGAAATATCCTGTCAGACTAATGACATTTGTTTTTCCCTAGTTTGTACTCCTTCTGTCCACAGGAGGAGAAAATACCTAAATAATTCTTTCTTCAAAATGGATTTTGTGTCTTGGTAATCTTCCGACTCATTCCTTAGTACAAGAGTGAATGGTAATAATATACCTCCCGAACAACAAAATGGCAAGGAGACTCATCAATCATGTTGTGTTGGTATATCGGATTGGGGGTAGTGTGCTGACATGGATTGAGAACTGGTTGTCAGACAGGAAGCAAAGAGTAGGAGTAAATGGGTACTTTTCAGAATGGCAGGCAGTGATTAGTGGGGTACCGCAAGGTTCTGTGCTGGGGCCCCAGCTGTTTACACTGTACATTAATGATTTAGACGAGGGGATTAAATGTAGTATCTCCAAATTTGTGGATGACACTAAGTTGGGTGGCAATGTGAGCTGCGAGGAGGATGCTATGAGGCTGCAGAGCGACTTGGATAGGTTAGGTGAGTGGGCAAATGCATGGCAGATGAAGTATAATGTGGATAAATGTGAGGTTATCCACTTTGGTGGTAAAAACAGAGAGACAGACTATTATCTGAATGGTGACAGATTAGGAAAAGGGGAGGTGCAAAGACACCTGGGTGTCATGGTACATCAGTCATTGAAGGTTGGCATGCAGGTACAGCAGGCGGTTAAGAAAGCAAATGGCATGTTGGCCTTCATAGCGAGGGGATTCGAGTACAGGGGCAGGGAGGTGTTGCTACAGTTGTACAGGGCCTTGGTGAGGCCACACCTGGAGTATTGTGTACAGTTTTGGTCTCCTAACTTGAGGAAGGACATTCTTGCTATTGAGGGAGTGCAGCGAAGGTTCACCAGACTGATTCGCGGGATGGCGGGACTGACCTATCAAGAAAGACTGAATCAACTGGGCTTGTATTCACTGGAGTTCAGAAGAATGAGAGGGGACCTCATAGAAACATTTAAAATTCTAACGGGGTTAGACAGGTTAGATGCAGGAAGAATGTTCCCAATGTTGGGGAAGTCCAGAACCAGGGGACACAGTCTAAGGATAAGGGGTAAGCCATTTAGGACCGAGATGAGGAGGAATTTCTTCACCCAGAGAGTGGTGAACCTGTGGAATTCTCTACCACAGAAAGTTGTTGAGGCCAATTCATTAAATATATTCAAAAAGGAGTTAGATGAAGTCCTTACTACTAGGGGGATCAAGGGGTATGGCGAGAAAGCAGGAATGGGGTACTGAAGTTGCATGTTCAGCCATGAACTCATTGAATGGCGGTGCAGGCCAGAAGGGCCGAATGGCCTACTCCTGCACCTATTTTCTATGTTTCTATGTTTCTATATGACACTGGGAGACAATGAGGACTATGGTGCATTTTATTATGATGTAGGTATTTCTCATTTCCCCATCTCCATCATCACTGAGTTCTCAGTCAGTGCACTGAGGTTTACTGTGTACTCCAATCAAATCATTATCTCAGTTCATGGACTTGATAACCCAACCGTTGTTGTCGCTGGAGAATGAGAAGGAATTAGAATCCGCAGCTATCCTAGTTTCACCATCAAGACTAGTCTTCAAATGAAGATTCATTCTTAAGGATGGTCTCAGCAGTACTGGAACAGACACTTTATTGCCCTGAACTGGCAAAATTGAGATTGCAGTGGGCACACTTGGACCCATAGCTAGGAATGGGATGCACCAAATTTTGAGACCTGCCCCCTACTTTGAATAGGCTACTGATGTAAGAAAAGCTTGGCGGGGATCATAAATTCCAATTAGGCAGCTTTTAAAGTCCTGTCAGCTTGCCATAAAAGGGCAAGTTGGGAGGGATGGGGACAGTGAACTAATTATTTAAAATGGAGCAGCGGAGATGTATAGGTAACACTGCTTCCTTGATACCAAAGAATTGGAGGTCCTGCTGCAGGAGGTGCCACAAAGGAGGGTGGACCTATGTGGTGTTGAAGGCTTCCCTCCAGTAAAGGCACAGATGCCAGCTAGATGGAGGGACGTTGTAAACTAAGTCGATCCAGACACTCAGTTCCCTTGTACCTGATTGCAAATGAAGACGAGATGTTGTGATATTAGGACTAAGGTAAAGGTGAGTGTGCTTCCCTCTTTTGCACACTTTTCTCATGGGGCATAGCCCAGCTGCTCGCTAGTCAGGAAAGGCTGCTCATTCTGGAACAGACTGCCCACTTTGGGACAGGTACCAACAGGCACCCGAAAAACATCCCATTTATAGAGGGTAAATGCTGCAATAAATGTTTACAATCTTCTGGGGCACAGGTGGCTGGGCATCACCTGCACCAGTCAGCAGCCCAGTATGCCTCCACTCACTCAGTGTACCAGCTTGCTGCTATTCTGCCTAGCTGCGGACGAGGGTATTCCTGGCCTGTGAGTCCCCTCCCCTAGCCACTCTCTCCTGACGTAGGTTCCACCCTAAACAAGGCTTTCCACCAGCTGGCGGGGAAAGCTGAGGCTCGCGTAGCCCAGCCTTTCTACTGAACTTCTGCTGGACTTATGGCAGGACAGTGCTGGAAGGGTCAAGGATATTTGGACTCAATGTTTTTGACATGCAAAACAATTATGCATAATATGCTTTTGTGGAACAATTTTACTTGTTCCACAAAATATGATTACTACAGTGCATCACCTAGTGATTGATTTCCTTTAAATAATAAGATAACCAACCACACTGACACTAGACTCAGTGGGACGAACTCTAACTCCTCCCCCCACCCACCCAATGTCCAACACAAATCAGGCACGGAGCAGTTAGAATGGAGCGGGAACACTGTTGGTGGACCATGAGCCAATGTAGGTCAACGAGCATAGGGGTGCTGGGTGAATGGGACTTGCTGCATGTTAAGTTACAAGCAGCAGAGTTTTGGATAAGCTCAAGTTCAATGAGGGTGGAAGATGGGAGGCTGGCCTGGAGAACATTGGAATAGTTGAGTCCGGCAAGTAACACACAAATGTAATGTTATGCAGGTTGTAGGACCAACATAGAATACGGACTCATTTTTTATTTATTGCCCATCCCTATTTGCCAGAGAGGGTGGTAGTGAACTGCCTGCTTGAATTGTTGCGATCTGAGGGAGATCGGGGGAGGAGAGGGAAAAATTGGTGCAGGTGTAAAGCGGGTGGGAAGGGAAGAACGTGATCCAAAGGGTGGGAGAACATGATCTATCTTTTAAGCTGGATCACATTCTTGTTCTCATCACCTCGGTCACGTTCTTCCCCCCCCCCACCTCCCCACTGTTCTCACCATGCTCACCCCTAATAAGTTCCTTACCCCCCCCCCCAACAAAGTTCCTGACAATCTCTCCCCTCTGCAAGCTCCTTTTTCCCCCTGCGAGTACCTCTCTCCCCCTGCGAGGTCTCCTTCCTCCCTTTGATCCCCTCTCCTCTCCCCCTTCGATCCCCTCTCCCTTCGATCCCCTTTCCTCCCCCTGCGATCCCCTCTCCTCCCCCTTCAATCCCCCCTCGGGTGATCCTCTCCTCCCCTTTCAATCCCAGATCAAGTGAGCATGCGCAGTACCAAACGGGGCGCATGTGCAGAGGGACTAGAACAACATGAAAATAATCAGTGATTATAAACTAGCTCTGTCACACAAATTAACCTCTGACAGTTCTTTATATATTTGTGTTACAATAAGTGATAACTGCATTTAAAATTAATTCCTATGAACAAAAGGTCATATTGATAGGAACACAGACACACATTATTATTTTCTCTGTGGGCAGCACTATGAAAATACAAATAATTAGAGAGTTTTTGAAAGCACAAAATCAATTTTTACCTCACGGTATAACAAATTAATTGATTTCACACCCACTTACATAACCTTCCAAAATTAAGTGCAACTTTTGCTTTGCCATCCATCCAGTTACTTTCTTTCACAGTACATGTTGTGATCTTGTAAGTGTATTATTCACTGACCATTAATTAGCAAGAGCTGGACTTGTTATATATTTTTGGGGGCAATTTCAAAAATGTGTAACTGACTTTGAGAATGCAAGCTTAGAGATAAAGTTGTTCAATTGTTCTGTGTTGTCAGTTACTTGATCAGAGAACAAAGTTTCCACAATTCTAAGAGGGCATTATGGTAAGGAATGGATAATGTTATTTCAGGATACTTTGTTAATTGTAATACTATATAGTCCTGTGCTGTTCTAATCTCAGCGCTGTTCTAATCTCAGCAACACTATAGTACTTAATAACTCCTTTTTAATTTCAGGGATTTGGTAAACAAGTGGATGTTTCATATATTGCTCAACACTACAACATGAGTAAAAGCAAAGTGGACAACCAGTTCTACAGCGTAGAAGTAGGCGACTCTACCTTCACAGTTCTCAAACGCTACCAGAATTTAAAGCCTATTGGCTCTGGGGCTCAGGGAATTGTATGGTGAGTATACAGTGTAACTGTTTCAAGCATGTATCTCAACTTTCTGTATCAAGCTAAGAGTTCTGCGCATAACATGAACAGCAAAGATCCACATATTAGAACTCTTTCCCAGCCAATGTTGTTGAGTCGAACCATTCGCCTGGTAACAGAAAATCATTTGCTGCATTAGGGCTGTTGGAGCGAGCATTAAACTATGGGAAACTAGTGAATTTGCTGTACATTTTTTCCAAATCTCTGTGCTCCCAGCAACCATTTGGGTCAAATTTGTCTGGTTGCAACCTGTTATTTTCCCGCCCAATACGGAGAGAGACAACATGGGGGTAGAATTCCTGATAATACACTTCTGTCTTATGTAGCTCTGCACCAGGAGGACTAATTTGTTAAATCAACCCCATGGTCATCAGGTATTCATGTAATTAATGGGAAACAATACATTTCTCAGCAGAATTGCAAGTATCTGAGTGACAAGGGTCAAGCCCTCTCCAGGATCAGGATGAGGTCATAAACTGAGACCCATCTACCCTTATGGGTGGACTTAAAAGATCCCATGACACTATTCAATGAAAATCAGAGGAATTTTCCTGGTTGTCCTGGCCAATATTTATCCTTCAACCAATATCACCGAAAAAAGATTGTGTGGTCACCTTGTTGTTTGTGAGAGCTTGCTGTGCACAAATTGGCTGCCAGTTTTCCCTACATTACAACAGTGACTACACTTAAAAAGTACTTGATTGGGTGTGAAGTGCTTTGGGACATCCGGAGGTCATGAACAGGATAATTTAAATGAAAGTTCTTTCCTTTTTGACAGGTTGGGCAGATGCCATTCATGAACAAAAGTAGAGATTATAATCAAACAATTTGAGGATTATTCTTTATACTGTAAAACAAGCAAAATACACTAATATGCCTCAGTTATTCTGTTCAGTAAATATAAATTAGCAACAAATTCTAAATTTGCCATGTTTATTAAATACCTATAAGGGAAGGTCTAGGTGATGTTTCATAATGGTTGCATTTGCATTTCAACTCTTTTTGAGCTTGTTTCTAAATGAAAAATCATATTGTCTTTGCTGAAGTTACCTGAAACAAGCCAATATATAAATATATTCTTTTTCAAAGGTATTCCTGCAGTACATAGAAGGTACCTGATGAAGGGCTGTGAAATATATAAATCATTCAGTAGCAAGGGAATGCTATTTATGAATTGGGGAATCTGGGAACTGACTCTCTGGAATTATCCTTCCAATGCCTCGTAGGTTTGTGCGGGGCTCCACGTACAGTCCTCGCTGCTCCTCACTTTGTGGCATAGCTTTTAGCTGTCTTGACCTAACCCTTCCTAAGCCTCCTTACCTCACCACTTCCTTCCCCACCTTTAAAAATCTTCTCAAAATCTATCTTTTTGACTGTAACTTCAGCCATCTCTCAAAATGCTTTACTGCTCAGTTTGTCTGCCTCATACGAGAAGCACCTTGGGACATAACTTTACATTAAAGATCAATACAAATGCCAGTTGTTGTGTGGGTATTGTTTTCGGACTAGGCATGCAGTCATGTGGGAATAGGAAGGCAGTAATCAAACTGCTGTATGGGTCTCCGCCAGAAGTAAACATAGCAAAATAATCAACTACATAACTTGCTATACACAACAAAAGATAGGGACTTATTTTTCCATTTTACAAATCAAACTTAACCACTGTTTTTTTGTTTTGAAGAGGATACCTTTGCTCTCGAACAGAACTTTCCAAACTTCTAGACTGAGCCTGAGGAGAGTTTTCTCCAAGGGCAGCCCTTGATATACATTTGGACTCTCTACAACTACAGATTGTGTCTGCCTGACTCGCACTCAGACTTAAATTCTGACTTTCTCTTGGACTTGCATCTAGTACATCTGATGTAGGATTTACTATTGGTTCCCCACTTATAACAAGATTATCCGACTCACCAGAAATAATCAAATCATTCCAATTTCAACTCCTTCCATATCTGTAGATAAAATATGATCTATGTGAACAAACCTAACCGGTCCATGATCAAATATCTTGACCAAATATGTGTGAGGACCACATATCTTCACTACTCTTCCTGGTAATCACTTTAACCATTTATGGTGATGGTTCTTCATTCTCACCTTCTGATTCAATTTCACACTTCCCTCTCTTACTCTACCTCTATCATGATTCTCTTTCTGTCTTGATTGTTTCTCTTCTACTGACTGCCAAGTTTGGCTTTAACAACGGGAACCTGGTTCATGGCTGTCGTTTGAGAAACCTGGGGTGTTCTACCAGTAGTTATATGTTATGGTCCAACGACAACTGCCATTTCTTTGCATTTGGATCCAACATTTACTTGAGGGCATGTTTTACAATTTGTACTGTGTGCTCTGCTGCACCATTTGAAGCAGGGAGGTATGGTGGAACTGGTATGTTTCACACTGTTTCTGTTCATGAACTGTGCAAATTCTTCTGAACAAAATTGCAGCCCATTATCAGACACAATTTCTTCTGGGAGGCCATATTAAGAAAACAATCTTCGCAAATTGTCTAGTGTTTTATTGTTGTAATTTTCAGCATTGGAAACACCTCTAGCCATTTCGAATGACTATCAATCCCAATGAACAATTATTGTCTTTCTAGCTCAGAAAAATCTACATGTATACTTTGCCACACCCTGAGAGGCCATTTCCATGGCTGTAATGGTACTGATGGTGGTTTCTTGCTTACCGATTGACTTGTTGTACACTGACTAATGATGTATTCTCTTTATCTAAACCTGGCCACCAAAAGTAACTGTGTGCCAGACTCTTGGTCAAGCACATTCCCAGGTGCTAGTCATGAAGATCTCCTAACAATTTGGACATGAACTTATTTGGGATAATCACTCTTGCACCCCAAATGATGCAATCTTTATCCACTGAGAATTCATTCCTACGACCGAAGTATCTTCCTCTGATACCTGGTTTGGCTAGCCATTTGCTATGTAATCTTACACCTTTGACATAACTGGGTCACATTTGGTTGCTCTACCGATCTTTTCAGCTATGACTGGCAGCTCATCAATGTATGATAAATTGATCAATTCTTCACTGTTGGGTATAACTTTTGATGGGAATGGCAACCTGGACATAGCATCAGCATTACTGTGATCAGCTGATCGTCTGTACTCAATGCCATACGTATATGCTGACAAAATCAAAGCCCATCTCTGTATTTGGGCTGCAGCTAAAGTTGAAACTGGATAGAGGATTGCTGTCAGGGGCTTATGGTCAATATGGTAAACTTATGACCATACAAGTATTTGTGGAACTTCTTGACCCCAAATATCAATGCCAAAGCTTCCCTTTCAATCTGTGCATAATTACGCTCACTGGCACTGAGAGTGCGTGAAGCAAAAGCAATTGGTCTCAACTCCCCACTAACTAGTACATGAGAGATCACTGCCCCAACTCCATTCAGAGAGGCGTCACATGCTAACTTGATCTCCTTAGATACATCATAATGAAGTAACGTGGTACTTTCTACCAACTGGCTTTTACACTCTGAATGCTGTGTTGCATTCTTCTGACCATGTCCAATGGACCTGTTTTTTCAATAGCTCATTCAGTATGTAATACTGTAGCCAAATTTGGTAGGAACTTCCCATAATAGTTCAAAAGACCCAAAAATGATCGAAGTTCAGTGACATTCTTTGGAGTGGGTGCATTTCTGATTGCATCCAGCTTTCCCTTGTTGGGATGTAAACCATCTTTGTCTACTCTGTGCCCGAAGTATTCCACTGAATTTTAAAATAAGTCACTCATACTCTGTGCTTCTTTAGCTGTTTGAGCACTTCATTCAACACGTTATGGATTTACCTGTTTGGTGCTGAAATGAGTATGTCATCTAAATAACATACTACCCCTTCAATGCCATGTAAAACCCGGTTCATCACCCTTGGAAACTGGTAGGGGCGGAGGGGGTGGGGGTGGGGGAGAAAGACACTCCAAATGGTAGCCTATTAAATTGATATAGGTCTAGATGAGTATTTATAGTCAAGCATGACTTGGACGCCTCATCTAGCTCAAGTTGCAAGCAGGCATTTGACAGATCTAAATTTGAGAAGATCTAGCCACCATTTGGCAATGTATTGGGTAGATTATCCTCTAGAACCTGGTTTACGGTTACTTTATAATCACCACACAACCTTTCCTTACCATCTGACTTAGGTACAACAATGGGTGTAGCCCAATTACTTAGGTCTATCTTCGAGATGATGTTCTCAATTTCTAGTCTTTTGAGTTCTTGCTCAACTTTCTCCTCGAGTGCGTATGATACGGGATGTGGCTTGCAGTAAACTGGTCTAGTGTCCTTCTGCACTCTGACGTTCACATTGAAGTCTTGGATTGGACTGCCTGTTTCATGGAACAACTTCGGATACAGCTTGATGATGTCATCTTTAGATGCAAATCTCGTTTCCACACGATAAATCTCATTCCAGTCCAACTTCAGTGATCCCAACCAATTTCTACCTATCAAGGCAGGCTTATCTCCTGCCACTACTATGAGAGGCAAGCTCTGAAACTGAACCTTGTATTTCACCGGTATGGTGATACATCCTACAACATGGATTTGCTCTCCTGAGTAGCCTTGCAGCTCTATCTTTGATTTCTCCAGTCGAAAATCACACAACTTGTCAAGATATAGCGATTCCGGTACTACGCTCATGGATGCACCAGTGTCAATTTCCATGGCTATCCTGGTTCCTGCAATGTCTACTTGGATGATGATACATTACGATTCGTTGTTAGATACCCTCGTGCTTCTGATGACGTGTAACTCAAAATCCTCCAGGTCCTGTTGCTTCTTTTCCATGCTATGTGGTCTCTGGTGATTTCTACTTATAGCATTGAAAGTTGGTTTACTCTTCAGTCGGCATGCCTTCGCAAGATGCCCAGTTTTCTTGCAGCAGAAATACTCGGCCTTCACATATGGACAACTTTGAGCAATGTGTTGTCCCAGGCACCGATCGCACGACTTTAATGCACTGCTATCTTGGCCAGTTGCTGAGGCCTTGGGGCCCAAATGTCTTTTAATTTTAACCTGCAGGCAATTCACTACGGTTGTCTTGCCAACTGGAAATGTGTGAAATTCGGGAGTATTGGTCGGCTATATCCATCAACATAACTGTCTGTCAAGCTAAATCAAAAGTCAAGTTAGGGGTTGTCAACAACTTTCTTCTGATTGCTTCATCTTCGATCCTGCAAACAAAGTAGTCATGCAATGCCTGGTCCTGAAAGTTTCTGAAATGACAATGGATGGCCTTTTTAAAGCTACAATGTACTCATCGATACTCGAGTCAATTAATTGATCTCGTATTCCAAAACAATAACTTTCAGCAATTTCTGGGGGCTCAGGACTATAGTACTGTTATCATGATCAGTGGCGTGACCTTTGACTTGACGGGAACAAGCACATTTGTCAGGGTTTCATACGTTGGGGCATGTTTCAGTTAAGAAAATAGCCCGTTTTCTTTCTAAAACCACCCAGTGATGATTTTCATCATGGGGGACTTCGCCGATATTTTTCCGCAGTGAAAAACATTTCTAGCCACTCCACATATGCTCCGAAAGTCGCTTGGTCCTGATGAAACTCACCGAAACGCCCTATTATTTGCAGAGGCGCGACCATCTGGACTCTGGCAACATCGACTGTTCAGTTAAATGTGCTTGTAATTCACCTTGGATTTTTAGCTGTTCTGCAAAACAAAGAACCTCTCAAAATCTCTCTGTTGGTTGTCAGGAACATCCACCAACAAAAATTCAGCTAACGAATCCAGAAATCCTATCCTTGTTCACCAATGTGATATATTTTTACGACATCACAAAGAAGCACGCACGCACACACACACACACACACACACACTTAACAGAAACTGTCATCATGTGACTTTGCCACATTGCCCTTTTATTATTTGTATCAGTAGTTGCATTACATCAGTAGTCCACTAGGTGGAGCAGTAGTTCACTAGGGGGAGCTCTATTACTATTTTACATAAGAACATAAGAACTTAAGAAATAGGAACAGGAGTAGGCCATACGGCTCCTCGAGCCTGCTCCGCCATTCAATAAGAGCATGGCTGATCTGATCATGGACTCAGCTCCACTTCCCCGCCCGCTCCCCATAACCCCTTATCCCCTTGTCGCTCAAGAAACTGTCTATTTCTGTCTTGAATTTATTCAATGTCCCAGCTTCCACAGCTCTCCGAGGCAGCAAATTCCACAGATTTACAACCCTCCGAGAGAAGAATGTGGTTGCCGGAGGTGGTGATGTACTCCAGTCCTTCAGGTGCCCACCTCTCACGGAAGGCCGCGAGCGTACCGGTGGACACCGCATGCTCCATCTTCAGGGACACCCTGGCTCTGATGTAATCGCGGAAGAGAGGCAGGCAATTGGGCTGAATGACCCCCTCGACCGCCCACTGCCTGGACCGGTTGATAGCCACCTTGGTCATGCCCAGGAGCAGTCCTACGAGGAGGCCTTCTGACCTGCCTGCTCCCCTCCGCACAGGGTGCCAAAAGATCAGGAGCGTGGGACTGAAGTGCAACCAGAATTTGAGGAGCAGCCCCTTCAAATAATGGAAGAGGGGCTGCAACCTCACACACTCAACATAAACATGGAACACGGACTCCTCTAGACCGCAGAAATTGCAGAGTCCGTGAACCAACTTAAAAACCGATTGGATGGGGCTACTCCGTGCAACACCTACCAGGCCAAGTCCCCAATAAATAAAGGGAGGACTCTCACTAAGAGAGCACTCCCGTGGGGACCCCTGATTCCTCCGGACGGTAAGATGGTGCGCCATGGTGTGTCCAGATGGCAGACGAGGATGGCAAAGTGGAGAGTGTGCAAGAGCAGCCCATACAGGCAGTGGCGTAACTAGAGGATGTGGGTCCCAAGGCAAACATAGATTTAAAAAAATCACAGAACAACAGGGAAAGGTGCAGCCGGCCAGAGAAGACCCCGCACAGCTGGCCCTCGAGTGAGGGGTTCCGGGGAGCTGAAGAGGGAGTACAGGGTCTGGGGGAGCCAGTGTGAGGGGGAGCCGGGACTGGTGTGAGGGAGGGTTTACAGGGTGGGGGGCGGTTACTGCGGGGTCCGGGAGCGGAGCTGAGCGAACGGTGGGACGATGGCGCTCCAGGCTCGGGCTCTGTACGATTTCCAGAGTGAGAATATGGGCGAGATCTTGGTGCGGGAGGATGAGGTGCTGACCGTGTACAGCAAGCACAACATCGAGGGCTGGCTGGAGGGGGCCAACAGCCTCGGCCAGAGGGGCCTCTTCCCGGCCTGGTACGTGCAAATCCTGCGGGCCGGGACAGGGGTGACGCTGCGCCCGGTGTCGGTGCCGGTGCTGCCAAACCTCCCGCTATGCCAACATGCCAACCGGCGGCTATGACAGCCCGGTGCCGCCTCAGCCTCAGCCCCCCAGCGGCTTCCCCCTGCCGGCCTGCCCCACTGTCAGCACCTTCTGCCCCCACCTCATGCCCAAACGGTCACAGTCTCAGGGGGCTGGTCCTGGCAGGGCTGCAGCGCCAGGCGTCGGGCAGCGGTGGAGACGACTGGGACAATAACTCAACGATGGTGGATGAGCCGCTGTCCAGGGGCGGTGGGAATGGGAGAGGTGGCGGCGGGTTCTCGGATTTAGACGGAACAGGCCGTTATCGAGTGAGCACGGGGGCGAAGTTCCCCGTCATCTCGGTGCCCCACATCCCCGAGAAGCAAGCCACCGGCCACTTCGAGTAGGACTTCATCTCCAAGTGGAAGAAAGGGCTGACCCTGTGGATGAACCACATGCTGGCCCGCTGCATCGCCTTCCAGCACTTCCTCACCTGCAACGACGAGAAGGCTTGGAAGCAGGGCAAGAGGAAAGCCGAGAAGGATGACATGGTGGGGGGCAACTTCTTCCTGACGCTCAGCACTCGCAGAGCCCCCTCGACCTACAGGCGGTGAAGAACAGGGTCAACGGGTTCAAAACCTTCGAGAGCGTTTTCCAGCTGAGCCACACCAACAAGTTCGCGAGCAAACAGGTGGTGAGCCCCCCTTCAGGCGAGGGCCCCAATGCCACTGCATTGGCTTTTGGTGTAGCTACGCCACTGCATACAGGAATCCCCTCCACACAGTACTGAAAGGCATAGAGGGGATTTCCCAGAGGAGGCTCAAGTTGTGAGGCGCCGGCTCCCGCGGAAGGTCAACAGCTCTACAACTATTTTAATAGAACTTAAAGCCAAGTGCCCCCTTTGGTAAGGGCACTAGAGCTGACAAATTTACACATAAAACTTTACAGGGGACTTAGATCAAATTAAAATTTGATTGCTGGGGTTGCTGATGCACTCCAGTCCCTACCTCTTGCGGAAAGCTGCGAGCGTAGCGGTGGACATCGTATGCTCCATCTTCAGGGATACCGTGGCTCGAAAGTAACCACGGAAGAGAGGCAGGCAGTCAGACTGAACGACCCCCTTGACCGCCCGCTGCCTGGACTGGGTAATGGCCACCTTGGCCAGGCCCAGGAGCAGTCCTACAAGGAGACGTTCCGACTTGCCCGCTCCCCTCTGCACAGGATGTTCAAAGATCAGGAACATGGAACTGAAGTGCAGCCAAAACTTGAGAAGCTGTCATGTATGTACTTTTGGAATCACTAGCCACTAGATGGCGTCACTGTTGGAGGCCATTGGGCTGCACGCACGTGTGTGCAGCCCAAGTATAAAAGGCCAGCCATTTTGTATATTAGTCACTTTGGGCCTCAGTAAAGCACAGCCAAAGTTATACCTCTTGTAGTTAAACAGTACTCAGTCTAACAGTTATTACATATACAACATTTGGCGACGAGGCAACAAGAACCTTTGCATGCAAAAATGAGCGCAATTGGATTGTTGGAGCGATTTATGGAAGGAGAAGATTGGGTAGACTTTGTGAGCTGTTTGAGCCAAAATGGAGGAGGTTGGTGACACAGATCGGCGACACAGAGGGCGGTGTTCCTCACGGTTTGCGTTCCAAAAATGTATGGTCTGATAAAGAATCTACTCCTGCCTGTGAGTCCAACAGAGAAGACATATGAAGAATTGTGTACACTGGTACAGGACCACCTTAAGCCAGATGAAGGCATCATCATCTTGATATGTAGATTTTATACGCACATTTGTTCAGAGTGCCAGAATGCGGCGGAATTCGTTGCCGACCTGAGACGTCTAGCGAGACCATGTCAGTTCGTAATCAGCATCAACCATGAGATGATGCTGCATAAACTGGTGGTGGAGACGTTGGACTTGAACAGGGCCATCACGATCGCTCAGTCATGCATGACGATGGATAGAAGTCTAAAGCAGATATCAGTGAAAAATCGAAATTTGGCAAGTACTGTAAATATGATTGATTCGGCGATCAGCAGAGCGGCACATGGCAGGGCCTACCCGACTGCGTACGCGAAACCTGTGACTGCCCAAAGTCCGCCAGCGGGAATGCATCCGATTTCTCCATGTTGGCATTGTGGGGGAAATCACCAGCACTAGCAGTGCTGATTTACGCAATTATAGTTGCAAAGGCTGTCTGAGAGGGGGGCATCTCCAGCGCAAGTGTCCGCAGATGAGCAAGCGTGCTGCGACACACCACATGGAGGATGATGGTCAGACTGGCGCAATCCGAGATACCAGAGGAGGAAGTGTATGAACTGTACTCGTTCCTAACTAAGAGCAAACCGATAATGATCAACGTAAAATTTAATGGGGTGCCGGTATCAATTGAACTGGACACAGGGGTGACTCAATAGATAATGAGCCAGAGGGCATTCGACAAGCTGTGGGATACTAAGGCTGTGAGGCCCAGACTGAGTCCAGTCAATGTCAAGTTGTGCACTTACACCAAAGAACTCATAATGGTGATTGGCAGTGCCACAATTAAAGTGTCATATGACGGTGCAGTTCACGAGTTACCACTATGGATTGTCCCAGGCAATGTCCCAACGCTGTTCAACAGGAACTGGCTTGAAAAAATCAGATGCGATTGGAATGGCATCAAGGCATTGACGTCGGAGGAATATACATGTGCCCAAGTACTGAGAAAGTCCCCCTCGTTGTTCAAGCCAGGCATCGGCAACTTCACGGGAGCCACGGTGGATTTGGATGCAAGACCCGTCCATCATAAAGCTCGGGCAGTTCCGTATATGATAAGGGAGAAAGTCAAAATCGAACTGGACAGACTCCAACGTGAAGGGATCATATCACCGGTTGAATTTAATGAATGGGCCAGCCCTATTGTTCCTGTGCTGAAAAGTGATGGCAGTCAGAATCTGTGGAGACTACAAGGCTACAATCAACAGGGTTTCGAAACAGGATCAGTACCAGTTATCGAAGGCTGATGACTTGTTTGCAATGCTAGTTGCGGGGAGGTCGTTCACCAAACTGGACTTGACGTCAGCCTACATGGCACAGGAACTGGTCGAGACGTCGAAGAGACGTACGTGCATTAACACGCATAAAGGACTGTTTATTTATCACAGGTGCTCTTTTGGAATTCGCTCGGCTGCAGCAATATTTCAGAGAACATGGAGAGTCTAGTGACGTCCGTTTCCAGAATCGTCCTGTTCCAAGATGACATCCTGATCACAGGTCGTGACTCCGAGGAACATCTGAACAACCTGGAAGAGGTTCTACATCATCTGGACAGAGTAGGATTCAGATTGAAATGCTCGAAGTGCGTCTTCAGGGCACCAGAGGTCGAATTCCTGGGGAGGAAAATTGCTGTTGACGGACGCGAAAATCAAGGCCATCAAGAATGCACCCAAGCCGCAGAATGTGACGGAGCTGCGTTCGTTCCTGGGTCCACTCAACTACTTCGGTAACTTCCTACTTAAATTGAGCACCTTATTAGAACCACTGCACATGCTGCTAAGAAAAGGCGACAACTGGGTGTGGGGTGCATCTCAAGACAGAGCTTTTGAAAAAGCCACTAATCTGCTTTGCTCCAACAAGCTGTTGGTACAGGGGGATGGGAACCTATGCAGGGAGACAGAGGGAAATAAAATAGAGACAGAAGCAAAAGATAGAAAGGAGAATAGTAAAAGTGGAGGGCAGAGAAACCCAAGGCAAAAAACAAAAAGGGCCACTTTACAGCAAAATTCTAAAGGGTCAAAGTGTGTTAAAAAGACAAGCCTGAAAGCTCTGTGCCTCAATGCGAGGAGTATTCGGAATAAGGTGGACGAATTAACTGCGCAGATAGCAGTTAACGGATACAATGTGATTTGCATCACGGAAACATGGCTCCAGGGTGACCAAGGCTGGGAATTCAACATCCAAGGGTATTCAGCATTAAGGAAGGATAGACAGAAAGGAAAAGGAGGCGGGGTGGCATTGCTGGTTAAAGAAGGAATTAATGCAATTGTAAGGAAGGACATTAGCTTGGATGATGTGGAATCGGTATGGGTGGAGCTGCGGAATACCAAAGGGAAGAAAATGCTAGTGAGAGTTGTGTACAGGCCACCGAATAGTAGTAGTGAAGTTGGGGACAGCATCAAACAAGAAATTAGGGATGTGTGCAATAAAGGTACAGCAGTTATCATGGGCGACCTTAATCTACATATTGATTGGACTAACCTAACTGGTAGCAATGCGGTGGAGGAGGATTTCCTGGAGTGTATTAGGGATGGTTTTCGAGACCAATATGTCGAGGAACCAGCCAGAGAGCTGGCCATCCTAGACTGGGTGATGTGTAATGAGAAGGGACTAATTAGCAACCTTGTTGTACGAGGCCCCTTGGGGAAGAGTGACCATAATATGGTAGAATTCTTTATTAAGATGGAGAGTGACAAAGTTAATTCAGAAACTAGGGTCCTGAACTTAAGGAAAGCTAACTTTGACGATATGAGGCGCGAATTGACTAGATTAGACTGGCAAATGATACTTAAAGGGTTGACGGTGGATAGGCAATGGCAAACCTGTAAAGATCATATGGATGAACTTCAACAATTGTACATCCTTGTCTGGAGTAAAAATAAAATGGGGAAGGTGGCTCAACCATGGCTAACAAGGGAAATTAAAGATAGTGTTAAATCCAAAGAAGAGGCATACAAATTAGCCAGAAAAAGCAGCAAATCAGAGGTCTGGGAGAAATTTAGAATTCAGCAGAGGAGGACAAAGGGTTTAATTAAGAAGGGGAAAATAGAGTACAAGAGGAAGCTTGCCGGAAACATAAAAATTGACTGCAAAAGCTTCTATAGATATGTGAAGAGAAAAAGATTAGTGAAGACAAACATAGGTTCCTTGCAGTCGGATTCGGGTGAATTTATAATGAGGAACAAAGAAATGGCAGACCAATTGAACAAGTACTTCAGTTCTGTCTTCACAAAGGAAGACACAAACAACCTTCCGGATGTACTAGGGGACCGAGGGTCTAGTGAGAAGGAGGAACTGAAGGATATCCTTATTAGGTGGGAAATTGTGTTAGGGAAATTGACGGGATTGAAGACCGATAAATCCCCAGGGCCTGATAGTCTGCATCCCAGAGTACTTAAAGAAGTGGCCCTAGAAATAGTCGATGCATTAGTGATCATTTTCCAACAGTCTATCGACTCAGGATCAGTTCCTAGGGACTGGAGGGTTGCTAATGTAACACCACTTTTTAAAAAAGGAGGGAGAGAGAAAATGGGTAATTATAGACCGGTTAGCTTGACATCAGAAGTGGGGAAGATGTTAGAATCAATCATTAAGGATGAAATAGCAGTGCATTTGGAAAGCAGTGATAGGATCGGTCGAAGTCAGCATGGATTTATGAAAGGGAAATTATGCTTGACAAATCTTCTGGAATTTTTTGAGGATGTAACTAGTAGAGTGGACAGGGGAGAACCAGTGGATGTGGTGTATTTGGACTTTCAAAAGGCTTTTGACAAGGTCCCACACAAGAGATTGGTGTGCAAAATCAAAGCACATGGTATTGGGGGTAATGTACTGACGTGGCTAGAGAACTGGTTGGCAGATAGGAAGCAGAGAGTTGGGATAAAGGGGTCCTTTTCAGAATGGCAAGCAGTGACTATTGGAGTGCCACAGGGCTCAGTGCTGGGACCCCAGCTCTTTACAATATATATTAATGATTTAGCTGATGGAATTGAGTGTAATATCTCCAAGTTTGCTGATGTCACTAAACTGGGTGGCGGTGTGAGTTGTGAGGAGGATGCTAAGAGGCTGCAGGGTGACTTGCACAGATTAGGTGAGTGGGCAAATACATGGCAGATGCAGTATAATGTGGATAAATGTGAGGTTATCCACTTTGGGGGCAAAAACACGAAGGCAGAATATTATCTGAATGGCGGCAGATTAGGAAAAGGGGAGGTGCAAAGAGACCTGGGTGTCATGGTTCATCAGTCACTGAAAGTGGGCACGCAGGTATAGCAGGTGGTGAAGAAGGCAAAAGGTATGTTGGCCTTCATAGCTAACGGATTTGAATACAGGAGCAGGGAGGTCTTACTGCAATTGTACAGGGCCTTAATGAGGCCTCACCTGGAATATTGTGTTCAGTTTTGGTCTCCTAATCTGAGGAAGGAAGTTCTTGCTATTCAGGGAGTGCAGTGAAGGTTCACCAGACTGATTTCAGGGATGGCTGGACTGTCATATGAGGAGAGACTGGATCAACTGGGCCTTTATTCACTGGAGTTTAGAAGAATGAGAAAGGATCTCTTAGAAACGTATAAGATTTTGACGGGACTGGACAGGTTAGATGTGGGAAGAATGTTCCCGATGTTGGGGAAGTCCAGAACCAGGGGACATAGTCTTAGGATAAGGGGTAGGCTATTTAGGACTGAGATGAGGAGAAACTTCTTCACTCAGAGAGTTGTTAACCAAGGAATTCCCTGCCGCAGAGAGTTGTTGATGCCAGTTCATTGGATATATTCAAGAGGGAGTTAGATATGGCCCTTACGGCTAAGGAGATCAAGGGTATGGAGAGAAAGCAGGAAAGGGGTACTGAGGGAATGCTCAGCCATGATCCTATTGAATGGCGGTGCAGGCTCGAAGGGCCGAATGGCCTACTCCTGCACCTATTTTCTATGTTTTTATGACCCATGTAAACGTTTAGTATTGGCATGTGATGCTTTGTCATGTGGAATTGGTTGCGTACTCCAACAAGCTGGATACATTCAAGAGGGAGTTAGATATGGCCCTTACGGCTAAAGGGATCATGGGGTATGGAGAGAAAGCGGGAAAGGGGTACTGAGGTGATGATCAGCCATGATCTTATTGAATGGTGGTGCAGGCTCGAAGGGCCGAATGGCCTACTCCTGCACGTATTTTCTATGTTTCTAAGTTAATGAGTCGGGTAAACTTCATCCAGTTGCGTATGCTTCAAAAAGTTCGTCTAAAGCGGAAAGAGCCTACAGCATGGTAGAGAAAGAAGCACTTGCCTGTGTGTATAGGGTAAAAAAGATGCATCAGTACCTGTTTGGTCATCGGTTTGAACTGGAGACAGATCACAAGACGTTCATTTCACTATTCTCTGAAAACAAAGGAATCAATACCAATGCTTCATTCCGCATCCAGAGGTGGGCGCTGAATTATCCACTTATGATTATGTCATTCGCCATAGACCTGGTACCGAGAATTGTGCCGATGCTTTGAGCCAACTGCCGTTGCCCGCACCGGAGGTGGAAATGCCACAACCGGCGGACCTATTGTTAGTTATGGATGCTTTTGAGAGTGAAGGATCCCGTGTCACGGCTCAACAAGTTAAGACCTGGACCAGCCAGGATCCAATTTTATTGGTGGTGATGTGTTGCATCCTCAAAGGTGATTGATCTGCCATACCTAAGCAAATGTGCAAGGAGACCAAACCTTACATTCGTTGCAAAGACGAACTATCTATTCAGTCGGATTGTATACTGTGGGGCAATCGTGTTGTTATGCCCAAGAAAGGGAGAGAGAAATTCCTACGTGAGCTACATAGAAACATAGAAAATAGGTGCAGGAGTAGGCCATTTGGCCCTTCTAGCCTGCACCGCCATTCAATGAGTTCATGGCTGAACATGCAACTTCAGTACCCCATTCCAGCTTTCTCGCCATACCCCTTGATCCCCCTAGTAGTAAGGACTTCATCTAACTCCTTTTTGAATATATTTAGTGAATTGGCCTCAACAACTTTCTGTGGTAGAGAATTCCACAGGTTCACCACTCTCTGGGTGAAGAAGTTTCTCCTCATCTCGGTCCTAAATGGCTTACCCCTTATCCTTAGACTGTGACCCCTGGTTCTGGACTTCCCCAACATTGGGAACATTCTTCCTGCATCTAACCTGTCTGAACCCATCAGAATTTTAAACGTTTCTATGAGGTCCCCTCTCATTCTTCTGAACTCCAGTGAATACAAGCCCAGTTGATCCAGTCTTTCTTGATAGGTCAGTCCCGCCATTTCGGGAATCAGTCTGGTGAACCTTCGCTGCACTCCCTCAATAGCAAGAATGTCCTTCCTCAAGTTAGGAGACCAAAACTGTACACAATACTCCAGGTGTGGCCTCACCAAGGCCCTGTACAACTGTAGCAACACCTCCCTGCCCCTGTACTCAAATAGCACACATCCCGGTATTGTAATGATGAAAGCCATCGCCAGGTCTCATGTATGGTGGCCGGGAATTGACTCTGAGCTGGAATCATGTGTGCATCAGTGCAACACTTGCATGCAGCTCAGCAAAGCACCAGCGGAATCGCTGCTGAGTCTGTGGTCGTGGCCATCTAAACCATGGTCCAGGATCCACATAGACTTTGCAGGTCTCTTCCTGGGGAAGATGTTTTTAGTTGTGGTGGATGCATATTCAAAGTGGATAGAGTATATAATCATGTCATCCAGCACATCCACAGTTACCATTGAGAATCTTAGTGTCATGTTCATGACACATGGTCTGCCTGACATTGTTGTTAGCGACAACAGATCGTGCTTCACCAGTCAGGAGTTTCAAGAGTTCATGAAACTCAATGGTATCAAACATGTAAGGTCAGCATCATTCAAATCTGCATTCAGTGGGCAAGCAGATCGTGCTGTCCAAATCATAAAGCAGAGTATGAAGCGAGTATCCCAAGGGTCACTGCAAACCCACCTGTCATGCATACTGCTTAGTTACAGGACAAGACCACACAAGCTTACCGGGGTCTTGCCTACTGAACTAATGATGAAGAGAGGTCTTAAGACCAAGCTATCTCTTGTACACCCTGATTTGAATAATCATGTTGGATATAGAAGACAAAGTCAGCAAGGGTATCATGATCGCATAGCTGTGTCACGCGATATTTCTGTAAATGATCCTGTATATGTTCTGAATTATAGTTAGGGTCCCAAGTGGATCGCTGGAACTGTCAAGGCCAAGGAGGCAACAGAGTATTTATTGTTGAGCTCAAAAATGGGCAAAGATGCAGGAAACATATGGATCAGACAAAGCTGTGGTACACAGACAAACCGGAATAGTCGGAGGAAGAACCAATCGACGACAAACCAACCTACCCCCAGTCATCAGAGGACTCAGTGGCGATTGCAGTCTCACCCAGCTGGATGTTGTTGGAGAGGCTTGGAGGAGAATGGAGTGGTCAGCCGTGTCAAAGGCGGCAGACAGGTCAGGAAGGATGAGGAGGGGTAGTTTACCTTTGTCACAGTCACAAAGGATATCATTTGTGACTTTGATGAGAGCCGTTTTGGCTCTGTGGCGGGGTGGAAACAGGATTGAAGAGATTCAAACATGGAGTTCTGGGAAAGATGAGCACGGATTTGGGAGGCAACTTTGGAGAGGAACGGGAGGTTGGTAATGCTTGCAAGCACAGTGCTGTCAAGGGTTGTTTTTTGAGGAGAGTGGTGTTGATGGCAGATTTGAAAGAGAGGGAGACAGTACCTGAGGAGGGAGAATCGTTAATAATATCAGCTAACTTGGAGAATAAGGAGAAACTGTTTCCATTGGCAGGAGGGTCGGTAACCAGAAGACAGATATTTAAGGTAATTGGCAAAAGAACCAGAGGGAAGATGAGGAGAATGTTTATAACGCAGTGCGTTGTTAAGATCTGGAATGCACTGCCTGAAACGGTGGTGGAAGGAGATTCAATAATAACTTTCAATAGGAAATTAGATATATACTTGAAAGGGAAATATTTTCAGGGCTATGGGGAAAGGGCGGGGACTGGGACTAATTGGATAGCTTTGTCAGAGAGCAGACATAGGCATGATGGGCCGAATAACCTCTTCTAGCATCATAGAATCATAGAAATTTACAGCGCAGAAGGAAGTCATTCGGCCCATTGTGTCGTATCGACCAACAAAGAGCTAAACAGCCTAATCCCACTTTCCAGCTCTTGGTCCATAACCTTGTAGGTTACAGCACTTCAAGTGCACATCTAAGTACTTTTTAAATGTAGTGAGGGCTTCTGCCTCTACCACCCTTTCAGGCAGTGAGTTCCAGATCCCCACCACCATCTGGGTGAAAAATTCTCTTCAAATTCCCTCTAAATCTCATCCCAATGACTTTAAATCTATGCTCCCTGGTTATTGAGACATCTCCTAAGGGAAATAGGTCCTTCCAATCCACTATATCTAGCCCCTTCATAATTTTATACACCTCAATTAGGTCTCCCCTCAGCCTCCTCTGTTCCAAAGAAAACAATCCCAGCTTATCTAATCTTTCTTCATAGCTAAAATTCTGCGGTCCAGGCAACATCTTCATAAATCTCCTCTGTACCCTCTCCAGCGCAATCACGTCCTTCCTGTAATGTGGTGACCAGAACTGCATGCAGTACTCCAGCTATGGCCTAACTAATGTTTTATACTGTTCAAGCATAACCTTCCTGCTCTTATATTCTATGCCTCGGCTAATAAATGCAAGTATCCCGTTTGCCTGCTTAACCACCTTATCTACCTGTCCTGCTACCTTCAGGGATCTGTGAACTTGCTCTCCAAGATCTCTCTGCTCCTTTACACTTCTCGGTATGCTACCATTTATTGTCTGTTCATTTGCCTTGTTAGCCCCCCCCGCACAAATGCATTACCTCACATTTCTCTGGATTGAATTCCATTTGCCACTTTTCTGCCCATCTGAACAGTCCATTGATAGCTTCCTGCAGTCTACAGCTTTTTTCCTCATTATCAACCACATGGCCAATTTTTGTATTATCTGCAAACTCCTTAATCATACCACGTACATTCAAGTCTAAATTATTGATATATACCACAAAAAGCAAGCGACCTAGTACTGAGCCTTGTGGAACCCCACTGGAAACAGCCTTCCAGTCACAAAAATACCCATCAACCATTACCCTTTGCTTCCTGCCTCTGAGCCAGTTTTGGATCCAACTTGCCATTTTGCCTTGGATCTCATGGGCTTTTACTTTCGTGACCAGTCTGCAATGTGGGACCTTATCAAAAGTCTTGCTAAAATCCATATACATTACATTAAATGCACTACCCTCATCAACCCTCCTTGTTACTGTTATGTATGTGAACCGAACCTATGTGTCAGACTTGCCACTAGGGGGCACACCTGTGGGAAACCTATGGGTCACCTGTGTACCCTGGAGCAAGCAGGTATAAAAGGCAGCCCACCATGCTGCTGCCTCACTTTGGAGTTATATTAAAGAGACCAAGGTCACAATGGTTTGAACTTACAACATAGTCTCGTGGAGTTATTCTGAACTTAACAACTGGCGACGAGTTACAGATCATGAATTTTCACACAGAAATGGCTGCCGTTGGTATTCTTGAGAAATTTGTTGAGGGTGATGATTGGGAAGCCTTCGTTGAGCGTCTCGACCAGTACTTTGTGGCAAACGAGCTGGACACGGCTGAGATGGAGACCAAGCACAGGGCGATTCTCCTCACTGAATGTGGGTTGTCGGTCTATGGCCTCCTCAAAAATCTACTGGTCCCAGGCAAACCAACAGACAAGACTTACACAAAGCTGTGTGCGCTGGCTCGGGAACACCTCCAGCCAAAGGAGAACATCTTAATGGCCATGTATCGCTTTTACTCGCACCATCGCTCCGAGGGCCAGAACATGGTGAGTTTTGTCGCCGACCTAAGCCTTGCGGGACAATGCGAATTTGCAGGATCTTTGGGGGAAATGTTGCGGGACTTTTTCGTGCTCGAAATTGGCCACGAGGCCATCCTCCGCAAACGACTGTCTGCTGAATCCTTAGATCTGAGCAAGGCCATCACGATAGCCCAGGCCTTCCTATCCACGAGCGACAACACGAAACAGATATCTTCACAGAATCATAGCTCACCGGCAAGTTCTATGCATAAAATAATGCCTTCAGCAGGCAGAACTGTACATGGTAGGGCCCACACGACCGCAGAGGCCAGGCCTAGGGTGACTCAGAGGCCGCTGTGGAGGGCTAATACAAATCCATTAACACCATGCTGGCGCTGCGGGGTCAATATTGATTCAAGCACTATGTGTGCAAGGGCTGTAGAACAATGGGGCACCTCCAGCGAATGTGCAAACGGCCTCTGACTCACCACGTGGGAGAGTCAGCAGAGGACGACCGATCCAGCGTGGATCACGCTGAACGAGCAGGAGAGGCAACACAACCTTGGATGAAGAGGAAGTGTATGGGGTACACACCTTCACCACCAAAAGCCCTCCGATAATGTTAAAAGTTAAACTTAACGGCATTCCAGTCTCCATGGAATTGGACACGGGGGCAAGTCAATCGATTATGAGCCAGAAGGCTTTTGAGAAACTGTGGAGTAACAAGGCACAGAGGCTAAAACTGAGCCCGATTCACACCACGCTTTGCACTTACATCAAAGAACTCATACCTGCTATTGGCAGTGCGGCAGTGAAAGTATCATATGACGGAATGGTGCATGACTTACCACTATGGATTGTACCAGGCGATGGCCCAACGCTGTTCGGCAGGAGCTGGCTAGGCAAGATCCAATGGAACTGGGACGACATCAAAGCACTGCTTTCGGTGGATGATGCCCTGTGTGCACAGGGGCTAAATAAATCCCCGGCGTTATTTGAGCCAGGCATCGGCAACTTCACAGGCACCAAAGTGCCGATCCATCTTGTTCCTGGGGCATGGCCCGTTCATCACAAGACCCGAGCAGTCCCATATATGATGCGAGAGAAAGTCAAAATCGAGCTGGACAGACTTCAACGAGAGGGAATCATATCGCCAGTCGAGTTCAATGAGTGGACCAGTCCAATCGTGCCGGTACTAAAGAGCAATGGGACTGTCAGAATATGCGGGGACTATAAGGTGACGATCAACCGAGTCTTGTTACAGGACCAGGACCCACTAACCAAAGCGGAGGTCTTATTCGCAACACTAGCGGGGGAAAGTCATTCACCAAGCTGGACCTAACCTCTACTTACATGACACAGGAGGTGGCTGAACCATCAAAGAAATTGACATGCATCAACACGCACAAAGGACTGTTCATGTACCACAGATGCCCCTTTTGGATTCACTCAGCTGCGGCCATCTTCCAGAGGAACATGGAGAGTCTGCTGAAATCGGTTCCATGCACCGTGGTGTTCCAAGACGACATCTTGATCACTGGTCGCAACAGCACCGAACACTTGCACAACCTGGAAGAGGTTCTAAAGTGACTGGACAGAGTGGGACTCAGGCTGAAACGCTCCAAGTGTGTTTTACTGGAGTCAGAGGTCGAATTTCTGGGGAGGAAGATCGCAGCAGACGGCATCAGACCCACGGACTCCAAGACGGAGGCCATCAAGAATGCACCCCGACCACAGAATGTGATGGAGCTGCGTTCGTTCCTGGGACTCCTCAACTATTTTGGTAACTTTCTACCAGGGTTGAACACACTGCTGGAGCCCTTGCATTTATTGCTACGCAAGGGTGACGACTGGGTTTGGGGTAAATCTCAAGAGACAGCCTTTAATAAGGCCAGAAACCTGCTATGCTCTAACAAGTTACTTGTATTGTATGACCTATGTAAACGATTAGTACTAGCATGTGGTGCATCGTCGTACGAGGTCGGTTGTGTGTTACAGCAAGCAAATGTGTCAGGGAAACTGCAACCGGTTCCATATGTGTCCAGGAGTTTATCCCAGGCTGAAAGAGCCTACAGTATGTGTATACGGGGTTAAGAAAATGCACCAATATCTATTTGGCCTCTGGTTCGAGCTCGAAACCGACCACAAACCACTTACCTCACTGCTCTCAGAAAGCAAAGGTATCAACACCAATGCTTTGCCCGCATACAGAGATGGCACTAACATTGTCTGCTATGACTATGTAATCCGTCACAGACCAGGCACTGAGAACTGCGCTGATGCTCTCACTCGGCTGCCATTGCCCACCACCGGGGTGGAAATGGCGCAACCCGCAGACTTGCTTCTTGTAATGGATGCTTTCGAGAGCGAGGGGTCACCCATCACGGCTCGCCAAGACACAGCCAAGACACCGTGCTATCACTAGTAAAAAGCTGCATCCTCAAGAGGCAGGGAAACGTTTATATGCGACCTACACAGTACCCATCCAGGCATAGTCATGATGAAGGCTATCGCCGTGTCGTACGTCTGTTGGGCCGGCATTGACTCTGAATTGGAGTCATGCGTAAACCAAAGCAACACTTGCTCACAGTTGAGCAACGCACCCAGGGAGGCCCCCCTGAGCCTGTGGTCATGGCCCTCCAAACCGTGGTCCAGTGTCCACGTGGATTTCGCTGGCCGCTTTCTTGGAAAGATGTTTCTAGTAGCAGTGGATGCTTACTCAAAATGGATTGAATGTATAATAATGTCATCATGTACGACCACTGCCACCATTGAAAGCCTTAGGGCCATGTTCGCCACCCATGATTTGCCCGACATCATTGTCATTGACAATGGACCATGTTTCACTAGCTCGGAATTCAACGAGTTCATGACCTGCAATGGCATTAAGCATGTCAGGTCTGCCCCATTTAAGCCTGCATCCAACAGCCAAGCGAAACGGGCAGTCCAAACCATCAAGCAAAGCTCGAAACGTGTAACAGACGGCTCCTTGCAGACCTGGTTGTCGAGGGTCCTGCTCAGCTACTGGACACACCCCCACTCGCTCACCGGGGTTCCCCCTGCAGAATTGTTAATGAAGAGAGCACTCAAAACCAGGCTCTCCCTAGTCCACCCACATCTCAATGATCACATATCGCGTGACATTGAGGTTAACGATCCGGTGTTTGTTCTAAATTACGGTCATGGTCCCAAGTGGATTTCTGACACTGTCTTAGTCAAGGAGGGGAATAGAGTGTTTTTTGTGAAATTGTTGAATGGGCAAACATGCAGAAAGCACCTGGATCAGACCAAACTGCGATTCACGGACAACTAAGACCAAGAACAGTTTGAAGAAGAACCCACCATCTATGATCCACCAACACACACCCAACCAGCAATTGACCTCGCTGTTAACCATGAGGATGAACCCACCATGCTCGACAGTCCAATCAGACCAGCCACGCTGCCGTGCAGCAATGATATGACCAACTCACACCATGCCAGGACTTCAACTCAGGCGACCGACCCAGGAACACAGAGCGCCAGATCGCCTCAACCTGTAAACGATTTGTACTTAGACTTTAGGGGGGAAGTGTTGTTAGATTAGGTTAACATACATATGTGTCAGACTTGCCACTAGGGGGCACACCTGTGGGAGATCTATGGGTCACCTGTGTACCCTGGAGCAAGCAGGTATAAAAGGCAGCCCAACACGCTATTGCCTCACTTTGGAGTTATATTAAAGAGACCAAGGTCACAATGGTTTGAGCTTACAACACAGTCTTATGGAGTTATTCTGAACCTAACAGTTACCTCCTCAAAAAATTCAAATAAATTAGTCAGACACAACCTTTCAGTGCTGACGTCCGGCTCGAGTCGCTGTATTTCTCACGTCCCGGCTTGACAAGCTGCCCACTAGTGCATATTGAGCCCTGGGAAGCTCGCCGACTGTACTCTAATGAGGCCTGAAATTGCGGATTTGGACCTCCTGCTGAAAGCTTTGGTCAGGGAGCAATGGATGGACCACTAATTGGCACGTGATTCAGCTGCAAGTTTAAAATGATCTTTCTCATTCTATGACCTCCCTGTTTTCGCTTTGCTCCTCAAATGTCTCCCCTATATTTCTATTTCCTCAATCTCTTTCTCTGTGACCTGGTGGATGGCAATCGAGCTGACAGGTGCTGTGAGGTGGCAGCTGAAACAGCTTGCAGCTAAAAATGGGATATTAGGTAGTTGGGTGGACAGAAGGGTGGGTGTCCCCGTGGTTTGGGGGGATAAGGGAAACTGGATGCATTTAGCAGGGGAAGCCGAGCGACCAAAGGACCGGGTGAGGTACATAGTCAAGGTTTGCTGCTACACTGAAGGTATCTGGGAAGAAAAAGCCAACAGGTAGAGTGGAGGGGAATGATGTCTGGGAGAGCAATTCGCAGGCAATAAATTTATATATATACATATTTGCTTTTAAACCTGATTATTTACCTACTTTACCTACCCGTACCAACATGGTTGCGGGCTAACACAACAGTTCTCAGAGAATTAGTTTGCTCCGTAGTGACACTGGATGGCAAGAACCTGCAACCACAGACAGATTCAAGCCATGGGGGCAATTTCTGTCTGGATAAACCAGGAGCTCCAAGGCTACCTGTTGCACCTTTACTACCCCTGGCCGACATCAGCTATTTCAGCACAGCTTGGCAAATAAACATAGCACCTCCTGGTCTGTATGACTTAGCTATTAACTGTCCTAACCAATCTTTTTAAAACCTAGCAATACAGCAAATCGCCAATCAGTTTCTATCAAGAGAAAAAGAAAAAAGAAAAAAAAAACTTGGATGTATATAGCGCTTAGATGTCTCAAAGCGCATTACAGCCAATTAAGTACTTTTGGAGTGTAGTCACTGTTGTGCTGAAAAGAGCTGACTGACTGCATCGACCTCTCCTCAGTTAGGAGAAGCTGACATAATTTTGCTTCATTGTGCAGGCCTGTAGCTCTTTCTTGCTCTACCCCATAGTAATGTGTGCAAAGAATGTAACATCAGAAATCCTGAGTGTGAGGACCAGTGAGCGGTAAATGCCACAATGTAACCTCTGGAACACTGAGTGTGGGACACAATGAATGATAAATGCCAGGATGCAGTAGCCATGAAAATATTCAGCACATTCAAACTCCAAATATAAGATTCTGGAGCATCAAAGTTTTGGGTGACTTTCTCTTATGTACCAATTACAGTACTGATGATAAGCACTGATGTTTTATTAACGTAATCTAACTTGCATGCAGGTTTACAAAAGTACTATTACATTCGGATAGCTGATGTGCACATTGTTAGTCATTGCGAAATGTCTTCTAAATTATATCTCTCACTTATTAAGGGAAAGTATCAGTGAGAGAAACATAACCAATGTTTTTGCTGCTATCATTAGTATTTGAAACCTTCCTCCCTCCTTTGATGACTGATTAAGAATTTTGGAATTCATAGATTTGTTAGAATTAGGGTGAATATTTCACAGCAAATATTATACCTATCAAAATAATGGGTTACATGGGATCAAATTCATTATTCCCCACACAGTTCCTGATCTCTGCTGGACCCTTAGAGGGAGCTACCGTATGACAGCTAAGCACTTCTCCACAGAGTATGGCAATTGGGAGCAGGGGAAATTAGAAGGTGAGGCACTTCGCCACACACACACACACACACACACACACACACAGACAAAGCTTCATGGTGAGCTGTTATCGAGTAGCATGGGGGAGGTTTCATGCCAGTTTGCCTGCTATGCTGCTCAATGGAGAAATAATGTAGGGAAACTTAGAAAGGGGAGAGAAGAGCACAAGAAAGGCAGCGTGAAGGGTAGGTGATTACTAATGGTGTCAGTATGAATTATCATAATATTTGCATAATATTGAATGCATTTATCAAGTTACCCAGATGTGGACTGAGTTCCTGAATAGTTCATTCTGAAATTCTTTGTAGTAAAGTTTGCCCGTGAAGTAAACTGACAGAGCATTTACAAACCCTGTGTAGCACTAACACCGCACATCACACCCTGCTATACTGTCACATTGTGTAACCCATTGTCTCTAACCCTCATAACATTAACATATCACATTAACTGTAAATTTACACTGCGTAGTACTAATACAAATGTTGAATGTATTGTTGATATCTCTACTGTTTTAGCAGCGGTATTAACCTCTTTATTTTAAACAGATTAATTCCCCTACTAAAATAAGGGAGAGAGGTATTTCAGGAAAATATGCTCAGCATTCGTACCCTAGTATCTCACGGCATGATTTCAGGGCTAGTGTTCAATAACTGTACTAACATTGTGATCACAAATAGTTTGACTAACATTGCTTATGATTTTATTCCTTAATGTAGTGCTTCATACGATGCTGTACTTGATAGAAATGTGGCCATTAAGAAACTCAGCAGACCATTTCAGAATCAGACGCATGCCAAACGGGCGTATCGAGAGCTTGTACTCATGAAATGTGTCAACCACAAAAATGTAAGTTCTAACATTTTTAACATATCCTGATTATTACAAGAAGCTGCATTGGCAATGAAAACATGGAGATGGCATTCATTACCTAGACTGTAGGAAAGCTGCCAATTTACTTGACATGGTGCAGGCTCGAAGGGCCGAATGGCCTACTCCTGCACCTATTTTCTATGTTCACCAGAATGCACCCCTATTCAATTACACTGATTCTGCTTTCTGTTGCAAAGAACGTTCTTACCATTTAGCACCAGCAAATCACATTATTACGGTTGTATTTTTAAAAAGCCTAAGACATACATAATAATGTCAGATAGAGGTGACTGTGAATCACATGCTTACTGCTTTTCAGGCTAATTTTACTGATCAACATACATGTGTCAGTAAAATTATGGTTTAGCAACAGTCGTATTTGATCCTGTAATGAATGAGGTTGTTAGAAATTCAAAGACTCCTTAGGGTAAATTTTTTGTCTTCACTACCTGGGTGGTAATCTGGCAGATCGGTTCGCCTACCCATTGTAGAACATGCCAATTTTCATGCCATTGATTTATAGGCATATAAATCGGGCAGGTTCTATAACCATGCATCAGGTGATGCATCAGATGGTGATAACGAAAATTTACTTGCTTGTTTCCTCCTTGTACTTGTTGTATGTTGCATGAAGTGGTATGCATCCCAGGTAGCAGAGATTGATCTGGATGAAAACAATTCTAGCGCTATTAGTCTGCAGTGAATTCAAGGATGTACCTTGCTTACGTGTACATCTCAGGCTAAATCTTGCAAGATTCTGCAACCGGGGTGGCCCTCACTCAAAGGAAGGGCAGATTGGAAAATTGGACATGGAGCTCAGCTAATAATTAACTGTGGTTGCTAGAAAATCAGGATTGTGTGAATTGGTCATATTGACCTCTGTGCTCAATTTTGCAATCCGTGCTCAAGTCTAAACTTGGAGCCTTGCAAAACTCAGCCTACCCCCATGGAGTTTTAAAAGTCAAAGCAGTTTCCCATTGAGTTTCATGCACGTTGCGTTTGTATCTTCAAACAAGGAGTTGTGGGAAAGATGGGTGTTGTGTATCTGTAAAGCATGCACTCCCATGTTCCGCCAGCAGGGAGCGCATCCCCTGAAATCCCAAGGGATCCCAGCATCCCTTTGGAGCACTGTATATAAGCCGGCCCCTAAGGCCTGTTCCTCACTCTGGAGTGTCTTAATAAAGACTGAGGTCACTGTTACTTTAACCTCCCTGTGTGCAGTCTCATCTGTGTTAGGAGCACAATAACTGGCGCCGAGTATACGAATCAACGCAAGATGCAGCAAACTGTGGGCATCCTGGAGAAGTCCTCGGAGGGTGAGGACTGGGAAGCCTATGTCGAACGGCTAGACCAGTACCTTGTAGCCAATGTGCTGGACGGACAAGGAAGCGCTGCAAAAAGGAAAGCGATCATCCTCATGGTCTGCGGGGCACCGACCTACAGCCTCATGAAGAACCTTCTGGCTCCAGTGAAACCCACAGATAAGTCGTATGAGGAGCTGTGTACTTTGGTTCGGGAGCATCTTAACCCGAGGGAGAGCATGCTGATGGCGAGGTATCGGTTCGACACGTGCCAGTGATCTGAAGGTCAGGAAGTGGCGAGCTACATCACGAGCTAAGGCGACTTGTAGGACAGTGTGAGTTTGATGGCTACCTGGAGCAAATGCTCAGGGACTTTTTTGTAATGGGCATTGGCCACGAGACCATCCTACGAAAACTTTTGACTGTAGAGACACCGACCCTCAGCAAGGCCATTGCAATAGCACAGGTGTTTATGTCCACCAGTGATAACACCAAACAAATTTCTCAGCACACAAGTTCTAGCAATGTTCATAAATTAATTGGAACTGTGTTTGCGAGCAGTAATGTACAGGGCAGAAACCACGAGTCTGCAACTGCCAGCCAGTCTCAGGTGACCCAGATGACTCAGAGTTCGCAACAAAGGATGAATGCAAGGTAATTCACACCTTGTTGGCGTTGTGGAGGCTTCCATTCAGCCTATTCATGCCACTTCAAAGGGTATGTTTGCAAGAACTGTGAAACAATGGAGCACCTCAAACAAGCTTGCAGACGAACTGCAAGCTCTGCAAAACATGCTAACCACCACGTGGCAGAGGAAGATCAGTCCATGGTGGATTAAAGCAATTTCGAGGCTCAGACAGAGGAGGTAGATGCTGAAGTACACAGGGTGCACACATTTTTGACAAAATGTCCACCTCTCATGCTAAATGTAAAATTGAATGGCTTACCCAACCCCATGGAACAGGAGACTGGCGCTAGCCAATCCATCATGAGTAAAAAGATGTTTGAGAGACTGTGGTGCAATAAGGCACTCAGACCAGCCCTGAGCCCCATCCACACGAAACTGAGAATGTACACCAAAGAGCTTATCACTGTCCTGGGCAGTGCCATGGTCAAGGTCACCTACGAGGGCACGGTGCGCAAACTGCCACTCTGGATTGTCCCGGGCGATGGCTCCACACTGCTTGGAAGGAGCTGGCTGGGCAAAATCCACTGGAACTGGGATGACATCCAAGCGCGATCACATGTCGATGAGGCCATTATGTGCCTCGGTTCTTAACAAATTTCCTTCCATTTTTGAGCCAGGCATTGGAAACTTTTCCGGGGGAAGATGCGGATCCACTTGGTCGCAGAGGCACGACCCATTCACATGATGAGGGAGAGAGTGGAAATCGAGCTGGACAGGCTGCAACGCGAGGGCATCATCTCCCTCGTGGAATTCAGCGAGTGAGCCAGCCCGATTGTTCCAGTACTCAAAAGTGATGGCACGGTCAGGATTTGCTGCGATTATAAAGTAACTATTAATCATTTCTGGCTGCAGGACCAATACCCGCTACCTAAGGCAGACGACCTATTTGCGACGCTGGCAGGAGGCAAGACATTCACCAAGCTCGACCTGACTTCGGCCTACATAACGCAGGAGCTGGAGGAGTCTTTGAAGGGCCTCACCTGTATTAACACGCACAAGGGACTGTTCATCTACAACAGGTGCCCTTTTGGAATTCGGTCGGCTGCAGCGATCTTCCAGAGAAACATGGAGAGCCTACTCAAGTCAGTACCTCGCACGGTGATTTTTCAGGACGACATATCGGTCACGGGTTGGGACACTGTCGAGCACCTACAAAACCTGGAGGAGATCCTTCAGCGACTGGATCGCGTAGGGCTGCGGCTGAAGAGGTCAAAATGCGTCTTCATGGCAACAGAAGTGGAGTTTTTGGGGAGAAAGATCACGGCGGACGGCATTTGGCCCACAGACGCCAAGACAGAGGCTATCAGGAACGCGCCCAGGCCACAGAACGTCACGGAGCTGCGGTCATTCCTGAGACTCCTCAACTATTTTGGTAACTTCCTACCGGGGTTAAGCACCCACTTAGAGCCCCTACTTATTGCGTAAAGGTGAAAACTGGGTATGGGGAAAAAAAACAAGTAATTGCTTTTGAAAAAGCCAGAAACATTGTATGCTCCAACAAGCTGCTTGTACTGTATAACCCATGTAAAAGACTTGTGCTAGCATGTGATGCGTCGTCGTACGGAGTCAGGCGTGTATTACAACAAGCTAACATTGCGGGGAAGTTGCAACCTGTCGCCTATGCTTCCAGGAGCTTGTCTAAGGCCGAGAAGGCCTACAGCATGATTGAGAAAGAGGCATTAGCGTGTGTGTTCGGGGTAAAGAAAATGCCTCAGTACCTGTTTGGCCTCAAATTTGAGCTGGAAGCCGATCACAAGCCCCTAATATTCCTGTTTGCTGAAAACAAGGGGATAAATACTAATGCCTCAGCCTGCATACAAAGGTGGGTACTCGCGCTATCAGCGTATAACTATATCATCCGCCACAGGCCAGGCACCGAGAACTGTGCGGATGCTCTCAGTCGGCTACCATTGCCCACCACGGGGGTGGAAATGGCGCAACCTGCAAACTTGTTGATGGTGGCGCAGCCCGCAGACTTGTTGATGGTCATGGAAGCGTTTGACAATGATAAATCACCTGTCACGGCCCGCCAGATTAGGACTTGGACCAGCCATCATCCTCTGGTGTCCCTAGTAAAAAACTGTGTACTGCATGGGAGCTAGGCCAGCATTCCCGTTGAAATGCAAGAGCTAATCAAGCCATTCCAGTGGCGAAAACATGAGCTATCCATTCAGGCAGACTGCCTATTGAGGGGTAACCGCGTAGTGCTACCCAAAAAGGGCAGGAGATGTTCATCTCGGATCTCCACAGCACACACCCGGGTATAGTAATGATGAAAGTGATAGCCAGATCCCACGTGTGGTGGCCCGGTATCGACTCTGACTTAGAGTCCTGTGTACAGCAATGCAGCGTGTGTGCTCAGTTGAGCAACATGCCCAGAGAGGCACCACTAAATTTGTGGTCCTGGCCCTCCAGACCATGGTCGAGGATCTATGTCGACTATGCGGGCCCGTTTCTCAGTAAAATGTTCCTGGTGGTGGTGGATGCTGTTTCAAAATGTATTGAACGTGAAATAATGTCGGGAAGCACCGCCACCGCCACCATTGAAAGCCTAAGGGCCATGTTTGCCACCCACGGCCTGCCTGACATACTGGTCAGTGACAACTGGCCATGTTTCACCAGTGCCGAATTTAAAGAATTCATGACCCGCAATGGGATCAAACATGTCACCACGGCCCCGATTAAACCAGCCTCCAATGAGCAGGCAGAGTGGACAGTACAAACAATCAAACAGAGCCTCAAACGAGTCACAGAAGGCTCACTCCAAACCCGCCTGTCCCAAGTACTGCTCAGCTACCGCACGAGACCCCACTCACTCACAGGCGTGCCCCTGGCTGAGCTATTCATGAAAAGGACACTTAAAACCAGACTCTCGCTGGTTCACCCCAACCTGCATGATCAGGTAGAGAGCAGGCGGCAAAATGTAAACGATGGTCGCACCACTGTGCCACAGGAAATTGATCTGAATGACCCTGTGTATGTGCTAATCTATGGACATGGTCCCAAGTGATTCGCGGGCACAGTGATAGCTAAAGAAGGGAGTAGAGTGTAGTCAAACTAGACAATAGACAAATTTGCAGAAAGCACCTGGACCAAATGAGGCTGCGGTTCACAGACTGCCCTGAACAACCCACAGCAGACACCACTTTTTTTGAGCCCACAACACACACCCAAAGGATCAACGACACCACCCCAGACCAGGAAATCGACCCATCACACCAAACAGCCCAGCAAGGCCAGGCTCACCCAGCAGCCCTGCAGGGCCAACAACACGCCAGCCCAGCGAAGGCACAGCTAACACACCAGAACAGACATTTGTACCGAGGCGGTCCACCAGGGAAAGAAATGCTCCCGACCGCCTCACCTTGTAAATAGTTTTCACTTTGACTTTGGGGGGCGGAGTGATGTTGTGTATCTGTAAAGCATGCACTCCCATGTTCCGCCACCAGGGAGCACATCCCCTGAAGTCCCAAGGGATCCCAGCATCCCTTGGGAGCACTGTATATAAGCCGGCCCCTAAGGCCTGTTCCTCACTCTGGAGTGTCTTAATAAAGACTGAGGTCACAGTTACTTTAATCTCCCTGTGTGCAGTCTCATCTGTGTTCGGAACACAATAATGAGCATGGCTTTGGGAGGTGACAACACGTTGAAGGATTTTGGAGAGGAAAGGGAAGTTGGAGAGGGAATGGTTGTTTACAACAACAGAGGGGCAAAGGAAGGATTTTTAAGGAAGGGGTGATATGACAGATTTGAAGGGGAGGAGGACAGCAGCTGAGGAGCTGAGGAGAGGAAATGATTAATAATATCAGTTAATATGGGGGCTGTAATATATTTGCTTCATGGGTTCTTTGCTTAAGAATTTATAGCAACACATTGCTATTAAGAATTAGTTGGTTTGTTAGCAAAAGATTTAACACATTACCAGTTCATCCAACAGGCTCACAACCACTTGCCTCATGCAAGGGAAGTCCTAAACCATCTCATTGCTGCTCGTTTCCGCTGAGCTCATGCGCACTTTACCCTTCATCTGTGCATTTCCATTGACAAACCAATGAGTCCTTTTACACATCATTGCCCACTGTGAAATGAGAGACCTGCACAGATTTTCAAAGCCAAAATAAAGATTTATTAGACCAAAAATAATGGATCCACAAAACGCACACATTATCAATTCTCACCCTTGTGCATTTCCTTATAACCCCTCTTACACCTACCTATTCTGGAACTACGCCGCAGTGTCTCCCCTGTGGCTGCATCATAGCTCTGGGAAGGCTGCTGTGTTTCAGATCTCGAAGTTACAGATGTCCTTCAAGGACGCCCTCGACCAGCTCTGGCCCTGGAAGGGCCGGCTGCAGATTGGGCTGCATCCTCCTTGGCGCCTCCAGTCGGAATTGGCTGGGGCGATTCCATGGTTGGCAGCAATGGCGGAGTGGAAGGTCTCGGCTCAGGACTGCTGTGATCCTGAGAGAGCACATCAGGATCCTGGTCCTATGAGTCTGTGCCACTCCCCCGGGGAAGCACCTCACCATCCCCACCAATCTAAGGGAGCACAGGTCGGTGGGGTGGCATGACACCAGAAGGCTCCCAGTGTACCGTGGTGGACCCAGCCACAATGTCAGCAGTCAGATCTCGGGTGGCATCCAGCTGAAACTGCATGAGAGCAGATTCAGTCTCGATGCCACCAGACACGACAGCAGTAAGATGCTCCGTGGCCTGTTGCTGAGATTGCATGAGAGCATTCTGAGCTTCCAGGGCAGCAGCCATCCTCTGCAAAGCACTCGTTCCCTTGCGTCTGTTGAAATGACAGCTGCCACATCGCCCACGTCATGTGTCAAGACAGCTGGATCCGCACGGTCCCTCTGGGAGTCCACCATCATCTGCACACTGATGGTTTCCATGGTGTTCGCAGAGCTGTCTACAATGCGGGAGGTGCACTCCTCCATGCTCCTGACCACTTGCCATTGCCCCCAACATGTGTGAATACATGGCCTCCACCTTTGTTTCCAAAGCCGCCACATCGATGGGCACGTCTGAGTCTTCTGCAGCAGAACTCGCGTGTGAAGTTGCCCCCCCGGAGAGATGGCACCCAAGGTTGCCTTTGCCCTTGACCGTGCTGCAGCCCGTTAGGCTGCAGTGCATCACCCAGTGTAGACCCCGCTGCTAAATCTAACTGACCCAACTGTATACTCCCAGTATCTGAGCTGGCACATGGGAGTGTAGGAAGCAGTGACGCGGTGCTCGCAGCAGTGTTCCCCTCATCATCGCCCTCATCGGACATGCCGCCAATTTCTCCACTCGCTTCAAGGCTCTCGGTCTCACTCTGGCTCACATTCAGGGTCTCATCTGCAATCATAAATGGCACAAGGGTTCCATGAGAGTGAGGTAGGGGCATTGCACCATCCAGCAAGCAACTTGCACACAATCATAACCAATTGACTGGTAGGCATTTGGACTTTCAGGGAGAGATGGCATTTAAGAAAGGCCTTCACTTGCCCATGCTGCCCCCCAGCGGGATCCACACGACCAGTGACCACAGGGAAGGCAACACATGGGTCCACTATCCGCACACCCTCTCTTCTGTTTCACTCAGTTGCTGGATATCGGCCTCAGCCCCACCAGTCGTCTGTTGCTCCAAACGGTTGTGAGAGGCCTTGGCCTGCAAAACAAAGAAGGGTTGCTGAGTAGCAGTTTCATGAGGCCTCGGCAATTAGTGCAAGTGTGGGTCCATTACATGCAGGTGTAACTTTCACATGAAAGGGACCCTCTATTGTGAGTATGCATACATGCCTCAGCAATCAAATGGTGCTTCAATGACTATATCGTGAAGATGGGAAATAAGAGTTGAAGGAGAGGCTCAGAGATGGAAGATGAGGTGTTGGGGGAACATGTACTCACTTTCATCAGTTGAATGTTGTCGTTCAGCCTTTTGCAGCATTGGGTGGCAGTGGGGTCATGAACTGAGGTCCCCGACACCTCCACGGCGATCTCTCTTCACACAGTCACAAAGACGGTGTGACTGGGTCTTCCTGTGTCCAGATAGAGACTGCAACTCCTTTCTTCCACAGCTTGGACCCAGGTCTCAAGTTCAATATCCAAGAAATGGCTGGCCCTCCTTAAACATTTCTTTACAATCAACAGAGACAAACTCAATGCTCAGGGCCTAGCTGCAAAACCTAGGGCTAGATTTTGCACTTTCTTTGCATGCACTACGCCCACTTAACATCCATTTTAACGCTGAAATTACATATAACGCTCGGATAGCACCCATTTAGCCACAAAATGGAAACTGACGGCCATTTTTCAGACACTTATCGCCGAGTGTTACTTCCCCATGTGCGTAATGTTGGGAAAAAATACCACCCGCCCACTTTTTTTGGGCGGAATCATCAGAATGGGCGAAATCAACGCCCATAATATTGCCCAGCGATAGTTTACACACGTAATTAACGGCAAGATTCATGATACTGACTGCCCACTTTTTTTGTCGTAAAGATCACATTTGCCGAAACTAACGCCCAGGAGATCGCCCAGCGTCACTTTCACCACCTCGCACACATCTCGCCCACAATATCGTTCGCCGAGAAAGCCGCCCAGAAAAAGTGGAACTGTTCTGAACAAATCACAGCGGTATGGGCGCCATTTTTTAAATCGCAGGTCGCTTTATTCAAAAGGCTGCTTCAACTTTGGGGGAGTTCGGATTGACTCTGGAGTTCTTCTCAGGTGAAATGACCATCTCAACTGATACATATGCTTATCACTGTAATGATCACACGTGGCCCATTGCTGGAGCTGATCACCTTGTGACCTTTAGGTTTAATGTAAACTCCAAAAGTGAAACCTGCAGGGGGAGCCTGCTTTATATAGGGAGGCAGCACGAGGTGCAGTAATTTGTGCCTCCCGGGCTTTCCCTATCTGTTGGCTATTACATGTAATTACATGGTACAATGCATGGTACAGAGCATGGCTGCAAATACATCAGAACACATCCCCCCAAGTCATAGATGCGGTTTACAGGTCGAGCCTGACCGGGGGTCTGCGCTCACTGGCTGAACGTCTGAGTTGGACACTGGGTGTGGGCGGCCTGACCGGAGTGTCGCTGCCTTGCGGTGCTGCGGCTCTGGTCGGACTGTCTGGTGCGACGGGTTCTGTCTCTTGGTGAACCGCTGGTTCTGTTGCTTGTGGTTGGAAGTCGATGTCACTGTGATCATCCAGCGGTTCTGGATCATCGGGGAACCTCAATTTGGTTTGATCGATGTGCTTCTTGCAGGTTTGGCCATTAGTGAGTCTTACCACGAATACCCTACTCCTCTCTTTAGCTACAACAGTGCCTGCGAGCCACTTGGGACCCGTACCAAAGTTCAGCACAAAAACAGTCATCGACATTGATACAACGCGTTGCAGAGTTGCGGTCATTTTATGTACATTGCTTAAGATACTGATTTTCGACAATCTCACTTAAAACCGGATGCACAAGGGACAACCTTGTTTTGAGGGTCCTCTTCATTTTGAGTTCGGTGGGCAGAACCCCTGTGAGTGAGTTGGGCCTAGTCCGATATGCAAGCAGCACGCAAGACAGCAGGTCTGCAAAGTTCCGTCACTCGCTGCATGCCCTGCTTTATGATCTGTACTGCCCATTCAGCTTGGCCATTGGAGGCTGGTTTGAACGGGGCCGACCTGACATGCTTTATGTCGTTACAGCACATAAATTCGCGAAATTCGGAACTTGTGAAGCATGGTCCATTGTCACTAACAAGGACATCGGGCAGGCCATGGGTGGCGATCATTGTCTGAAGCTCTCTATTGTGGTGGTGGATATGCTGGATGACATTATAACACATTCAATCCTTATAGGATAAGCATCAATTATAACCAGGAACATTTTTACCAGAAAGGGACCTGCGTAGTCTACGTGGATGCGGGACCAGGGTTTGGAGGGCCAGGACCACAGGCTCGGGGGGTCTTCCCTGGATGCGTTGCTGAGTTGCGTGCACGTGTTGCACCAGCGTACGCACGTCTCTAAGTCTGTGTCGATGCCGGGCCACCACACATGCAATCTCACAATGGCTTTCATCATTACGATGCTGGGGTATCTGCTATGGAAATCCTTGACAAATAAGTCTCTGCCCTTCTTGGGCAGGACTATGCGATTTCCCCACAAAATGCAGTCGGCCTGGACGGATAACTTGTCCTTGCGTCGGTGAAACGGCTTAACATCGTCATGCATCTCTCTATACATGGTTGCCCAGTTTCCACTTAATATACAGTTTTTTACCTGGGACAGCAGTGGGTCTTGGCTGGTCCAGATTCTTATCTGGCGCGCCGTGACGGGTGACCCTTCGCCCTCAAAGGCTTCCATGGTCATGACCAGTTCTGCCAGCTGCTCCGCTTCACCCTCGGTGGTGGCGAGCGGGAGCCGGCTGAGCGCATCTGCGCAGTTATCAGTGCCTGGTCTGTGGCGGATCGTGTAGTCATAAGCGGACAACGTTAATGCCCATCTCTGAATGCGAGCTGAGGCGTTGGTGTTAATGCCTTTGCTCTCAGAGAATAACGACGTGAGCGGCTTGTGGTCGGTTTCTAGTTCGAACCGCCAGCCAAATAGGTACTGGTGCATTTTTTTACCGCGGACACACAAGCTAGGGCCTCCTTTTCGACCATGCTGTGCCCTCTTTCAGCCTTGGAAAGGCTGTGGGACACATACGCTACAGGTTGGAGCTTAACCGACATGTTCGCTTGCTGAAGCACACACCCGATCCCGTAGGATGACGCATCGCACGCTAAAACAAGATGCCTACAGGGATCATACAGCGCCAGTAGCTTGTTTGAACACAATAAGTTTCTGTCCTTCTCAAAGGCAGTTTCTTGATTTTTACCCCAGACCCAGTCATCACCCTTACGGAGCAGTACATGTAATGGTTCAAGTAAAGTGCTCAGCCTTGGCAGAAAGTTACCAAAGTAGTTCAGTAGTCCTCAGAACGAGCGCAGCTCCGTCGTGTTGCATGGTCTCGGGGCCTTCTGGATCACATCTGTCTTGGAGTCTGAGGGTCTGATCCCATCTGCTGCGATTTTCCTTCCCAGGAATTCCACCTCTGGTGCCAAGAAGATGTATTTGGTTCGTTTCAATCTTAGACCTACTCGATTTAGTCGGCATAGCACCTCTTCCAGGTCATGGAGGTGTTCATCGGTGCCGTGTCCGGTGATCAAGATGTCATCTTGGAAGACGACCGTTCCCAGGACAGATTTCAGCAGGCTCTCCATGTTTCGTTGGAAGATCGCAGCCGCTGAACAGATCCCGAAGGGGCACCGGTTGTATACGAACAACCCCTTATGTGTGTTTATGCACGTCAGCTTCTTGGACGATTCCGCCAGCTCCTGGGTCATGTACGCCGAGGTGAGGTCCAAGTTCGAAAACAGCTTTCCGCCCGACAGGGTCACGAACAAATCCTCTGCCTTAGGTAGCAGGTACTGGTCCTGTAACGATACTCAGTTTATGGTTACTTTATAATCCCCACAGATTCTAATTGTCCATCACTTTTAAGAACGGGGACAATGGGACTGGCCCAGTCATTAAATTTCACTGGCGATATAATGCCCTCGCGCTGAAGCCGATCTAGCTCGACTTCTACTTTCTCCCGCATTATGTAAGGGACTACTCAGGCCTTGTGGTGAACGGGTCTCGCGTCTGGGCTGAGGGGAATTGTCACCTTGGCCCTTGTGAAGCCGCCGATGCCAGGCTGGAACAGTGATGAAACTTGTCTTAAGACCTGCGCATACGTGACTTTCTCCACCAACGATAATGCTTTTACATCACCCCATTTTCAGTTAAAATTCTATAGCCAGCTTCTGCCAAGCAGCGTGGGCCCGTTACCAGGAACAATCCATAGTGGCAATTTATGCACAGAACCATCATCCAGCACCTGAACCACTGCACTTCCGAGGACCGGGATAATCTCTCTGGTGTAGGTGCGCAGCTTCGTGTCGATCGGGCTCAGCTTGGGCCTGTGTGCCTTGTTTGCCCATAATTTCTCGAAGGCCTTCTGGCTCATGATCGATTGGCTCGCACCCGTGTCCAGTTCCATCAGTACTGGTATGCCGTTCAGTTTATCGTTCATCATAATCCGGGGCTCTTGTTGGTAAAAGTGTGCACTTCATGCACGTGCACCCCATGCACCTCTTCCTCCTCGGTCATCTCTGCGTGATCCTCAGGATCTACGTTTGACCTCCATCCTCCGCTACGTATCGAGTTGTAGCACATTTACACATTCATTGAAGGTGCCCCATCATTGAGCAACTCTTGCATACGTATTGTTTGAACCTGCACTGGTTTGCGTGATGAGCCCCTCCACAGCGCCAACAGCTTGCTGATGGACTTGCATTTACAGTACTGATCTCTTCGCATTAGTCCATTGTTGTGGTGAGTGAGTCATCTCAGGTCGAGCAGAGGTCGCATTAGCCTAGCTGGGGACACTTCTCCTGTCTGCTGACGAATTTAGCATATTCACGGTGTTTGGCCCTGGGTGATTCCGAAGTTGTGAGTAGAGTAGCTTTGTTTCTTCCTCTCTGGCCATGTATGCCTGAGCAATCAGGGTGGTTTTGGCTAAGTCCAAGTCTTCCTCTGCTAGCAATTTGCAGAAAATCCCTTCGTGCCCGATTCCCCAAACAAAGAAGTCTCTTAACATTTCTTCAACAACTGTCCCGAATTTGCATGGCCCAGCAAGACGCCTTAGCTCAGCAATGAACGCTGCCACGTCTTGGCCTACTCCGCGCCGGTGGGTGTAGAAACGGTACCTCACCATGAGCGCACTGTGTTTCGGCTTTAGGAGATTTCGAACTAGCTCGCAGTTCTTTGTAACTTTTCTCAGCAGGTTTCGTCGGGGCCAGTAGGTCCTTGATCAATGCATATGTCCATGATCTGCAGACCGTGAGGAGGACGGCCCTACGTTTGTTGGCATTCACGTCTCCCTCTAACTCTTTCGTGACAAAGCATTGATCCAGCCAGTCAATGAAGTCATCCCAGTCTTCCCCGACGTAATATCGCTCGATGTAGTCAACAGTGGCCATAGCTGCGTGTTAGTATCCCACGCTAGTTGATACATATGCTTATCACTGTAATGATCACACGTGGCCCATTGCGGGACCTGATCACCTTGTGGGCTTTAGGTTTAATGTAAACTCCAAAAGTGAAACCTGCAGGGGGAGCCTGCTTTATGTAGGGAGGCAGCACGAGGTGCAGTAATATGTGCCTCCCGGGCTTTCCCCATCTGTTGGCTGCTACATGTAATTACATGGTACAATGCATGGTACAGAGCATGGGTGCAAATACATCACATCAACAGACATATTTCAGACTCTGGACTATTGGAGTTTTACTGTAGGTATATTTTAGTGAGGAAATTATTGCTTCTGATCAATCGCGATTATACTTTCATTGCAATGGGGCCAGCCATTTCTCAGCTTGCATCGATTAATATGTAGATGCTGAAGAGTGCAATTGGCTCAATGTCTGATGCACATCAATATGTGTCCAATTTAACATGTGCCAGAATGAGGAGGAGGTCCAGTCCATACACATCCCGCACTTACAGTGAAAAGAGGTCTTACCTCGATGTGTCCGAGCACATCTGCCTTCGGATACTGCGCTGCCACAAGGTGGTGATCAATGAAATATGCGAGCTCATCAGGCCACATATGCAGCCTGCCATCAGGACATCAGTGTCGGTCGAGGTCAAGGTCACCACAGCACTGTCTTTCTGCCGCATCTGGTTCCTTTCGGGCCGCCGCGGTTGAGATTTCTCCTCTGTCTCACCATGCCACCCATCGCTGCATTAGACAGGTCACGGCGGCCCTGTACGCATGAAGAATGGACTTTATCAGCTTCCCCATGACCACGGAGGCTCAGACTGACAGGGCTGGAGCATTCTACCGCATTGCTAAGTTCCCCAGGGTGTAGGGAGCAATACAGTGCACTCACATCGCCATGCGGCCACCTTCTCAGGACCTGGAGCTTTTTCGGAACAGAAAAGAATTTTACTCCTGAAGGTCCAACTAGTTGTCGACTACAACAAGATTATAATGGCAGTGAATGCCAAATGTCCGGGCAGCTTCGATGAGGCTCACATCCTGCGTGAGAGCACTGTCTCTGACATGTTTAAGAGCCAGCCACAAGGACAATGCTGGATTCTTGGTGACAACCGATATGGCCTAGCCACCTGGCTGATGACCCCCCTGCGTGACACCCACACCGAGGCTGAGAAGCGATACAACCAGAGCCACAGAGACACACGCAATGTGGTCCAGAAAACAATAACTGTGCTTAAGCAGTGCTTCAGATGCCTGGACCACTCAGGGGGGAGCTACAATACAACCCTGAGCAAGTAGCTCAATTCGTGGTCATGTGCTCCATGCTGCACAACCTGGCTATCAGGAGGGGCCAAGAATTGCCAGAAGGGACTGATGCTCCACCTCAGGAGAGGAAGAGGAGGATGAGGGGCTGGACGTTGAACTAGGGCCAGATAATCAGGCTGGCTATGCAACCATGCCCACGCCCCCCTCCAGACCGCAGGAAAGGGCCCGTGGTGGCTACATAGCTGCAAGACTCTTACCTCAGGAGCTGATATCTGAACGATTTGCCTGAAAGAACGTTGCTGTGAGTTAAAACGCTGACACACTGCTGTGTGTGTGCAGCTCAGACATCAATGGTGGCTATCACCTTGGTGCCAGTTAAAGTTTACATTGATTGAAGTTAAGTTTTATTTAACCCTTTCATGTTAAGGAATCACCAGTGTGTAACGGTCCAGCTATCTGAGACAATGCGAAACAAGGTTATGTTCAATTAAAAAAAAATTATACCGACATTGATCTGAAATCATAAGTATCACAAGCAGAAACACCCCACCCCCGCCCACACCCCACTTTTTCGACCACTGACATCAATCAAATGGTCAACATGTCCAGCAACACAGAACACAAATGCAAAGCAGGAGGGTGGCCCACTCCCCCCATACATTACAACAAATTGCATACACCCAGATGGAGATATAAAACAGCCATCACCTGCGGACATGCACCTCACTTTCCTTCCCCCGTCCCCTTCTTCTCCCCACCTCTACCCCTTCCCCTCCTCGCTCCACGCCGTGGAGATGGGAATGACTGGAGGAGCACTAGATGGCCTTGGGGCGGAATGGCCTCTGGAGCGTGGCAATGCAGGTTCCTCGAAGTCCACGCTCTCATCCGGAGAGAACAGACCCAGTGGATGGGAACCAATACAGGGAAACAGAGGGAAACAAAATGGAGACAAAAGCAAAAGACAGAAAGGAGATGGTAAAAGTGGAGGGCAGAGAAGCCCAAGGCAAAAAACAAAAAGGCCACTGTACAACAAAATTCTAAAGGGTCAAAGTGTAATAAAAAGGCAAGCATGAAAGCTCGGTGCCTCAATGCAAGGAGTATTCGGAACCCAGGAGAGGGCTCTGAGCTAGTTAGAATGGGTGAGAGCTCAGATGAACAGGACCCCAAGAAAGAATGCAAAAGGCAGGAGGCAACAGAGCAGAGTAGCAGTGGGGTAAGTGTAAACCACAAGGTGATAGGAAGGGACAATATGTATGAATATAAAGGGGCTGCAGGAGGGGTCAAAACTAAAAATCATGGTTTAAAAACTAGTATTAAAACACTCTACCTAAACGCACGCAGCATTCGAAATAAAGTAAATGAGTTGACGGCACAAATCATTACAAATGGGTATGATTTGGTGGCCATTACAGAAACGTGGTTGCAGGGGGGCCAAGACTGAGAATTAAACATACAGGGGTATCTGACAATTCGGAAAGATATACAAGAAGGGAAAGGAGGTGGGTAGTTCTGTTAATAAAGGATGATATCAGGGCAGTTGTGAGAGACGATATTGGCTCTAATGAACAAAATGTTGAATCATTGTGGGTGGAGATTAGAGATAGTAAGGGGAAAAAGTCACTGGTGGGCGTAGTTTATAGGCCCCCAAATAATAACTTCACAGGAGGGGCGGGCAATAATCAAGGGAATAATGGAGGCATGTGTAAAAGGAACGGCAGTAATCATGGAGGATTTTAACCTACATATCGATTGGTCAAATCAAATCGCACGGGGTAGCCTTGAAAAGGAATTCATAGTATGCATACGGGATTGTTTCTTAGAACAGTATGTTACAGAACCTACAAGGGAGCAAGCTATCTTAGATCTGGTCCTGTGTAATGAGACAGGAATAATAAATGATCTCCGAGTAAAAGATCCTCTCGGAATGAGTGATCACAGTATCGTTGAATTTGTAATACAGATTGAGGGTGAGAAAGTAGTGTCTCAAACAAGCGTACTATGCTTAAACAAAGGGGACTACAGTGGGATGTGGGCAGAGTTGGCTAAAGTAGACTGGAAACACAGACTAAACCATGGCACGATTGAGGAACTGTGGAGGACTTTTAAGGAGCTCTTTCATAGTACTCAACAAAAATATATTCCAATGAAAAAGAAGGGCGGTAAGAGAAGGGATAACCAGCCGTGGATAACCAAGGAAATAAAGGAGAGTATCAAATTAAAAACCAATGCGTATAAGGTGGCCAAGGTTAGTGGGAAACTAGAAGATTGGGAAAATTTTAAACGACAGCAAAAAATGACTAAGAAAGCAATAAAGAAAGGAAAGATAGATTACGAAAGTAAACTTGCGCAAAACATAAAAACAGATAGTAAAAGCTTTTACCGATATATAAAATGGAAAAGAGTGACTAAAATAAATGTTGGTCCCTTAGAAGATGAGAAGGTGGATTTAATAATGGGAAATGTGGAAATGGCTGAGACCTTAAACAGTTATTTTGCTTCGGTCTTCACAGTGGAAGACACAAAAACCATGGCAAAAATTGCGGGTCACGGGAATGTGGGAAGGGAGGATCTTGAGATAACACTATCACTAGGGGAGTAGTGCTGGACAGGCTAATGGGACTCAAGGTAGACAAGTCCCCTGGCCCAGATGAAATGCATCCCAGGGTATTAAAAGAGATGGCGGATGTTATAGCAGATGCATTCGTTATAATCTACTAAAATTCTCTGGACTCTGGGGAGGTACTTGCGGATTGGAAAGCAGCTAATGTAACGCCTCTGTTTAAAAAAGGGGGCAGACAAAAGGCAGGTAACTATAGGCCGGTTAGTTTAACATCTGTAGTGGGGAAAATGCTTGAAGCTATCATTAAGGAAGAAATAGCGGGACATTGAGATAGGAATAGTGCAATAGAAACATAGAAACATAGAAAATAGGTGCAGGAGTAGGCCATTTGGCCCTTCTAGCCTGCACCGCCATTCAATGAGTTCATGGCTGAACATGCAACTTCAGTACCCCATTCCTGCTTTCTCACCATACCCCTTGATTCCATTAGTAGTAAGGACTTCATCTAACTCCTTTTTGAATATATTTAGTGAATTGGCCTCAACAACTTTCTGTGGTAGAGAATTCCACAGGTTCACCACTCTCTGGGTGAAGAAATTCCTCCTCATCTCGGTTCTAAATGGCTTCCCCCTTATCCTTAGACTGTGTCCCCTGGTTCTGGACTTCCCCAACATTGGGAACATTCTTCCTGCATCTAACCTATCGAACCCCGTCAGAATTTTAAATGTTTCTATGAGGTCCCCTCTCATTCTTCTGAACTCCAGTGAATACAAGCCCAGTTGATCCAGTCTTTCTTGATAGGTCAGTCCCACCATCCCGGGAATCAGTCTGGTGAACCTTCGCTGCACGCCCTCAATAGCAAGAATGTCCTTCCTCAGGTTCGGAGACCAAAACTGTACACAGTACTCCAGGTGTGGCCTCACCAAGGCCCTGTACAACTGTAGCAACACCTCCCTGCCCCTGTACTCAAATCCCCTCGCTATGAAGGCCAACATGCCATTTGCTTTCTTAACCGCCTGCTGTACCTGCATGCCAACCTTCAATGACTGATGTACCATGACACCCAGGTCTCTTTGCACCTCCCCTTTTCCTAATCTGTCACCATTCAGATAATAGTTTGTCTCTCTGTTTTTACCACCAAAGTGGATAACCTCACATTTATCCACATTATACTTCATCTGCCATGCATTTGCCCACTCACCTAGCCTATCCAAGTCGCTCTGCAGCCTCATAGCATCCTCCTCGCAGCTCACACTGCCACCCAACTTAGTGTCATCCGCAAATTTGGAGATACTACATTTAATCCCCTCGTCTAAATCATTAATGTACAGTGTAAACAGCTGGGGCCCCAGCACAGAACCTTACGGTACCCCACTAGTCACTGCCTGCCATTCTGAAAAGTCCCCATTTACTCCTACTCTTTGCTTCCTGTCTGACAACCAGTTCTCAATCCATGTCAGCACACTACCCCCAATCCCATGTGCTTTAACTTTGCACATTAATCTCTTGTGTGGGACCTTGTCGAAAGCCTTCTGAAAGTCCAAATATACCACATCAACTGGTTCTCCCTTGTCCACTCTACTGGAAACATCCTCAAAAAATTCCAGAAGATTTGTCAAGCATGATTTCCCTTTCACAAATCCATGCTGACTTGGACCTATCATATCACCTCTTTCCAAATGTACTGCTATGAAATCCTTAATAAATGATTCCATCATTTTACCCACTACCGATGTCAGGCTGACCGGTCTATAATTCCCTGTTTTCTCTCTCACTCCTTTTTTAAAAAGTGGGGTTACATTGGCTACCCTCCACTCCATAGGAACTGATCCAGAGTCAATGGAATGTTGGAAAATGACTGTCAATGCATCCACTATTTCCAAGGCCACCTCCTTAAGTACTCTGGGATGCAGTCCATCAGGCCCTGGGGATTTATCGGCCTTCAATCCCATCAATTTCCCCAACACAATTTCCCGACTAATAAGGATTTCCCTCAGTTCCTCCTCCTTACTAGACCCTCCGACCCCTTTTATATCTGGAAGGTTGTTTGTGTCCTCCTTAGTGAATACCGAACCAAAGTACTTGTTCAATTGGTCCGCCATTTCTTTGTTCCCCGTTATGACTTCCCCTGATTCTGACTGCAGGGGACCTACGTTTGTCTTTATTAACCTTTTTCTCTTTACATATCTATAGAAACTTTTGCAATCCGTCTTAATGTTCCCTGCAAGCTTCTTCTCGTACTCCATTTTCCCTGCCCTAATCAAATCCTTTGTCCTCCTCTGCTGAGTTCTAAATTTCTCCCAGTCCCCGGGTTCACTGCTATTTCTGGTCAATTTGTATGCCACTTCCTTGGCTTTAATACTATCCCTGATTTCCCTTGATAGCCACGGTTGAGCCACCTTCCCTTTTTTATTTTTACGCCAGACAGGAATGTACAATTGTTGTAGTTCATCCATGCGGTCTCTAAATATCTGCCATTGCCCATCCACAGTCAACCCCTTAAGTATCATTCGCCAATCTATCCTAGCCAATTCACGCCTCATACCTTCAAAGTTACCCTTCTTTAAGTTCTGGACCATGGTCTCTGAATTAACTGTTTCATTCTCCATCCTAATGCAGAATTCCACCATATTATGGTCACTCTTCCCCAAGGGGCCTCGCACAACGAGATTGCTAATTAATCCTCTCTCATTACACAACACCCAGTCTAAGATGGCCTCCCCCCTAGTTGGTTCCTCGACAATCAAGCAGGCGCAACATGGATTCATGAAGGGGAAATCATGTTTAACTAATTTACTAGAATTCTTTGAGGATATAACGAGCATGGTTTACCGATGGATGTGGTGTATTTAGATTTCCAAAAGGCATTCGACAAGGTGCCATACAAAAGGTTACTGCAGAAGATAAAGGTACGCGGAGTCAGAGGAAATGTATTAGCATGGATAGAGAATTAGCTGGCAAACAGAAAGCAGAGAGTCGGGATAAATGGGTCCTTTTCGGGTTGGAAATCGGTGGTTCGTGGTGTGCCACAGGGATCGGTGCTGGGACCACAACTGTTTACAATATACATAGATGACCTGGAAGAGAGGACAGAGTGTAGTGTAACAAAATTTGCAGATGACACAAAGATTAGTGGGAAAGCGGGTTGTGTAGAGGACACAGAGAGGCTGCAAAGAGATTTAGATAGGTTAAGCGAATGGGCTAAGATTTGGCAGATGGAATACAATGTCAGAAAGTGTGAGGTCATCCACCTTGGGAAAAAAAAACATTAAAAGGGAATATTATTTGAATGGGGAGAAATTACAACATGCTGAGGTGCAGAGGGACCTGGGGGTCCTTGTGTATGAATCCCAAAAAGTTAGTTTGCAGGTGCAGCAGGTAATCAGGAAGGCAAATGGAATGTTGGCCTTCATTGCGAGAGGGATGGAGTACAAAAGCAGGGAGGTCCTGCTGCAACTGTACAGGGTATTGGTGAGGCCGTACCTGGAGTACTGCGTGCAGTTTTGGTCACCTTACTTAAGGAAGGATATACTAGCTTTGGAGGGGGTACAGAGATGATTCATTAGGCTGATTCCGGAGTTGAGTGGGTTACCTTATGATGATAGATTGAGTAGACTGGGTCTTTACTCGTTGGAGTTCAGAAGGATGAGGGGTGATCTTATCGAAACATTTAAAATAATGAAAGGTATCGACAAGATAGAGGCAGAGAGGTTGTTTCCACTGGTCGGGGAGACTAGAACTAGGGGGCACAGCCTCAAAATACGGGGGAGCCAATTTAAAACCGAGTTGAGAAGGAATTTCTTCTCCCAGAGGGTTGTGAATCTGTGGAATTCTCTGCCTAGGGAAGCAGTTGAGGCTAGCTCATTGAATGTATTCAAATCACAGATAGATAGATTTTTAACCAATAAGGGAATTAAGGGTTACGGGGAGCGGGCGGGTAAGTGGAGCTGAGTCCTCGGCCAGATCAGCCATGATCTTGTTGAATGGCGGATCAGGCTCGAGGGGCTAAATGGCCTACTCCTGTTCCTAATTCTTATGTTCTTATGTTCTTATGATTGACGGGCGAGAATCGGAGCTCCTCAGCACCAGATGTAGGATTGTCCGGCCCCTTGCCCCCACCTTCTGGCCTCTGCGGTCTTGCCTGGGGCCGCGCTGCTGGCTGAGCTGCAAAAGACAAATGAGGTTATTAGAGGAGAAGGGGGTGCTAGGGTCACAAAGTGATTCCAGCGCTACACACAGCATATGCACGACAAAAGCACCACCGCTATCAAGATCAGCACAGACATCGCATTTCATGGCCATCAACACATTGTGCATTGTCATGATTTTCATTCGGCCAGCATTATTTCTAGGACAATTTTAGAAATAATTTATCACATATGATTGTTTGGATATGAGTGGGTGTGGCATCTATTGACTTTACATCACGCAATGGTGTAAACTTTACTCACGTCGCTTCACTTCAAGGTCTGCAGATGCTTGCGTGGCTGTCCGGGAGGTGCTTCCCCATGAGTGTGAGCACCCGTTCCTCCATGTCAGTGATGTTACTGATGACTGGTGGCCCCCCACACCTTCGCCTCTGCATGGACCTCATCATCGATAGCTTCTTCTGTAAAAGGTGACAGGATGACATGGCATGAGATCATTGCGTGATATCATTTCTAGGTACTGTCACAGAGACGATACAACACATAACCGACAGATGTAATCATGATTATTATGATAATTATCATTCTTTACCTAAAGACGTGCACCATGATCGCAGGCTTTGATTACAACATTCCCAGTAAAAGTCACTCATGACTCTTACAAATCAAATTATATAAATACATAAGTACATGTAAATAAATGTAATACTTACTCTTGCAGATCCCACAAGGTCGTTCCATCGTTTGCGGCATTGGTTGCCTTCACGCTCCTCTTGGTCACCGACGACACCACCTCTGCTATCTCAGCCTATATCCTCCAGTAGGCCTTTGGGGTGGGATTCCCACGCCCTCCCTGTATCAAATCACCCCAGTGTAACTCGACCAGAGGGAGGCATTTGCCTCATCCGAGAACCTCCTTGCTCTTTTGCACCCTCCAATGTGCTCCTCTCCCTGCTCTCGCCAGCCTCTGTCTCCACAGTGTGTTGTGTCGCCTCCTCCTCTCCCTCCATTATAGGCCAAATTCAGGCAAATATCTGGCTCGTAACAGCTAATTTTTGTTTCCCTATTTGCTCTAAAGCTCTAAACTCTCTCTCCTTCCTCCCAAAGCAGCCACACCACACCCACACACGCTTTCAGTCCCTCTCATCTCCCTCTCTATCGACCTGTCTCCTCTTCTGTGCATGTCATGATAACCCTTGATCTCCTGAATCACGGGAATCGAGTGTTGCCATGCCGTTGCTAAGGACGGCGACACGTTACGGCAGGAGGTCAGAGAGATTTAACGCTACCACCCATTTCATATCGCTCGGGGTAATGCCCAATTTCAAAAATGGAGACTAGGGGCTTTGAGAATGAGCGACAAGCTGGCGATCTGAATACCCATTTTTACCGCCCACATCAGAAATAACACCATTTTTGGGCGATCTGCACAAAAGTGTAAAATCTAGCCCCTGCTGTTTAAGAAAGCCAGGGAACAGTTGCCTTATTATCAGTGAATTGGCATCAGCTGAATTTCACGGCCTAATCGGCCACTCCGCCCCCACACCGCTGGAAAGAGCCCATTCCCGCCACCAAAACCTCTCCGCTCCTTTTTTCGGTAAAATTGCTGAATTTCTCTCTAATGGTCGTAGCATCCATTGCGCTGGTAATGCACGGCAAAAAGCAATAGGTGCGCCTCGTTTTGGGCGGTGGGCAATTTTGCTCCCTTTGACTATGCCAATAGTGAATGAGGCAGTAATTGTGTTAAGGGCCGAGTAGGGGAAGAATTTTTGAAGTGTGTTCAGGAGAAATTTCCTGCCCAATGAGGAAGCAGGCATTGCTGGATCTAATCCTGGTGAATGAAGGGGCTCAAGTAGAGAATGCCACAATGGTGAACATCTCAGGAATAGTGATCATAGTGCCATAATGTTAGATTAGTTATGGAGAAGGAGCAATCTAGAATAAAAAATACTTCACTGAAAGAAGTCTAATTTCAGCAAATTGAGGAGGGATCTGACCCAGGTAAATTGGAATCAAGGTCTAGCAGGCAGAAATGTGACGGAGCGATGGGTGGCCTTTAAAGAGGAGATGGTTCTGGTGTAGTCTAGGTACATTCCTACAAGGGGGAAAGGGAGGGCAACCAAAGGCAGCAACCTGCTCCTGGACCTCTACCAATGTTGTTTTTGAGCCAACTATGAGGAACAGTGGCTTAGAGTGGTCCAGGCCGACTAGTAATCGAACCGTTCCTTCTTTCCTTCCGATTGGAAGCAATGTAGCTTCCATTTCACAGAAACATAGAAAATAGGTGCAGGAGTAGGCCATTCGGCCCTTCGAGCCTGCACCGCCATTCAATGAGTTCATGGCTGAACATGCAACTTCAGTACCCCATTCCTGCTTTCTCGCCATACCCCTTGATCCCCCTAGTAGTAAGAAACTACATCTAACTCCTTCATGAATATATTTAGTGAATTGGCCTCAACAACTTTTGTGTTTCCATGACAACCCAACTGAAACTGAAAATCTGCTGTGTGCAGAATCACAGGCACAAAGGCAGCTGCTATCTGCATGAAGACAGCACATTAATCAACAGGATATGTCTCCAGATTAATCCATGTTCTGCGCACTTAACGGCTGATGTTGTGATCAGCTGCTCCATCGAGGAGCAGCACTTGCACGAAGCAGAAGTTGGGAAAATGCAGCCAATGATTTGCAGTTTATCATTTTAATGGAGTGTCCGATCATGGAGTCAGCCCTTTAGTGCAAGAAATATTTATGATTAAAGCTCATTTTATACGAGCATGTAAGGTACAATTCTAATTTCTGTTCACAGTGTAAAGTAATTATTTTGTATTCCCAATGCTCCCAGAATGACCGAGAGTTTCCCGGAATCGGGAATTCCTCCCGCAACGCTGCCCTCAGCAGCCCTGGAGATCAGCAATTTAAACTTTTCCCCCGTAATGCCCCCCACAAATTTTGTGCATCACCGGCTGCTGTTGGAGAAGCCTCCAGCTCGGTAACGTTACCCGCAGAGCATCAAACTCATGGAGCGCCGTCAAGAGGGGGCAGGAGAGTCGGCAATCAATGGGGGACCTCTGAAATGGGGGGAGTGTCTGAACTGAGGGGAGTCTTTGAAACAGGATTGGGGGAGTCTGAAATGGGGGAGTTTCTTGGTTCCCCTCTTTTCACGCCCTTGGTTTCCCCTCGCTATCTACTCACGAGTGGCCTCCTGGTTAGAAACATAGAAAATAGATGCAGGAGTACGCCATTGGGCCCTTTGAGCCAGCACCACCATTCAATATGATCATGGCTGATCATGCCACTTCAGTATCCCACTCCTGCTTTCTCTCTATACCCCTTGATCCCTTTAGCCATAAGGGTCACATCTAACTCCCTTCTGAATATATCTAACAAACTAGCCTCAACAAATTTCTGTGGTAGAGAATTCCACAGGTTCACAATTCTCTGGGTGAAGAAGTTTCTCCTCATCTCGGTCTTAAATGGCTTGCCTCTTATCCTTAGACTGTGACCCCTGGTTCTGGACTTCCCCAACACCGGGAACATTCTTCCTGCATCTAAGCTGTCCAATCCCCTCAGAATTTTATATGTTTCTATGAGATCCCCTCTCATTCTTCAAATTCCAGTGAATATAAGCCTAGTCGATCCAGCCTTTCTTCATAAGTCAGTCCTGCCCTCTCGGGAATCAGTCTGGTGAAACTTCGCTGCACTCCCTCAATAACAAGAATGTCCTTCCTCAGATTAGGAGACCAAAACTGTGCACAATATTCAAGGTGTGGCTTCACCAAGGCCCTGTACAACTGCAGTAAGACCTCCCTGCTCCTATACGCAAATCCTCTCGCTATGAAGGCCAACATGCCATTTGCCTTCTTCACCGCCTGCTGTACCTGCATGCCAACCTTCAATGACTGATGTATCATGACACCCAGGTCTTGTTTTACCTCCCTTTTCCTAATCTGTCACCATTCAGATGATATTCTGTCTTCCTGTTTTTGCCACCAAAGTGGATAACCTCACATTTATCTACATTATATTGCATCTGCCATGCATTTGCCCACTCACCTAACCTGTCCAAGTCACCCTGCAGCCTCTTAGCATCCTCCTCACAGCTCACACTGCCACCCAGCTTAGTGTCATCTGCAAACTTGGAGATATTACATTCAATTCCTTCGTCCAAATCATTATTGTATATTGTAAATAGCTGGGGTCCCAGCACTGAACCTGCCAGTCTGAAAAGGACCCCTTTATTCCTTCTCTTTGCTTCCTGTCTGCCAACCAGTTCTCTATCCATATCAATACATTACCCCCAATACCATGTGCTTTAATTTTGCACACTAATCTCTTGTGTGGGACCATGTCAAAAGGCCTTTTGAAAGTCCAAATACACCATATCCACTGGTTCTCCTTTGTCCACTTGACTAGTTACATCCTCAAAAAATTCTAGAAGATTTGTCAAGCATGATTTCCCTTTCATAAATCCATGCTGACTTGGACAGATCCTGTCACTGCTTTTCAAATGCGCTGCTATTACATCTTTAATAATTGATTCCAACATTTTCCCCACTACCGATGTCAGGCTAACCGGTCTATATTTCCCTGTTTTCTCTCTCCCTCCTTTTTTAAAAAGTGGGGTTACATTAGCTACCCTCCAATCCATAAGAACTGATCCAGAGTCTATAGAATGTTGGAAAATGACGACCAATGCATCCACTATTTCTAGGGCCACTTCCTTAAGTATTCTGGGATGCAGACTATCAGGTCCTGAGGATTTATCGGCCTTCAATCCCAATCAATTTCCCTAAAACAATTCCCTTACTAATAAGGAGTTCCTTCAGTTCCTCCTCGCTAGACCCTCGGTCCCCTAGTATTTCCGGAAGGTTATTTGTGTCTTCCTTAGTGAAGACAGAACCAAAGTATTTGTTCAATTGTTCTGCCATTTCTTTGTTCGCCATTATGAATTCACCTGATCCTGATTGCAAGGGACCTACATTTGTCTTCACTAATCTTTTTCTCTTCACATATCTATAGAAGCTTTTGCAGTCAGTTTTTATGTTCCCAGCAAGCTTCCTCTCGTACTCTATTTCCCCCCTCCTAATTAAACCCTTAGTCCTCCTCTGCTGAATTCTAAATTTCTCCCAGTCCTCAGGTTTGCTGCTTTTTCTGGCCAAGTTATATGCCTCTTCCTTGGATTTAACACTATCCCTAATTTCCCTTGTTAGCCACAGTTGAGCCACCTTTCCCGTTTTAATTTTATGCCGAACAGGGATATACAATTGTTGAAGTTCATCCATGTGATCTTTAAATGTCTGCCATTGCCTAGCCACCATCAACCCTTTAAGTATCATTCGCCAGTCTATCCTAGCCAATTCACGTCTCATACCATCGAAGTTTCCTTTCTTTAAGTTCAGGACCCTAGTCTCTGAATTAACTGTATCACTCTCCATCTTAATGAAGAATTTTACCATATTATGGTCACTCTTCCCCAAGGGGCCTCGCACAACAAGATTGCTAATTAATCCTCTCTCATTACACAAGACCCAGTCTAGGATGGCCTGCTCTCTAGTTGGTTCCTCTACATATTGGTCTCGAAAACCATCCCTTATACACTCCAGGAAATCCTCCTCCATAGTATTGCTATCAGTTTGGTTAGCCAATCTATATGTAGATTAAAGTCACCCATGATAACTGCTGTACCTTTATTGCATGCATTCCTAATTTTCTGTTTGATGCCACCCCAAACCTCGATACTCATCATATCATCATAGGCAGTCCCTCGAGATCGAGGAAGACTTACTTCCACTCCTGGAGTGAGTTCTTTGGTGGCTGAACAGTCCAACACGAGAGCCACAGACCCTGTCACAGGTGGGACAGATATTCATCGGAGGAAGGGAGGGTGGCACTGATTTACCACATGCTCCTTCCACTGCCTGCGCCTGACCTCTTCACACTCGCAGCGTTGAGATTCAAAGAGCTCAACGTCCTCCCAGATGCACTTTCTCCACCTCGGACGGTCTTCATCCAGGGTTTCCCAGGCGTCAGTGGTGATGTCGCGCCTCACCAGGGAGGCTTTGAGGGTGTCCTTGTACTGTTTCCGCTGTCCACCTTTGTCTCGTTTGTCATTAAGGAGCTCCACATATAGCAGTTGTTTAGGAGTCTTGCGTCTGGCATGCGAACTTAGTGGCCTGCCCAATGAAGCTGATCTAGCATGGTCAGCGCTTCAATGCTGGGGATGTTAGCTTGGGCGAGGACACTGGTGTTGGTGCGTCTGTCCTCCCAGGGGATTTTCAGGATCTTGCGGAGACATCATTGGTGATATATCTCCAGCGACTTGATGTGTCTTCTGCAAGTCGTGCATGTCTCTGACCCATATAGAAGGGCGGGAATTACTACAGCCCTGTAGACCATGAGCTCGGTGGTAGTTTTGAGGGTTGATCTTCGAACACTCTTTTCCTCAGGCGGCCAAAGGCTGCACTGGCGCACTGGAGGCGATGTTGAATCTCCACATCAATGTCTGCCAGTGTCCCTGACTACTATGTGTGCGGGAAGTGTATCCAGCTGCAGCTCCTGTCAGACCGCATTGCGGCACTGGAGCTGCGCATGGATTCACTCTGGAACATCCGTGATGCTGAGGATGTCGTGAATAGCACATTTAATGAGTTGGTCACACCGCAGGTAAAGGTTACAAAGGCAGATAGGAAATGGGTAACCATCAGGCAGAGCAGGAGTAGGAAGGTAGTGCAGGGGTCACTCCAAAACCGATATATTACTTTGGATGCTGTTGGGGGAGTTGGCTCATCAGGGGAAGGCAGCAACAGCCAAGTTCATGGCACCATGGGTGGCTCTGCTGCAAAGGAGGGCAGGAAAAAGTGTGGGAGAGCTTTAGTGGTAGGGGATTCTAATATAAGGGGAATAGATAGGCGTTTCTGCAGCCACAATCCAGACTCCAGGATGGTATGTTGCCTCCCTGGTGCAAGGGTTAAGGATGTCTCGGAGCGGCTGCAGGGCATTCTGGAGGGGGAGAGTGAACAGCCAGTTGTCATGGTGCATATAGGTACCAATGATATAGGTAAAAAACAGGATGAGGTCCTACAAGCTGAATTTAGGGAACTAGGAGTTAAATTAAAAAGTAGGACCTCAAAGATAGTAATCTTCCCAGTGGTTAATAGTAGGGAGATTCCCCTGTAGTTGCCACAGTCGGATTTGTTCCCCTTTTTAAAAATTGACATGATCACTGCATCTCTGAGATCCCCCGGAATGCTCTCCTCCCTCCAAATGAGCGAGATGAGGTCATTTATCCGCACCAACAGCGCCTCTCTGCCATATTTTAGTGCCTCAGCAGGAATTCCATCCGCACCAGTAGCCTTGTTGTTCTTGAGCTGTTCTATGGCTTTGCCTACATCTTGCAGCGTTGGAGTTTCACTGAGGTGGTGGCGGGTTGCATGCTGCGGGATGGAGTTGAGAACACTCGATCAAAGGAAGAGTCTCGATTGAGGAGATCTTCAAAGTACTCCTTCCAACGGGCCCTGACAACCTCGGTGTCCTTGATGAGTGTTTCCCCGTTCTTTGTCAGAAGTGGGCTGGGGCCTTGGGAGTTTGGACCGTAGGTGACCTTGACTGCACTGAAGAATCCTCGTATGTCATGGCTGTCGGCTAGTTGTTGTATTACCTGCGCTTTCACCATCCACCACCTGTTCTTTAGGTCCTGGGTTTTTTGTTGGACCTCAGCCTTGAGCCGTCTGTAACATTGCTTTGTAGCACCTGAGTTTGGCTGTTGCTTGAGGCTCAAAAATGCTCTGCGCTTACGGTCTATTAGTTCTTGGATCTCCTGATCATTTTCATCAAACCAGTCCTGGTGTTTTCTGGTTGTGTAACCAAGTGTCTCTTCACAAGTCCTGGTTATGGAGGCCTGGAGGGCAGACCAAGCGCGGTGGGCATTGAACATCTCAGGGTCATCAAGGCACGCCAGGTTAGCTATGAGGCGCTGACTGTATAGGGCTCTCTTAGCTGGGTCTTTAAGTGCCACGGTATTAATTTTTTTGCGGCACTTCTTCTGCTGTCCCGTCTGCTTTGGGGCAATGTTAATATTGATGATGGATCGGATTAAGCGATGGTCCATCCAGCAGTCATCAGCTCCTGTCATGGCGCGGGTGATGCGCACATCCTTGCGATCCTCGGCTCGGACGATGACATAGTCCAGCAGGTGCCAGTGTTTGGAGCGAGGATGTTGCCACGATGTCTTGTATTTGTCCCTCTGGCGGAACAGGGTGTTGGTGATAAGGAGTTCGAATTCTCGACATTTTGGCAGGAGTAGGGTTTTGTTGGAGTTGGATTTCCCTAATTCCTCTCTGCCAATTACGCCTCCCCAGAGGACTCTGTCTTTGCCGATCCTAGCATTAAAGTCTCCTAGGAGGATCAATTTATCGGCCTTGGGAACACAGAACAGGGCTGTCTCGAGGTTGGAATAGAATCCCTCTTTAGCCTCATCCATTGCATCGAGTGTTGGGGCATATACACTGATGACTGTGGCGCATTACTACTGTTTGGTGGTCTGTACAGAACTCCCACTAGCGTTTTCTGCCCTTTGGTGTTCTGCAGCTCTACCCTTACAGATTCCACATCATCCAAGCTAATGTCCTTTCTTACTATTGCGTTAATCTCCTCTTTAACCAGCAACGCTACCCACCTTTTTTTCCTTTCTGTCAATCCTTCCTGAATATTGAATACCCCTAGATGTTGAGTTCCCAAGCCTTGATCACCCTGGAGCCATGTCTCCGTAATCCCAATTACATCATATCCGTTAACAGCTATCTGCGCAGTTAATTCATCCACCTTATTATGAAAGCTCCTCACATTGAGACACAGAGCCTTCAGGCTTGTTTTTTTAACACTCTTTGTCCTTTTAGAATTATGTTGTAATGTGGCCCTTTTTGATTTTTGCCTTTGATTTCTCTGCCCTCCACTTTTCCTTATCTCTTTTCTACCTTTTGCTTCTGCCTCCATTTTACTTCTCTTTGTCTCCCTGCATCGATTCCCATCCCCCTGCCATACTAGTTTAAACCATCCCCATCAGCACTAGCAAACACTCCCCCTCGGACATCGGTTCCGGTCCTGCCCAGGTGCAGACCGTCCGGTATGTACTGGTCCCACCTCCCCCAGAACTGGTTCCAATGTCCCAGGAATTTGAATCCCTCCCTCTTGCAGCATTCCTCAAGCCACATATTCATCTTAACTATCCTGCTATTTCTACTCTGACTAGCACGTGGCACTGGTAGTAATCCTGAGATTACTCTCTTTGAGGTCCTACTTTTTAATTTAACTCCAGCTCCCTAAATTCAGCTTGTAGGACCTCATCCTGTTTTTTACCTATATCATTGGTACCTATGTGCACCATGACAACTGGCTGTTCACTCTCCCCCTCCAGAATGCCCTGCAGCCGCTCCGAGACATCCTTAACCCTTGCACCAGGGAGGCAACATACCATCCTGGAGTCTGGATTGCGGCTGCAGAAACGCCTATCTTTTCCCCTTATATTAGAATCCCCTACCACTATAGCTCTTCCACACTTTTTCCTGCCCTCCTTTGCAGCAGAGCCACCCATGGTGCCATGAACTTGGCTGTTGCTGCCTTCCCCTGATGAGCCATCTCCCCCAACAGTATCCAAAGTGATATATCGGTTTTGGAGGGAGATGACCGCAGGGGACCCCTGCACTACCTTCCTACTCCAGCTCTGCCTGATGGTTACCCATTTCCTATCTACCTTTGTAACCTTTACCTGTGGTGTGACCAACTCACTAAATATGCTATTCACAACATCCTCAGCATCGCGGATGTTCCAGAGTGAATCCATGCACAGCTCCAGTGCCGCAGTGCGGTCTGACAGGAGCTGCAGCTGGATACACTTCCCGCACACATAGTAGTCAGGGACACTGGAAGTGCCCCAGATTTCCCACATAGCATAGGAGGAGCATGACATGGGTCTGGGCTCACCTGTCATGACTTAACCCTTAAATTAACTTAATTTAGCAACAATGCCAAATGTTTCCTACCGAAAGGAAAAAGAAAAATAGTCACCAATCCACCAGCCAATCACTTACCTGCTTGACTGTGATGTCACACTTCGATTTTGATTGTTTTAAATACTTTTTGTCCCTGCTCCTGTGGCTCCTCCAACACTAGGGCCTCTTTTATGGGTCTCTCGATCCTCCCGCTCATGCTCCTGTGGCTCCTCCGACTCTCGGGCCCCTTTTATGGGCCTCTCGATGCTCCCGCTCCTGCTCCTGTGGCTCCTCCGATTCTCGGGTTCTTAGAACTTCTTGCATAACGGCTGCTGGTATAACACTACGAGTAAAAAAACTCAACTACAACCTTTCTACCTCTCTTCTTCTTTAAGACGCTCCTTAAAGTCTACCTCTTTCACCTGTCCTAATATCTCCTTATGAGACTTGGTGTCAAATTTTGATAACACTGCTCTGAAGCACCTTGGGATGTTTTACTATGTTAAAGGCGCTATATAAATGCACTCGTGTCCTGTAGTTTCACAAACAGTTAAAGTTGAATGATTACATTGTCCATTTTAAATACGTGGATCGTGTCCCCTTTCAATCTTCCTTTTTCCAATAAAAAGAAGTTAACCTTTTTTTATATAAGTTGTTGTTTGTTAGGACCCAACCATTAGAAGGGTAAATTCCATAACATTTGTAGAAGTCATGTGATCAAATGTCACGTGATCTGGTGTTGCTTGATCAGGCATCACGTGGTCAGAATGTCACGTGATCAAACCTCCAAGAATGCCTTCAACCAAATTTGGTAACCCTAGCAGTGCATCATGTCACTGCTTTGGAACATGTCACAGACCATGCACCCTAGGCCGGGAAATTCCTCGTATCTGCTCCCACTCCGCCAGTGTTATTACACTGGAAGGGTGGCGGAAACACTGTTTACAGATTTCCATTGCACTTCCAGTGAAGTAACACAGGCAGAGCGGGAGTAGCTCTAAGGAATTTTCCTCCGTTATGATATTTTTTTGGACTGATTTCCTTTTCTCACCAACAGAGGAATAATAATCCAGATGACAGTCTTCTGTGTGGAATCATTTGCTTTGACAAAGTAATGATATTGTGCCACCTGATTTCATTGGTATCATATATTATTTTCCAGATTGATGGTCAATCATAAGTTCTAAGGCCTGGCAATTCCTTGTAGGTGGAAGTACAGCAGGAACTCCATTTACACATGTAAACAGTGTTTCCACTGTACTTCCAGTGAGGTAACGGCAGCAGACTGAAAGCATCTCTGAGGAATTGCTGACCTATATATTCTAGGGTTAACATTTTAGTCTTTTCAGTCCAGAGTGTTCACTTCATATTTTCTTGAAGGAAAATCGTTAGTTGCAGGATGCTAAAAATCAAGTAACTTTTAGTTTCTGCTGGTAAAACTCATTATAAAATTGCTGATACATAACATGTTTTCTATAGTCTGAGACATTCTTAGTAATTTTCCCATAGGGAGAGAAAATAAATTTGATTTTGTAAAGGTTATCCATTATATTTACTGTCTATCCTGATACATTATGAAGCCAGTAAGTGTGATGCATTGCTACTGTCTCAAAAATATTCTACTGTGTTTGCTGAATTTCCAGTCATAATTAGTATGCAGTACTGTATGTTTCATCAGAATGTGTATGGAATTATTCTGTGGAGGATAATTCAAATGCTGTTGTTTTGAAAATCATAACAGAGGATTTGGAATGCGTTAATTAGTATTTGTGTTTGGATTTTAAACCACTAATGGATTTGATAGTCTGGCAATATAAACACTATGGAAATGAACATAAGGATGAACATTAGATAGCTAACATTTTACATGCTGATGTTAAATAGTTCTAAAACATTCCAGAAAACTATTTTTGCTACATGCTTTCCATATCTCCATGCTGGACTCATTTAAGATACAGCTAAATGCTGAAAAGGGAAGATGATAGGATTTTAAGGAGTAGATCAGATGAACTGAGAGGCCTTCTTCAGCTTGGGATCTTGTAAGGCATAATCCTGATCAAATAGAGAATTCCATTACACCAAGTGATGCCCTATTCACTCTCATCGTAGAGTTCTGACCCAGGCAAGACTATTTCCATTCAGTATTGCCAATCAACTGCCCAATTTCACATCAATGCAGCAGCATGTGTTTGAAAAATAACCCTTGACAGATTAACGCTTTCTTGTAAATGGCTAATACTAGTTTATATTTATAATATTGAAGGATTTTCTCTTGTGACCTTGATGCATTGCACAATGTGTGGTTATAACTACAGATATCGGCAGATTGTCATCTTTTTAGCCATATATTCTACTGAGATCCCTGTGCTTGTATAAATGTTCAGGGCAAACTCATTCTTTGTTGTTTACGAGTCAACTGTATTGCACGTCCTAAGAACAATAAATAAGTAAGTAATTTTGAGCTGCTTGATGTGCAGATACCTATCTTCCAGCAAGTAGTCAGGTTCTATGCAAACTATTGTGATTTTATATTGTCCATTCTGCAAAACCGCAAAGTAATAATCAACATGAAATTGTGGATTGCGTATGAATAATATGTTATACAGTTCAATTTTTGCTATTTCTGGTTCTTATTGTCTAACAAAACTCCAACTGCAGCTTTCATTCTCACTAAATGAAAACTGCATTCAACTCAGCCATAAGTAGTAGGAAATTGCATAAAACATGCATAAAACTCTATTGGATTTTAATTATTTGAACATCTTGTATTCTCTTTTTATGATCCTAGTATACGATGAAATAAAAATCATCTCTAAAGTAAAATACATATTTTAAATTAATTAGCTATATTTTATGGAATAATGATAATAGTTAATCAGGCTCATTAACTTTAGAAGTGGAAAAGACTTTAATGATTACTTTAAATATAATGTACATATATGTGTAGAAGATACATATACATAGGACTAACCACTGGCTCTGATTCAATGGTAAAATTCATGACAGTGATGATTTGATTTATGATTTGATGCAATTGCAAAACAATTTATAACAGTAACATATGTTTTGTTTCACAGATCATCAGTTTATTAAATGTGTTTACACCTCAAAAATCACTAGAGGAATTCCAGGATGTGTAAGTAATCCAAAATGTTCCTCTCCCAGGTGTTGTAAGCATTTATTTTACTGGGAATTGTTTTCCTCAAGTTAGATAGTAAAGGAAGTAGCAGCCACAATATCAGCTAAAAGTCCTGAAGCAGCTCACCATGGTTTTCTTCCATTCACCACAGTGGTATTTAAATATAGGAATGCAGTCCAGTGAACTTTATGCAACTGCAGCCAGTTTGCTTGCCCGCCATTGATGTACAATTAGTTTCTCTCTCTATTCCCCTCTTCGTCCCAGTATGGTAAGTATTCCATTTTCAAGTTTTGATGTTTTGTTGTTGTTACTAAACATATACAGTCATCCAGTCAGTTAGTCATAGGCAGTCCCTCGGAATCGAGGAAGACTTGCTTCCACTCCCAAAGTGAGTTCTTTGAACAGTCCGATACGAGAGCCACAGACCCTGTCACAGGTGGGACAGACAGTCGTCGAGGGAAGGGGTGGTGGGGCTGGTTTGCCGTGCGCTCCTTCCGCTGCCTGCGTTTGGCCTCTTCACGCTCTTTGTGTTGAGACTCGAAGAGCTCAACACCCTCCCGGATGCACTTTCTCCACTTCGGGCGGTCTTTGGCCAGGGTCTCCCAGGTGTCAGTGGTGATGTCGCACTTTACCTGGAAGGCTTTGAGGGTGCCCTTATAACGTTTCCGCTGTCCTCCTTTGGCTCATTTACCACGAAGGAGCTCCGCATAAAGCATTTGCTTAGGGTGTCTCGTATCTAGCATGCGAACCATGTGGCCTGCCCAGCGAAGCTGATCGAGTGTGGTCAGTGCTTTAATACTGGGGATGTTAGCCTGGTCGAGGACACTGATGTTGGTCCTCCTATCCTTTCAGGAGATTTGCAGGATTTGCAGGTTACATATACAGTAATACATAGTAAAGCAGAGAATTGCTAAGGGCAGAATGCCATTGCCTTATAATAGATATATTTAAGGGACTGAATGTATCTTTTACTTGTTTGTAACCAGGTTCCCTTGTCCTACTCTCGTAATTTAATTTAAAGTAAGATCAGACAGACCGCTTGGCAATGACTCAGCATCATATGAGCAATCTCAGCTCAGTCGAACCTGCAAAGTCCTCCTCATGAACATTTGGGGACTGGTGCCCAAGTTGGGAGAGCTGTCCCACAGACCAGTCGAGCAATAGGTCATACTCAAAGGACCGTATCTATCAGCCAGACTCCTCCATATCTTTCCTTGTGAATACTTGAAGGGAGTAATCATTCAGAATATTTATTATTTTATGTTGATTTTCTGTCTCAAGGCTGCTTGCGTGCATTAAGGTTTTCATTACTCTGACTGTTGTATCTTGATAAAGTAAATAGTGGAGCTCTCTATGATATTTGAACTTGCAGGAAATTTTTTACAAAGTTCCACATGAAAGACACTTTAAGCTGAAAGTCACGGATATTTAGGGTAGAACATGGGAGTTGATAAGTTGATTAGAAAATAGGAAACTGGGAGTCCATATGAGAGGATAAGGCAAGATATTGAGTGGAGACCCTCAGTGATTGAACCTTTTATTTCTAAGCTATATAATTGACCTGAGGCTAGAACCTCCACTTTTTCTGCCTGCTTAACGCCCATTTTACCACTGAAATGACATATAAAGGCCATATATCGCCCATTCTGGCACAAAATGGAAACTGACGGGCTTTTTTAGGAGACTTATCGGCGAGCATTATTTTCCCAATGGGCTAACACCGAGAAAAAAATATCACTGCCCACCAACTTTTTTGGGGCGGAATCAGCAGAATGGGCACCCAGCGTTACCTTCCGAACGGAATTAACACTGAGATTCAATATTAAATCCCGGCGACTATTTTTTGTCGCAAAGAGCATATTTACCCAAACTAACAGCCATGGAGATCGCCAATCTTCAATTTCACCACCTTGCACATATATCACCCAGAATATCGCCCGCTCAAAAAAATTGCCCCATAAAAGGTGGAACTAACCGGAACGAACGCCAGCAATATGGCTGGCATTTGTTAAATCCCACTCTTACGTGAGGAGCTGATATCGGCAAGATTTGACTGAAAGAGCGCTGATGTGAGTGACAACGCTGACACACTGCTGTGTGTGTGCAGCTCAGACATCAATGGTGCCCATAACCTTGGTGCCAGTTAAAGTTTACGTTGATTGATGTTAAGTTGTATTTAACCCTTTCATGGTAAGGAATCACTAGTGTGTAATGGTCCAGCTATTTGAGACAATTCGCAACAAGGTTTTGTTCAATAACAAAAGTTTAATACCAACATTGGTCTGAAATCATAAGTATCACAGCCAATAACACTCAACCCCCGCCCACACCCTGCTTTTTCCATCATTGACATCAATCACATGTTCAACATGTCCAGCAACACAGAATACAAAGGCAAAGCAGGAAAGTGGTCCCCAGCCCCCATACATTGTAACAAATTGCATACACCTAGATGGAGATATAACACAGACATCACCTGTGCACATGCACCTCACTTTCCTTCCCCCCTCCCTTTCTTCTCCCCACCTCTACCCCTTCCCCTCCTCGCTCCATGGTGCCGGCCGAGGAGCTCCTCAGGTAGTGCCTCATTGGGGGGTGATGAAGGCAGATGCATAGGTTGGATGGGTACGGGAACGGGGGGTGCTGAGGGGGCAACATTCTCTGATGCAGAAGCAGGATCTTGGTCCTTGCTCTCATCTGTCCTTCGCAGTGGTGGTGCGGAACTTAGGGGTGGAGTGCCACGCTCTGGGACCACTGGGAGGGCTGTGTCAGCAGTGTTCCTGGCTATTGCATCCAGGGACTCTGCCATGCATGGAATGTACTTGGTCATGGTGGCCAGCTATCAGGATATGCCTCCAAAGCTTCGATGAGCTGGTCACCAATGTCTTCAGTCCTTCTGGACAACTGTACCATCTCTCTGCTGTCATGTCGCGCTCGTGGAACACACCTGCCATGTGAACAAGACCTCCGCGTGGTTGGTGCCGTCCTGGGGACAAATGGGGTGCCCTGTGTAGAGGTGCTTGGGGCCGCCACCTCCAGAGTGGAGGCAGGAATGACCGGAGGACCAATAGATGGCCTTGGAGTGGAATGGCTTCTGGAACGTGGCAATGCAGGTTCTTCGAAGTCCGCACTCACATCCGTCGAGAACAGACCCAGCGGATTGACGGGCGACAATCGGAGCTCCTCAGCACCAGATGTAGTAGGATCGTCCGCCGACTCCGAATCGAGCTTTGTCATGCCGTTGCTAAGGACAGCCACACTTTACGGCAGAAGGTCAAAAAAATTTAATGCTACTGCCCATTTGATATCGCTTACGGTAACACCCATTTTCAAAAATGTAAACTAGGTGTTTTTAGAATAGGCGAGAAGTCGGTGATCTGAAAACCCTTTTTACCGCCCACGCTGCAAATAATGCCCATTTTTGGGCGATAAGCTCAAAAGTGGAGGTTCTAGCCCCTGGAAACTAAAACCAATTCCAAGCTTGTTAAAATTGCAGACAAAACTAAAATAGGGAGAACTGTAGCAACAGAGAAAGAAAGAGGAAAGAGTCACATTTATGTAGCATCTGATGACATTTCTCTGAAACATCACAAATGTTTCATATACAATGAACAGGCTCGTATGGAGCATAAACACCAGCATTGCCTTGTTGGACCGAATGGCCTGTTTCTGTGCTGTAAATACAATGTAAGGGGAAACTGGATAAGTAAATGAGAGAGAAATGAATAGAAGGATATACTGATAGGATGAGTTGGAATTAGGTGGGAGAAGGCTTGTGTGGAGCATTAACACCAGAATAGACTAGTTGGGCTGAATGTTTCGAGGCAATTCTATCTCATTTTAATTGAAGGCACCAGAGAGCTACACAGTAGCAAGAATACGACCATCAGTTACTATTGTTCTCTCCACTGGCGGTGAAAGCAGCAGCTTAAGGAAAAAATTGGATGACAGGTTATTAATACCACTGACTTGCCTTTTTCTATAACAGTCTCAGGATACGGGGTAAGAAATTTAGGACCGAGACGAGGAGAAATGTTTTCACTCAGAGAGTGGTGAACCTGTGGAATTCTCTACCACAGAAGGCTGTGGAGACCAAGTCACTGAATATATTTAAGAGGGAGATAGATTTCTAGAAACAAAAGGCATCAAGGGGCATGAGGAAAAAGCGGGAATATGCTGTTGAGATAGAGGATCAGCCATGATCATATTGAATGGCAGTGCAGACTCGAAGGGCCGAATGGCCTACTACTGCTCCTATTTTCGCTGTTTCTATGTTTCCCCCCAAGTCCCAGTAGCCCCACTGTCATTTTTTAAAGGGTGGAGGGGAATTGAATCCTTGCCAAAATTGCAGATTATAGCCTAGAAATTGGATAAGGCCCAAAAACGGGCGGGGGCATTGTGATGCGCGACCAACCCGCATGTTTGGAGCCTGCAGGCAGCACTGGAATTTGGTGCTGCCTGCTGATTAACATTACTGGGGCATTCAGCTCAGCACTGAACGCCCAGCAAGGACTCTGGGAGAGGACCTGGAGGCTGGAGCTCGGGCCAGGATCAGAGGGAAGTCAGGGCCAGGATCGGGGAAAGGTTGGGGCCAGGATCGGAGGGAAGTCAGGGCCAGGATCGGGGAAAGGTTGGGGCCAGGATCGGGGCGGGGGGGAGTCAGGGCCAGGATCGGGGAAAGGTTGGGGCCAGGATCGGAGGGAAGTCAGGGCCAGGATCGGGGAAAGGTTGGGGCCAGGATCGGAGGGAAGTCAGGGCCAGGATCGGGGAAAGGTTGGGGCCAGGATCGGAGGGAAGTCAGGGCCAGGATCGGGGAAAGGTTGGGGCCAGGATCGGGGGGAGATCGCAGGGGGCCTGGAGGTCAGAGTCGGGAGTGAGGTTGAATATAATAATGGTAAGTAAGTAGCTTTGTAAAAATTCGACGCTGTTTAGCATTTGTTTTCCCGAAGACAATCAGCGTTGGCGTTGGCTGCCTCAGATGTAGGTCAAATTTGTAAGAGGTAGCAGAAGCAGGCATTAGGCTCCTTATTTGAATATGTTAATGGCTTAATGGCTGCTTTAGACGAAGTTAAGCAAGAGCTCTTTTTTTGCCTTCACCAATTATTGAGGTACAGCATGTCCCAGCTGGAAGTAGACGGAAACAACACGGACGCCATTTGTCATGTATTCAACCAGCATTGTAACCCATGTATAATCTGACCTAAGTTGTCCACTGTGAGAACACTGACCACTCAGTGGTGAACTTGTGCTAGACACTCCTAACCTAGACCTTCAGATATAAAAGGGGAAGCTCCACCCACTTCCTTCACTTGAGTGCCATGAAATAAAGGACAGGTCACAGACTGACCTTCTCTCAAGCATGGGCCTCGTGTGCATTTATACTGTATAGTAACGACGTATCAATGGCGACAAGAAACTGGGATTTAAATCACGCGAGCATGGCCACTAGCAGAACAGATGAGAGGTAGTGATTCACATAAACCCGGACGCCAGTACACCACAAGGCCAGAGCGGTATCGTACGTGATGCGGGAAAAGATAGAAAGCGAATTGGACCGCCTGCTGAGGGAAGGCATCATCTCGCCAGTCGAATTCACTGACTGGGCGAGCCCGATTGTGCCGGTGCTCAAGGCGGATGGGTCGGTCAGGATATGTGGCGATTACAAGGCCACCATCAATCGGGTGTCACTCCAAGACCAGTACCCGCTACCGAGAGCGGAGGACCTCTTTACGACGCTATCAGGTGGCAAACTTTTTTCAAAATTGGACCTGACCTCAGCTTACATGACCCAGGAGCTGGCGAGTGAGTCGAAGAAGCTGACCACCATCACGACACACAAGGGGTTGTTTGAGTACAACAGATGTCCATTCGGGATTCGCTCGGCCGCCGCGATCTTCCAACGAAATATGGAAAGCCTCCTCAAGTCGATTCCAGGGACGGTGGCTTTTCAGGACGACATCCTCATTACGGGTTACGATACTGAAGAACACCTCCACAACCTGGAGGAGGTGCTCCGCAGACTGGACTAGGTAGGGCTGCGACTGAAAAAGGCGAAGTGCGTCTTCCTAGCTCCAGAGGTAGAATTCCTGGGGATGAGGGTAGCAGCAGATGAGGTCCAAGATGGAAGCGATCCAGAGAGCACCCAGACCCCGTAACACGACGGAGCTGCATTCATTCCTGGGGCTCCTGAACTATTTTGGTAACTTTCTTCCCAAATTGAGCACGCTGCTAGAGCTGCTACACGTGCTCCTACGCAAAGGTCGCGAATGGGTCTGGGGGGACAGCCAGGAAAGGGCTTTTGATAGAGCACGCAATTTGTTATGTTCCAACAATCTGTTAACGCTATATGACCCATGCAAGAAACTTGTGTTAACGTGCGATGCGTCGTCCTATGGTGTCGGGTGTGTGTTGCAGCATGTCAATGCCAAGGGTCAGTTACAGCCGGTAGCTTATGCCTCCAGAAGTCTGTCCCAGGCAGAAAGGGGCTACGGGATGGTAGAAAAGGAGGCGCTCGCATGTGTACATGCGGTAAAGAAAATGCACCAGTACCTGTTTGGCAGGAAATTCGAGCTGGAGACAGATCACAAACCCCTAACGTCCCTTTTGGCCGACAACAAGGCCATAAATGCAAACGCATCGGCCTGCATACAGAGGTGGGCACTCACGTTAGCTACCTATGACTACACAATTCGGCACAGACCGGGCACCGAAAACTGCGCCGATGCACTCAGCAGGCTTCCACTAGCCACCACTGAGGGGGGTACCGAGCATGCTGCTGAGATGGTTATGGCTGTTGAAGCTTTCGGAAGCGAAGGCTCACCCGTGACAGCCCGTCAGATTAAAGTTTGGACAAATAGAGACCCGCTATTGTCTCTAGTCAAGAAATGTGTCCTGAATGAGGACTGGATAGCCACGTACAGGGCATGCCCTGAGAAATTTAAACCATTTCACAGGCGCAAGGATGAACTCTCGATTCAGGCCGATTGCCTACTGTGGGGAAACCGCGTAGTCATGCCCCAGATGGGCAGAGAGGTGTTCATCAGAGAACTCCACAATGAGCACCCGGGCATTGTCACGATGAAGGCAATTGCCAGGTCACACGTTTGGTGGCCAGGGATAGACGCAGATCTGGAACTTTGTGTTCACAGGTGCAACACGTGTGCCCAGCTGGGCAATGCGCCCAGGGAAGCCCCCCTTAGCCCCTGGCCATGGCCCACCAAGCCTTGGTCACGCATCCATGTGGACGACGCAGGTCCTTTCATGGGGAAAATGTTTTTGGTTGTAGTAGACGCCTACTCCAAATGGATCGAGTGTGACATTTTAAATTCAAGCACATCCTCTGCCACGGTAGAAAGTCTACGGGCAATGTTCGCCACCCACGGTCTACCGGACATCTTGGTCAACGACAATGACCTGTGCTTCACAAGCACTGAATTCCAGGACTTCATGGCAGGCAATGGAATTAACCATGTTAGAACGGCACCATTCAAGCCGGCCTCAAACGGCCAGGCAGAATGAGCGGTGCAGATAATCAAACAGGGGATGCTCAGAATCCAAGGGGGTTCCCTACAATGCCGCTTATCATGCCTCCTGTTGGCCTATAGATCCCGACCACACTCGCTCACAGGGGTTCCACCCGCAGAGCTGCTAATGAAAAGGACGCTCAAAACCCGGTTATCCCTTATACACCCCACCATGAAAGAAATTGTCGAGAGCAGGTGCCGGTCACAATATGACTACCATGACAGGAGTGCGAGGGCGCGATGTATTGATGTAAATGACCCTGTTTTTGTCCTCAACTATGCTGCAGGGCCCAAATGGCTCGCAGGCACTGTGGTTGCCAAAGAGGGAAATATGATTCTGGTAGTTAAACTTACCAATGGACAAATCTGCCGCAAACATGTGGATCAAACAAAAAGGAGGTTCAGCAACCCCATAGAAGAAGCAGAGGAAGAACACGATGTAGAGTTCACTCCACCACAGGTGACCGAACACAGGAACCAAAGGGAGGAGAGCCCAGTCACTGTGGGCAGTCCGGACAGGCCTGAGGCACCGCAAACAGCAGACACTCAGGCCAGCGCCCAACAACCGGAGCCCCAACTCAGGCGCTCTACAAGGGAGCGTAAACCACCAGAGAGACTCAACCTGTGATCCCAATAAGACTTTGGGGGGGGAGGTGATGTCATGTATTCAACCAGCATTGTAACCCATGTATAATCTGACCTAAGTTGTCCACTGTGAGAACACTGACCACTAGGTGGTGAACTTGTGGGAGACACTCCTAACCTGGACCTTCTGATATAAAAGGGGAAGCTCCACCCACTTCCTTCACTTGAATGCTATGAAATAAAGGGCAGGTCACAGACTGACCTTCTCTCAAACATGGGCCTCGTGTGCATTTATACTGTATAGTAAGGACGTATCACCATTTTTTCCACAGAACCAGCCTTAACAGCTGGCGCTAAGCTGCTGAATTTCAGCTCCTATAACTATAAACAAGCTGGAAGCCAGGGAAGATCCTACCTGATCAACATCTTTCACCTTTGTTTTGAAGAAAGGACATCCCAATATTACTTTGGAAAGTCCTATGATGGAGTGTAGTTTGAAGAAGCATTTGGCACAATTATTGACAGTGAACTGGCAGCGTTCGCCATCATTCCGCCTTTGAAACTGTGCAGCCTAATCCGGAAATCCTAAATTGGAGTTTGTCATTCATTGCTCCTCCATCGGCTGCACTGTGCCCCCCCTCCCCTCCAGAGCTGGAAATCAGTGAAATCTCTCAAAACATGGGAACTGACAAAAATTTGGCTTTTCCGCAGTAATTATGCTGTTAAATATCCCATTAAATCAAAAAAAGCCCGACTTCATTGGACAGTCAGAGGAGCAGTTTGGAGCACAAGGCTGGAGCTGTGGGCAAATTTTAAAAAGCTAGCCACTGCAGCAGCAGAATCAACAACACGGAGGTCGGAAGCAGCGGGGAGTAGAGATCAGAATTGGAGAGGAGCGGAGGTTGGAAGCAGCGTGGAGCGGAGTTCAGAATTGGGAGGAGCGGAGGTTGGAAGCAGAGGCGATCAGCAAGGAGCGGAGGTCGGCATCAGCGACGTCCGGAGATCAGAAGCGGAGAGGAGAGGATAGACGAGGTATGGAGGAGTAGAGAGATCGGAGCCCAGAGGTGGAGCAGCGTGGACAAGACTAAGGGAAGGCGCAGCATGGGCCAATAGCGAGGCTTTGGGGTCGTGAGGCTCATATTGCACACTATGAATTCCACATAGAGAGAGGTCCTGTGGGAATGAGAAAGGAAGGAGGACAGTAGGAGTATGTTTGAGTTTGTGTGTATGTATTGGCACATGCGGTGGAGCCTGGTCTCCAGTTGTCTTGGATCACCTTGCCACTGGATCAAGACCTTGCTCCGTCAAACCCGTTTGGTGGCTGGTGTGCAATGGCCACCCTATGTTAAAAAAATTCACGCACAGTCATCTTCCACCATTTAAAACGAGTTCATCAGTCACCTGAGTACTCATTTTTAATATCGAAGCAAGTCATCCTTGAACCCAAGGGACTGCATATGATGATGATAAAGGCTAGACCCTTTTACTTTAGGTGCAACTGGGATTTTAGCAGTATGTTGTCTGCTAAACAAAGATTTTGGCCCTGAAAAACAAATTTTAATTTTATGCAGTGTAAAATTTATCCATTTTAATAAAAATACAATGTTTTAAGAAACTTGGCAGCAGCCAAGTTCATGGCACCGTGGGTGGCTCTGCTGCACAGGAGGGCAGGAAAAAGAGTGGGAGAGCTATAGTGATAGGGGATTCAATTGTAAGGGGAATAGAAAGACGTTTCTACGGCCGCAACCGAGACTCCAGGATGGTATGTTGCCTCCCTGGTGCAAGGGTCAAGGATGTCTCGGAGCGGGTGCTGGTCATTCTAAAAAGGAAGGGTGAACAGCCAGTTGTCGTGGTGCATATAGGTACCAACGATATAGGTAAAAAACGGGATGAGGTCCTACGAGACGAATTTAGGGAGCTAGGAGCTAAATTAAAAAGTAGGACCTCAAAAGTAGTAATCTCAGGATTGCTACCAGTGCCATGTGCTAGTCAGAGTAGGAATCGCAGGATAGCTTTTGAATACGTGGCTTGAGGAGTGGTGCACAAGGGAGGGATTCAAATTCCTGGGACATTGGAACCGGTTCTGGGGGAGGTAGGACCAGTACAAACCGGACGGTCTGCACCTGGGCAGAATCGGAACCAATGTCCTAGGGGGAGTGTTTGCTAGTGCTGTTGGGGAGGAGTTAAACAAATATGGCAGGGGGATGGCAACCTATGCAGGGAGACAGAGGGAAGTAGAATGGGGGCAGAAGCAAAAGATAGAAAGAAGAAAAGTAAAAGTGGAGGGCAGAGAAACCTAAGGCAAAAAGCAAAAAGGCCAAATTACACCAAAATTCGAAAGGGGCAAAGTGTGTTAGAAAGACAAGGCTGAAAGCTCTGTGCCTCAATGCGAGGAGTATTCGGAATAAGGTGGACGAATTAACTGTGCAGGGTATGATGTAATTGGCATCACAGAGACATGGCTGCAGGGTGACCAAGGCTGGGAACTCAACATCCAGAGATATTCAACATCTAGGAAGGATAGACGGAAAGGAAAAGGAGGCGGGGTGGTATTGCTGGTTAAAGAGGAAATTAATGCAATAGTAAGAAAGGACATTAGCTTGGATGATGTGGAATCGGTATGAGTGGAGCTACAGAATACGAAGGGGCAGAAAACACTAGTGGGAGTTGTGTACAGACCACCAAACAGTAGTAGTAAGGTTGGGGACAGCATCAAAGAAGAAATTAGGGATGCATGCAATAAAGGTACAGCAGTTATCATGGGGGACTTTAATCTACATATTGATTGGGCTAACCAAACTGGTAGCAATGCGGTGGAGGAGGATTTCTTGGAGTGTATTAGGGATAGTTTTCTAGACCAATATGTCGAGGAACCAACTAGGGAGCTGGCTATCCTAGACTGGGTGATGTGTAATGAGAAAGGACTAATTAGCAATCTTGTTGTGCGAGGCTCCTTGGGGAAGAGTGACCATAACAGAGTAGAATTCTTTATTAAGATGGAGAATGACACAGTTAATTCGGAAACTAGGGTTCTGAACTTAAGGAAAGGTAACTTCAATGGTTTGAGGCATGAATTGGCTAGAATAGACTGGCAAATGATACTTAAAGGGTTGACGGTGGATAGGCAATGGCAAGCATTTAAAGATCACATGGATGAACTTCAGCAATTGTACATCCCTGTCTGGAGTAAAAATAAAACGGGGAAGGTGGCTCAACCGTGGCTAACAAGGGAAATTAAGGATAGTGTTAAATCCAAGGAAGAGGCATATAAATTGGCCAGAAAAAGCAACAAACCTGAGGACTGGGCGAAATATAGAATTCAGCAAAGGAGGGGGAATATAGAGCATGAGAAGAGGCTTGCCGGGAACATAAAAACTGACTGCAAAAGCTTCTATAGATATGTGAAGAGAAAAAGATTAGTGAAGGCAAACGTAGGTCCCTTGCAGTTGGATTCAGGTGAATTTATAATGGGAAACAAAGAAATGGCAGACCAATTGAACAAATACTTTGGTTCTGTCTTCATGAAGGAAGACACAAATAACCTTCCGGAAGTACTAGGGGACCAAGGGTCTAGTGAGAAGGAGAAACTGAAGGATATCCTTATTAGGCAGGAAATTGTGCTAGGGAAATTGATGAGATTGAAGGCCGATAAATCCCTGGGGCCTGATAGTCTGCATCCCAGAGTACTTAAGGAAGTGGCCCTAGAAATAGTGGATACATTGGTGATCATTTTCCAACAATCTATTGACTCTGGATCAGTTTCTATGGACTGGAGGATAGCTAACGTAACACCACTTTTTAAAAAGGGAGGGAGAGAGAAAGCGGGGAATTTGAAAGCGGTTAGCCTGACATCAGTTGTGGGGAAAATGTTGGAATCAATTATTAAGGATGAAATAGCAGCGCATTTGGAAAGCAGTGACAGGATTGGTCCAAGTCAGCATGGATTTATGAAGGGGAAATCATGCTTGACAAATCTTCTGGAATTTTTTGAGGATGTACCTAGTAGAGTGGACAAGGGAGAACCCGTGGATGTGGTGTATTTGGACTTTCAAAAAGCTTTTGACAAGGTCCCACACAAGAGATTTGTGTGCAAAATCAAAGCACATGGGGTTAATATACTAACGTGGATAGAGAACTGGTTGGCAGACAGGAAGCAGAGAGTTGGGATAAATGGGTCCTTTTCAGAATGGCAGGCAGTGACTAGTGGAGTGAAGCAGGGCTCAGTGCTGGGACCCCAGCTCTTTAGAATACACATCAATGATTTGGATGAAGGAATTGAGTGTAATATCTCCAAGTTTGCACAAGACACTAATCTGGGTGGTGGTGTGAGTTGTGAATGGGACTTTAGGAGGCTGCAGGGTGACTTGTACAGGTTAGGTAAGTGGGCAAATGCATGGCAGATGCAGTATAATGTGGATAAATGTGAGGTTATCCACTTTGGGGGCAAAAACACGAAGACAGAATATTATCTGAATGGCGGCAGATTAGGAAAAGGGGAGGTGCAACGAGACCTGGGTGTCATTGTTCATCAGTCATTGAAAGTTGGCATACCGATACAGCAGGCGGTGGAGAAGGCAAATGGTATGTTGGCCTTCATAGCTAGGGGATAGAAACATAGAAACATAGAAAATAGGTGCAGGAGCAGGCCATTCAGCCCTTCTAGCCTGCACCGCCATTCAATGAGTTCATGGCTGAACATGAAACTTCAGTACCCCCTTCCTGCTTTCTCGCCATACTCCTTGATCCCTCGAGTAGTAAGGACTTCAGTATAGGAGTATAGGATTTGAGTATAGGAGCAGGGAGGTCTTACTGAAGTTGTACCGGGCCTTGGTGAGGCCTCACCTGGAGTATTGTGTTCAGTTTTGGTCTCCTAATCTGAGAAAGGACATTCTTGCTATTGAGGGAGTGCAGTGAAGGTTCACCAGACTGATACCCAGGATGGCAGGACTGACATATGAGGAGAGACTGAATGAACTGGGCCTTTATACATTGGAGTTTAGAAGGATGAGAGGGGATCTCATAAAAACAGATAAGATTCTGACGGGACGGGACAGGTTAGATGCGGGTAGAATGTTCCCGATGTTGTGGAAGTCCAGAACCAGGGGACACAGTCTTATGATAAGGGGTAGGCATTTAGGACTGAGATGAGGAGAAACTTCTTCACTCAGAGAGTTGTTAACCTGTGGAATTCCCTGCCGTAGAGAGTTGTTGATGCCAGTTCATTGGATATATTCAAGAAGGAGTTAGATATGGCCCTTACAGCTCAGGGGATCAAGGGGTATGAAGAGAAAGCAGGAAAGGGATACTGAAGGAATGATCAGCCATGATCATATTGAATGGTGGTGCAGGCTCGAAGGGCCTAATGACCTACTCCTGCATCTATTTTCTATGTTTCTATGTTTTTAAGTTTGTTAATCTTTATTTCAGGTTTGACTTTTCCCCATGTTAGAGCCCCAATCTTTCTTTTGCTCTTTTTAACATTTTGTAAAAGTTAGAATTTTCGGAGCTTACCCACTTCCTGGTTCACAAGAATTCTATGTTTTGATTGGCTGCTTAGACAGCTTGTTGACGTCACAGCAGCTCTTCATTGGGAATCCCCATTAACTTCCGTTTATTTCAGTTACGCGTCGGAAAACCTGCAATTCTCTCCACGGGGATTGCAAGATCTTTATACAAAGCTTTCTCTGGGGCCAGCACTGAGTGCCTTTGCTTCACCGCTGACCGCAAATTCTGGGCCATTATTTCAGTCTAAAGCAGTGGGAATTCAGGGTAAAACTTGAGATTGATAGAAAATTGGCTGAAGGGTGGGAAGAAACAGTTCGAACCAAAATTCCATGGAAGCTTACAGCAAAGTAGGTGGCCATTCAACTTATTGTGTCTATGCTGGCTCTATGTTGAAGAAATCTGATCCCAATACCCTGTTCCCTCCCACAGTCCTGTATCTTTCTCTGCCTTAAATATTTATCCATTTTTGGTCTCTGCCTCAAACATTCCATGTGGCACAGGACTTATTGGAGGGTTATGTTCGGTTGCAGCAATTGCTGAATGTGGTTTCTCAAATTGGTGTTAAGACCCTTCTTCCTATTTCCACTTTGCAGATCAAATTTTCAAATGACCCGAAATCAGAAAGGACAGTTGAAGTTCAAAATGAATTATTACACCAAAAAGTTGTATTTAAATAGGGTTATACAATATATGTAGCAGGATGAATAATGGCAGATGTAAGTACTGCACATAGGAAATATGGTTGACACATATTCTAAACATGGTATTGATATAGCTAAGGAAGAATTTGAAAGAGATGTGGTGGTTTTAGCAAGCTCAACACAACAACATAACCAATCACTATGGAGCAGCAACCAACAAAGGCCTTATCACAGTCAAATAGGGATGGGTATTAAGTGTTGGCCTTACCAGTGATATCTGTAGCCTGAGAATAAATAAAAAAGCAAAGCAAATAGAATACTGAGGCATAGTCAAAATAGTAGACACAAGTCAGAGAAAGCCATGCTCAAACTGTATGTAGTCAGATCACAACACACCTTGAGTATTATGGCCAGCTCTGGTCACAAAGTTGGCATTTAAGCACTGAAAGCACTTTAGAAAAGAGTCATGAGTCTAATTCCGAGAACTGATTTACAAGAAAGAATTGGAGAAATATGGGATTTTTCAGCTTTCGACTTTGAGATAATCTTATTGGCGTATATAAGACTATAATCAGTAAAGAAAAAGCAGATTCAGAACATCACTTTGATGTTCACTTGAAACTAAATTGTGACAGTAGGACAAAGTGGCACAGATTCAAACTAGTAAAAGTCAAATTTAGGACAGTTTGAGAAAGTCTTTCTTCACACAAAGAATGATCAACACATTAAACGGATTCCTGGGTGGGGTAGTAGAGGCAGAAATCATAGAATCAATTAACAAACAGTTGGATGCCATGATGGGTGGACTGAATCATAGAATCATAGAAATTTACAGCACAAAAGGAGGTCATTCGGTCTATAGGGCCCAAGTTTCCACATGATTCGCGCCTGATTTTTAGGAGCAACTGGTGGAGAACGGACTATTTTAGAAATCGCAATTCTCCACATTTTTTTTTCTGCAGTTCTAGTCAGTTGAACAGTTCTAGTTTAGAACAGAATTTTTTCTTCAAAAGGGGGCGTGTCCGGCCACTGACGCCCGATTTGAAAGTTTCCACAGTGAAAATGTACTCCAAACTAAAGTAGAATGGAGCCAGTGAAGATTTTTGTAGAACTGAAAAAACCTGTTCTACACATTAAATAATCAGGCGCAGGTTACAAATTAGGCGTCCAGAACGAGGTGGGGGGGAGGGGGGGAAGGGAACTTATTAAATTCTACAATAAATCCTTATTTATACTTCTACAAATATTATACAAATAAATCCAACCTGAATAAACATTTATAAGCCAAGAAAAGATTAAATAAACCATCTTCCTACCTGTGTGAAAGTGCTTCAGCCAGGGAGAATTCTGCAGCCGTTCGTGCCGCTGAGCGGGAGGGGGAGAGAGAGAGAGAGAGAGAGAGGGAGGGGGAGAGAGAGAGGGAGGGGGAGGGGGGAGGGAGGGAGAGAGATGGGGGGGAAGGAGAGAGGGGGGAGGGAGGGGGAGAGAGAGGGGGGAGAGAGAGGGGGGGAGAGAGAGAGGGGGGGAGAGAGAAGAGAGAGAGGTAGAGAGGGGGGGGGTGAGAGAGCGGGGGGGGGGAGAGAGAGAGGAGGAGAGAGCGGGGGGGGGGGAGAGAGAGGAGGAGAGAGCGGGGGGGGGAGAGAGAGCGGGGGGGGGAGGAGAGAGAGCGGGGGGTCGGGTCAGTCGGTGGGGGGGGGGGAGTGGGGGTCGGAGCGGGTGTCGGGTTGGGGGGGGGGGAGCGGGTATCGGGGCGGGGGGGGGAGCGGGTGTCGGGTCGGGGGGGGGGGGGAGCAGGTGTCGGGGCGGGTGTCGGGGGGCGGGGCGGGGGGGGAGCGGGTCTCGGGGCGGAGCGGGTGTCAGGTCGGGGCGGGGGGGAGCAGGTGTCGGGTCTCGGGTCGGAGCGGGTCTCGGGTTGGGGCGGTGGGGGGGGGGGGGGGGGGGAGCGGGTGTCGGGTCTGGTCGGCGGGGGGGGGGGGGGGGGGGGGGCGGGTGTCGTGGGGGGGGGGGGGAGCAGGTGTCGGGGGTTGGGTCTGGTCGGCGGGGGGGGGGTGGGGGAGCGGGTGTCGGGTCGGGTCTGGTCGGCGGGGGGGGGGGGGGGGGGGGGGGAGCGGGAGCAGGAGCTGGCCGTGGGAGGAGCCTCATTCACGCAGCCCCAGTGAGGCCATTCAGCCAGGGCTAGGGGCTGCGTGCTTCGGGCCCCTCCCACACAGTTCGGCGCCTGGAGCTACTGCACTTGCATGCCGACTGTAGCGCGCATGTGCAGAGGTCCCGGCACTGTTTTCAGCGCCGGGACCTGGCTCCGCCCCCCCCACAGCTCGTGCTGGCTGCGCCGAGGGCCAGAGGACCTGTAAGTAGGTGGAGAATACCGAAGATTTTTTTAGGCGCCGTTTTAGGCGCGAAAAACGGGCGCCCAGCTCAGAGGGACACCCGTTTTTTTTCTTGTGGAAACTTGGGCCCATTGTGTCTGTGCCAGCCGAAAAAGATCTATACAGTCTAATTCCACTTTCCAGCACTTGGTCCATAGCCTTGTAGGTTATGGCACTTCATGTGCATATTCAAGTACTTTTTAAATGCGATGAGGGATTATGTCTCTACCATCCTTTCAGGCAGTGAGCTCCAGACCCTCCACCACCCTCTGGATGGAAAAAGTTCTCCTCAACTTCCCTCTAATCCTTCTACCAATTACTTTAAATCTATTCCCCCTAGTTATTGACTTCGCTGCTAAGGGAAATAGGTCCTTCCTATTCCCGCTGACTAGGCCCCTCATAATTTTATACTCCTCAATTAAGTCTCCCCTCAGCCTCCTCTGTTCCAGAGAAAACAATCCCAGTCTATCCAATCCTTCCTCACAGCTAAAATTCTCCCGTCCTGGCAACATCCTCGTCAGTCTCCTCTGTACTTTCTTTAGTTCAATCACATCTTTCCTGTAAAGTGGTGACCAGAACTGTATGCAGTGCTCTAGCTTTGCCTAACTTGCATTTTATACAGTTCAAGCATAACCTCCCTGCTCTTATATTCTGTGCCTCAGCTAATAAAGGCAAGTATCACGTGTGCTGCCTTCACCACTTTATCTACCTGTCCTGTTCCCTTCAGGGATCTGTGGACATGCACTCCAAGGTCCCTCTGTTCCTCCACACTTCTCAGTATCCTACCATTTATTCTGTATTCCCTTGCCTTGTTAGCCCTCCCCAAATGCATTACCTCACACTTCTCCAGATTGAATTCTATTTGCCAACTTTCTGCCCACCCGACCAGTCCATTGATATCTTCCTGCAGCTTTCTTCCTCATTTTCAACCACAAGGCCAATTTTCGTATCATTGACAAACTTCTTAATCATGCTCCCTACATTGAAGTCTAAATCATTGATATATACCACAAAAAGCAAGGGACCTAGTACTGAACCCTGCAGAACCCCACTGGGAACAGTTTTCCAGTCACAAAAACATCCATCAACCATTACCCTTTGCTTCCTGTCACTGAGCCAATTTTGGATCCAACTTGCCACTTTCCCTTGGATCTCATGGACTTTTAATTTTCTGACCAGTCTGCCACGTGGGACCTTGTCAAAAGCCTTGATAAAATTCATGTAGATTACATCAAATACTCTACCCTCATCAACTCGCCTTGTTACCTCCTCAAAAAGTTCAATCAAGTTAGTCAGACACGACCTTCCCTTAACATTCCATGCTGATTGTCCTTGATTAATCTGTGCCTTTCTAAATAATGATTTACACTGCCCCTCAGAATTTTTTTCCAATAATTAGGCTGACTAGCCTGTAATTTCTCAGTCAATACATTTCTCCCTTTTTAAACAACAGTACAACATAAGCAGGCCTCCAGGTCTCCAGCACCACACCTGTAGCCAGAGAGGATTGGAAAATAATAGTCAGAGCCTCCAATATTTCTTCCATAAACACATAGCTAAAGTGTTGGTGTCAGGAAGAGAGTTTCGATTTTAGGGGGTATCAGCACTAGTTCTGGAAGCTATTTGCAAGGTTTGAATTGGAAGGGAGCTGATGTACTGTCAAAATGGATACCTGGATAACTCTGACAATGCATCTATGGAAAAAATAATATTGTCCTGGAGTTTCCATTTTGGGCACAATTGGTGATCCGGGTGCAAATTGTACCCAAAATTGCACTAGTTTTGAGAAGTGTTTTTCTTTTCTCAAGTTTCTGCTCAAACTCATTTGTATGTCAGTGAATATAGAATCTGCCATGAACCAGCACAATTGGGCAGCCTTTACAGGTTTTTATTTTTTATTTTGCTTTAAGTACTATTTATTAATACACTTAAAAGTGTTAACCTGGTGCAGTTTGATTAGTACAGCTGGAAATGGGTTTATCAACAACAATAACAACTTGTATTTATATAGCACCTTTAATGTAGTAAAACATCCCAAGGTACTTCACAGGAATATTATAAGATAAAAATTGACACCAAGCCACATAAGGAGTAATTAGGGCAGATGAACAAAATCTTGATCAAAGAAGTAGGTTTTAAGCAGCGTCTTAAAGGAGGAAAGAGATGTAGAGAGGCTGAGAGGTTTAGGGAGGGAATTCCAGAGCTTAAGGCCTAGGCAGCGGAAGGCACGGCCATCAATGGTTGAGCAATTATAATCAAGGATGTTCAAGAGGCCAAAATTAGAGGAGCTCAGATATCCCAGGGGGATTGTGGGGTTGGAGGAGATTACAGAGATAGGGAGGGGCGAGGCCATGGAGGAATTTGAAAACAAGGATGTGACTTTTAAAATCAGAGCCAATGTAGGTCAGCGAGCACAGGAGTGATTGATGAACGGGACTTGATCCGAGTTAGGAAACGGGCAGCTGAGTTTTGGGTGACCTCAAGTTTACGTAGGGTACAATGAGGAAAGCCAGCTAGGAGTGCATTGGAATAGTTAAGTCTGGAGGTAACAGAGGCATGGATGAGGGTTTCAGCAGCAAATGAGCTGAAGCAGGGGAAGAATCAGGGGATGTTATGGAGGTGGAAATAGATGGTCTTAGTTATGCTGTGGATATGTGGTCGGAAGCTCATTACAGGGTCAAATATGACACCAAGGTTGTGAATAGTGTGGTTCACCATCAGACAGATGCTAGGGAGAGGGATGGAGTCAGTGGCTAGGGAACAGAGTTTGTGGCGGGGACCGAAGACAATGGCTTCAAAATTGGATAAAATTTCTGCTCATCCAGTACTGGATGTCGGAAAACCAGTCTGATAATTTAGAGACTGTGGAGGGGGCGAGAGAAGTGGTGGTGAGGTGGAGCTGATGCTGTGTTGTCAGATGATGTCGCCAAGGGGCAACATGCAGATGAGAAATCGTAGGGGCCAAGGATAGATCATTGGGGGACACCAGGGGTAACAGTGCGGGAGTGGGAAGAGAAGCCACTACAGGTGATTCTCTGGCTACACTTAACTAGATAATAGGGGGGAAATTGTGGTCGGATACTTCCTACGGGTGAACTCCTCCGACGGAAATTTTTAAAGAAAATATCTGATGGTCCCAGAGGAATGTAAGATTGAGCTCCGAGGCCTAGTTTCGCAGTCCAGCATACGGGAACATGTCTTTCAGGATCATATGTGTATCCTGGAATCACATGGGCCTGGACCACCAATCACAATGTAGTATTCTCATTCATAGTAATGGGAGCTCCGAGCATATCCCTAAAATCAAATAAAACGCAAACATAAATTAAAAAAACACTTCACTTTTTAAAAATTAATAGAAATTGCATTAAATTAAATGTTTTAGAGAAAAATTTATTTTTTTGACATTTTTATAAAATGTTTTAATACAGTAGTGTTAAAAATAAACTTACCTTCATTTAATATAAAAATAAGTAATAACATTTAATTTTTCTATGTTTTAAAACTCTTATGCTGGTAAAAGTAGGTTATATGCATTGCCTGCCGATAACCGTCATTTGCGAGGCATTTTCAGGTACGTGCGCACATCGTACGCACCCAGAGAGGCCACAATTTTCGGGTCAATAATGGAATCAGGTGAGTGCAGTCCCACAAAAAATAAGCATTTTAATCAGTGTCTAGTCCACCACCTGTGGGTAACCCAATTTTAAACTACTGAAAATCGCTTTCAAATACTATGCAGAACCATTTGCTAGTTATATTGGTGTACAGTAGTCAGTTTCTTAGTAAATTAAAAAAAAATTACAATGAAAAATTTTTAGAACGTGCCTATTAGTGTCCTTGCATCTAAAAGAACCAGCTTAATTTTAAGAGCCGCCTCAAAGGCCCGCAAACAAGCGCAATTAGCAGAAACTAGCCATGGTGATTACTTCAATCTGGGGCATGACCAGTTTTGCGGGTGGGGTTGGCTTCTAGCGCAAAGTTTTTTAAACTTGCGTAGATTGCAGAAACTCGATTGGCGCTGAATGTAACATGTGCTTAAAATTCTGGGATCTTTTGCACTGGTATCACTGATTTCAGGCAAATTGCGGCGAAAAAAACAGCGCAACTGAGCAGAAACTCCAGGCCAATGCATTTATAACCTTAGTTTTTCAGAATTATTTTTCACTTGAATGCGCACCAAGGTCTGATGTTGATATTTTTGAATTGGAGAGAGAATACATGCAGAAAATATTTTTGATTTTAATTTAAAAATTCAATAAGCATTTATTGGTTTGGGGAATGAAATAACCACATGCAAGGTGGACTTAGGCTAGGAAGAGAGATTAATGAGCTACAAAGGACTAAATGTGACAAAAAGCAGTGTGCATCACTGTGATGAACACAGCTTGCAAGAAGAGAGTTAGACCACATTAGTGATTGTTAGTGAGTCATTTCATCATGCAAATGCCCCTATTTAAGAAAGGAGGGAGTGAGAAAGCAGGAAACTATAGACCAGTTAACCGAATATCTGTCATTGGGAAAATGCAGGAGTCCATTATTAAGGAATCAGTAGCAGGACATTTAAAAATCATAATAGAGTCAAGCAGAGTCAGCATGGTTTATGAAAAGGAAATCATGTTTAAGAAATTTGCTGGAGTTCTTTGAGGATGTAATGAGCAGGGTGGATAAAGGGGAACCAATAGATGTCCTGTATTTGGATTTCCCGAAAGCATTTGATAAGGTGCCACATAAAAGGTTACTGCACAAGATAAGAGTTCACGGGGTTGGGGGTAATATATTAGCATGGATAGAGGATTGGCTAACTAACAAAAAACAGAGATACGGGATAAATGGGTCATTTTCAGGTTGGCAAACTGTAACAAGTGGGGTGCCACAGCAATCAGTGCTGGGGCCTCAACTAGTTACAATTTATATTAATGACTTGGATGAAGGGACAGAGTTTAATGTAGCCAAATTTGCTGATGATGCAAAGATAGGTGGGAAAGCAAGTTGTGAGGAGGACGCAAATAATCTGCAAAGGGATATAGATAGGCTAAGTGATTGGGCAAAAAATTGGCAGATGGCATATAATGTGGGAAAATGTGAGGTTATCCACTATGGTAGGAAAAATAAAAAAGCAAATTATTATTTAAATGGGGAGAGACTACAACATGCTGGGGTACAGCGGGATCTGGGGGTCCTTGTACATGAAACACAAAAGGTTAGTATGCAAGTACAGCAAGTAATTAGGAAGACACTGGAATGCTGACCTTTATTGCAAGGGGGATGGAGTATAAAAGTAGGGAAGTCTTGCTACAACTCGACAGGGCAGTGGTGAGACCACACCTGAAGTACTGCGTGCAGTTTTGGTCTCCTTATTTAAGGAGAGATATACTTGCATTGGAGGCAGTTCAGAGAAGGTTCATTAGGTTGATTCCTGAAGGGGTTGTCTTATGAAGAAAGGTTGGGCCGAAACTCACTAGAGTTTAGAAGAATGAGAGGTGATATTATTGAAATGTATAAGATTCTGAAGGGGCTGAACAAGGTAGATGCAGAGAGGATATTTCCACTCGTGGGGGAATCTAGAACTAGTAGACAAAGTTTCAAAATAAGGGGCCTCCCATTTAAAACGGAAATGATAAGGAACTTCTTCTCTCAGAGGGTCGTGAATCTTTGGAATTCTCTACCCCAGAGAGCTGTGGAGTCTGCGTCATTGAATATATTTAAGGTGGAGATAGACAGATTTTTGAACAATAAGGGAGTCAAGGGTTATGAGGAGCGAGCAGGGAAGCGGAGTTGAAGCCATGATCTTATTGAATGGTGGAGCAGGCTCGAGAGGCAAAATGGCCTACTCCTGCTCCTATTTCTTATATTCTTAAAGTGGCCCACAAAAGGTGATCCCATTAATTTGTATGGTAATAGCCACAACACAGTTATAGGATAGCAGAGGAGGCAGTAGTTTATTACTGTCTATTCAATTTTTTATATGGCAGTTTTTTTCAATGCTGTTACCACTCGCAACTGCACCTGACAGATGGTTCATTATGTTGGAATGATGTCAGTGTGGACAACAATTCCCTTTGCAGGCTAGAAATAATTGCTAGTCGAGAAACAATGTACTTTCGGCAATGGCACATTCGTCTTCATAAACACTTGAGCCGGAATATTTACCGTGGAGTCAGGTCAGGTGTGTGCGGGCCGTGTAACGGTCGGGAATGCGATATTCTGCTCAGTGCATTCTTCAGGGCAACTTTAACTTAATGGCCCCACCTAAAGCAGTCAGACATGTTTCCCAGCCCAATTAAATGATCTGGTGACATCATCTATGACTTGATTGCAGCACCAATATTTAAAGCAGCCTTGCACACAACTCATTTGAAGGTTGCTAGAGGAGTGTGGAAGGTGAATTAGAAAGGTCTGTGAGTATTATTCCAAGCTTTAAATTATGGATACTCAAAGGCAGAGGGCTGCACCCCGATTCTCTGATGCATCCCTGCATATATTGGTGGAGGCAGTGAGAGCACACAGAGCGATCCTGTTCCCTGCAGATAGGTGCAAAAGTCCTCCCGAAGACACCAAAACGGCTGGCTGGATATAGCTGAGGAGGTCAGCAGCACGGATGTGATGGGGAGGACCTGGATCCAGTGCAGAAAACGAATCAATTATCTCATGAGGTCAGGAAAGGTGAGTGCAATACCACATTCAATTACATCCTGATGTGCCTGTCACTACATCCCCATCACTCTTGCTTCCCAAACCTACTCCTAAACATCATTCCTCACACCAACCTACCTTGCAGGTCCACCCATCCCTCTCTCTCAATGTATATACTCACATCCCCATCTGACTAACCACCCGACACATCCTCATTCTAATGTAATCATAGCAAGTAACACCACAGATGGAGGCCATTTAGCATTGGCGCCACGCTCCCTCATAGTCACCCTCAACAGATGTAACCCATCCGTTCCTTACACTCATTCCATCACTCTCACTCAAACTTCTCTTCTTTCCCTCCTTGCAGGGGAAAAGAGCCCATGCGGGAGAGACAGAGAACCCCAGGTGGTCCTCCAGTCTTCATCCAACTGACACCAGCAGAGGAGGGGGGTCTGGAGATCTCGGGAGTTGAAGAGATACTGGCGGTGGGAGACGGAGAGAGGAGGACATCCCAGCAACCTGGTAACATAATTACATCTCATACAGCCACATGGCATACAGCAGTCACTCATATGGTGACTGATGTCAGCAGCCAGTGAAATGTCAGCATGTGCATAATGGTAATGTTACCCATTCTTATTTCAACACCTCTAATTCATCTTTTTATTCTCCCACAGGTCCATCAAGTGCCCCCCACACCCGCCCCCCTCACCTCAACTGTCCAGCAGGAGGAGGGAGACGACTCCTCAGAGGAGCCTCCAGCCTCTGAGGGTGCACTGTCACCAGACATAAGCGCACCCAGCACCAGCGCAGATACGCCAACTCGGTGGGTCTTGTGTGAGATAGAGTAGTGTTGTTACCTGATGTCTCACACTTCAAAAGTGAGCAAGAGCAGGTGGTGTTTGGCAGGGACAGCAGTGGAGAGTCCTCGCCGGAGGGTGCAGGACGTTCCAAGCTCTGCTGAGCTACAATTCAGACGCTGAGCCTTGGGGGCCATCGAGAAAGAGGGTGATCTTTGAGGGGCAGCAACAATTGCAGGAGGCTCTGGCAGCTTTAGCAGCCATGATGTCTGTAAATGTGCAGAGAATGGAGGGGTCTATCTCCAACATGAGCACCACCGTGTTGCAGTCTATGGCAAAGATGTGCTGTTCCATGGAAAGGATGGCCAACTGCATGGAGCAGCCACATGAGAAATTGCAAGTCCAATCCTCACTGCTGTACTATGTGGATAACAGATGACAGATGTAATCTCTTGGAGGGATATAAACGTTGACTTGGGCATTTATTGCCCCACTGATGTGCAGCAAAGTGCTCTCCAGCTCCTTGCTAGCAGGATGGTCCATGAGAGGGATGATGGTGAGAGAGGAGATGGAAAGTGGGGCCTCCTCTCAAAGTGCTCCCACTTCTCCCCCGTTGCCTCCCGCTCAGTCAGAGCCCCACATGCTGCCTTGAATCCCGATGGCTGAGTCGACCCCTGCACAGTTATAGATGGAGCAGTCTTTGGCGGGGTCCTCATAGGCTCCAAAACCCAGAGGACGTCTGCCAAAACTGTCTAACCAGTCGCAGCAGGAAAGTGAGCAGCCTGCCTCTACCTCTGCTAAAGCCAAAGAATAAAGACTTAAAAGTAAATGCACAAGGGTATGCACATGGTGCATGAAAAAATGATGAAACAGATAAATATATTTTTTTGCACTACTTGTCCATTTTTGCCTGCTACCTTGGAAGAGGCTTTGTCACGTGGAGTGAATGGTGAGACATTACTTAATCTCGAACACTGGAGGTTTGGGTGAGAGGAATGGCTTGTTCATTGTAGGGATGCTTTATGGTGCTATTGGTGGGGGTGGGGGATGGGGGCGGTGGACTTAGTACAGCAGGTGACAGCCAAAAGGGGTAAATTGGAGCAAGTTAAGTAAATCTGGCCATGTTGAGGCCAGCACACCTGGAGTACAGCGTACAGTCTTGGTCTCTATATTTAAGGAAGGATATACTTGCATTGGAGGCTGTTCAAAGAAGGTTCATGAGGTTGATTCCGGAGATGAGGGGGTTGACTTATGAAGATAGGTTGAGTATACACATTGGAGTTCAGAAGAATGAGAGGTGATCTTATTGAAACTTATAAGATAATGAGGGGGCTCGACAAGGTGGATGCAGAGAGGATATTTCCACTCATAGGGGAAACTAAAACTAGAGAACATAGTCTCAAAATAAGGGGACGCCCATTTAAAACTGAGATGAGGAGGAATTTCTTCCCTCAGAGGGTTATAAACCTATGGAATTCTCTGCCCCAGAGAGCTGTGGAGGCTGGATCATTGAATATATTTAAGGTGGAGATAGACAAAATTTTGAGCGATAAGGGAATAAAGGGTTCTGGGTAGCGGGCAGGGAAGTGGAGCTGAGTCCATGATCAGATCAGCCATGATCTTATTGAATGGTGGAGCAGGCTCGAGGGACCAAATGGCCTACTCCTGCTCCTATTTCTTATGTTCATCCCTGGCCTCCCAGGCAACAATGTGCACACTGTTGGTGCCATTTCCACCTCAGGTTCATTTCCTCCTTGTCTTCCATCTACTAGACTTCCTCCTCCTCCTCTTTCTCCAAAGAAGCTGTGTGGTCTACACCTTGCTCCTCCTGCACTTCCAATTCTCGCTGCTGTACTATATTGTGCAGCGCACACAAATGACAATGATTCTGGAGACCCTGGCTGGTGTGTACTGAAGGGCTCCTCCAGATCTATCAAGGCATCTGAAGCCCCTCTTCAGCATGTCTATTGTTTGCTCCATGACTCTTCTGGTGGACAAGTGTTGCTCAATACTTGGCGTCCTCAAGGATATCATGAGCCACGTCTTCAGTAGATGGCCCTTGTCTCCAACCAGCCAGGCAATAAATCTGTTTGGAAGTGCGAAGAGTTGAGGGAGGGTGGGCTGGCGCAGCACGAAAGAGTCATGACAGCTGCCAGGGAATCTAGCGCACACATGCATGATCATCTTTTAAACAACTTGGAGAAACTTTTAAAACCTCTGAAGAAACATTTAAATAACTTGGGAAAATATTTTTAAAACTTCAGGAGAAACTTTTAAACAACGTGGAGGAACTTTCAAGAATTATTTTCTTTAAAAACATCTTTTATTAAGGAATTGAATACTGTACGCCAATCTAACTAGAAAATAGTTTGGTGTGTTTTATTACCATCATTTTCAGTCATTTGAAACCGTGTTACTCACGACGACGCCCGGCGAGCAGGTGTGCCTCTGACCAGGCGACTGGGACATCACACCTCCTCCCTCCTGCAGCGGGTCTACATCCCTCCAGCGGCGGGCCTACATCGCTCTCTTCGTCGACAGCTGGACCTCTCCTTCCCCACTGGTGACCTGGCCTCTTCTACTGGTGAGCACCACGGCTATGACTCTTCCATGTTCCCACTCCTTGTTGACCTCCCACTCGGAACTCCAGCGGACAATTGACCTTCCTAATGCCTGCCCCCAACCAAGCCTCGGGCCACGTACCATCAAAGCCGCTACTCGGCGCCGAGCTTGCGGCCAACATCTCACCATAGGCAATTATGCTCATACAGCAATGCCTGATCTCCAGTCGTCTTGGACCCCCTTGCCACTGGACCAAGAACTTGCACAGCTAAGTCCGTGTGGTGGCCGGTGTGCAACGGCCACCCCACATTAAATGAATTCACGCACAGGCATCTTCCACTCCGCTAACATGATGTTCAGGACCTGGAACGTCAGGACCCTCATGGACAACTCCAACAGCAACAGGCCGGAACCCTGCACCGCCATGGTTGCCCGGGAACTTAGGCGCTTTGTCATCGACATCACCGCCCTAAGGGAGACCCGGCGGGCAGGGGAAGGCCAGCTCAAGGAACAAGGTGGAGGTTACTCCTTTTTCTTGAAAGGAAAACCAGAGGAAGAATGCCGCCTTCACGGAGTCGGCTTCGCCATCAAAAATGGGCTGGTCGACCATCTCAAAGACTCCCCCTGCTGGGTTAACGAACGCCTCATGACTCTTCAACTCACCCTATCCCGGAACCAATGCGCCACAGTCATCAGTGCGTACGCCCCAACACTTGATGCAAAGGATGAGATCAAAGAGGGTTTTTATTCCAACTTCGAAACAGCCCTGTCCCGCGTCCCCAAGGGCGACAAACTGATCCTCCTAGGTGAATTCAACGCCAGGGTTGGCAAAGACACAGCCCTCTGGGGAGGCGTGATTGGCAGAGAGGGGGTAGGGAAAGCCAACTCCAGCAGTACCCTACTCCTGACAAAATGTCTAGAACATGAACTTCTCATCACCAACACCTTGTTCCGCCAGAGGGACAAATATAAGGCATCGTGGCAACACCCTCGCTCCAAACACTGGCACCTGCTTGACTATATCATTGTCCGAGCCAGGGATCGCAAGGATGTGCGCATCACCCATGCCATGACAGGAGCTGATGACTGCTAGATGGACCGCCGTCTAATCCGATCCATCATCGACATTAACATAGCCCCAAAGCGGAGGGGACAGCAGAAGCAGTGCCGCAAAAAAATCAATGCTGGGGCACGTAAAGACCCAGCTAAGAGAGCCCTATACAGTCAGCGCCTCACAGCTAACCTGGCGTGTCTTGATGACCCCGAGATGCTGAATACCCACAGCGCTTGGTCTGCCCTCCAGGCCTCCATAACCAGTGCCTGCAAAGAGACACTTGGTCACTCAACCTGAAAACACCAGGATTGGTTTGATAATCAGGAGATCCAAGAACTAATAGATCGTAAGCGCAGAGCATTTCTGAACCTCAAGCAACAACCCAACTCGGGAGCACCAAAGCAAATTACAGGTGGCTCAAGGCTGAGGTCCAACAAAAAACCTGGGACCTAAAGAACAGGTGGTGGATGGAGAAAGTACAGGAGATATAACAACTGGCCAACAGCCATGATGTGCGAGGATTCTTCATCGCAGTCAAGGTCAGCTACGGTCCAAACTCCCAAGGCCCCACCCCACTGTTGGCCAAGAAGGGGAATCATTCATCAAGGACGCCGAGGCAGTCAGGGCCCGCTGGAAGGAGCACTTTGAAGATCTCCTCAATCGAGACTCTGCCTTTGACTTGAGTGTTCTCGACTCCATCCCGCAGCATGCGACCCGCCACCACCTCAGTGAAACCCCAACGTTGCATGAGGTAGGAAAAGCCATAAAACAGCTCAAGAACAACAAGGCTACGGAAGTGGATGGAATCCCTGCTGAGGCGCTAAAGTATGGCGGAGAGGCGCTGTTAGCGCGGATACATGACCTCATCTCTCTCATCTGGAGGGAGGAGAGCATGCTGGGAGATCTCAGAGATGCAGTGATTGTGACCATCTTTTAAAAAGGGGACAAATCCGACTGCGGCAATTACAGTGGAATCTCCCTGCTATCAGCCACTGGGAAAGTTGTCGCTCCTCCTCAGAGTCCTCCTCAGCCGACTTCTCCCTGTGGCTGAGGTGCTCCTCCCGGAGTCACAGTGTGGATTTCATCCCCCACGGGGCACAACGGACATGATCTTTTCAGCGCGACAACTGCAGGAAAGATGCAGGGAGCAGCGCCAGCCCTTATACATGGCCTTTTTAGACCTTACAAAGGCCTTTGACACTGTCAACCACAAGGGTCTATGGAGCGTCCTCCTCCGTTTCAGATGCCCCCAAAAGTTTGGCAACATCCTTCGCTTGCTCCACGACGACATGCAGGCCGTGATCCCTACCAATGGATCCATTACAGACCCAATTCACGTCCGGACCGGGGTCAAACAGGGCTGCATCATCGCTCCAACCCTCTTCTCAGTCTTCCTCGCTGCCATGCTCCACCTCACAATCAACAAGCTCCCCGCTGGAGTGGAACTAAACTACAGAACCAGTGGGAAGCTGCCTCCAGGGCAGGTCCAAGACCACCGCAACCTCTGTCGTTGAGCTGCAGTACGCGGATGACACCTGCGTCTGCGCACATTCTGAGGCTGAACTCCAGGATATAGTCGACATATTTACTGAGGCATACGAAAGCATGGGCCTTACACTAAACATCTGTAAGACAAAGGTCCTCTACCAGCCTGTCCTCGCCGCACAGCACTGCCCCCGTCATCAAGATCCACGGCGTGGCCCTGGAAAACGTGGGCCATTTCCCACATCTCGGGAGTCTCTTATCAACAAAAGCAGACATTGATGAGGAGATTCAACACCGCCTCCAGTGCGCCAGTGCAGCCTTCGGCCGCCTGAGGAAAAGAGTGTTCGAAGACCAGACCCTCAAATCTACCACCAAGGTCATGGTCTATAGGGCTATAGTAATACCCGTCCTCCTGTATGGCTCAGAGACATGGACCATGTACAGTAGACACCTCCAGTCGCTGGAGATATATCACCGACGATATCTCTGCAAGATCCTACAAATCCCCTGGGAGGACAGGTGCACCAATATTAGTGTCCTCGTCCAGGCTAACATCCCCAGCATTGAAGCACTGACCACACTCGATCAGCTCCACTGGGCAGGCCACATAGTTCGCATGCCAGACATGAGACTTCCTAAGCAAGTGCTTTATGCGGAGCTCCTTCATGGCAAAAGAGCCAAAAGTGGGCAGTGGAAACGTTACAATGACACCCTCAAAACCTCCCTGATAAAGTGCGACATCCCCACTGATACCTGGGAGTCCCTTGCCAAAGACCGCCCTCAGTGGAGAAAATGCATCTGGGAAGGCGCTGAGCACCTCGCGTCTCATCGCCGAGAGTGTGCAGAAATCCAGCGCAGGCAGCGGAAAGAACGTGTGGCGAACCAGTCCAACCCACCCCTTCCCTCAACGACTATCTGTCCCACCTGTGACAGAGTCTATAGTTCTCGTATTGGACTGTTCAACTACCAAAGAACTCATTTCAGGAGTGGAAGCAAGTCTTCCTCGATTCCGTGGGACTGCCTATGATGATGTGATGAAGTGGCAGACCAGCTGCACATTGAGGGAGTGGAAGCTCTTACGGGTCAGACATTCCTGGGTGATGTGGGGTGCCCTGATGGCCACATGTGTGCAGTCAATGATGCCCTGCACCTGTGGGAAGTCAGCCAGTGTGGCAAAGCTGAGTGTTCACTCAGTAACACTGGCTTCATCAGTGGCAAAGTTGATATCATTGGTTGACTTGTGAAACATGGCATCAGTCACCTGGGAGATGCATCTGTGGGCGGCTGACTGTGAGATCCTGAAAATGTCTGCTGCAGATCCCTGGAAGGAGCCTGAAATGAAGAAGTTGAGGGTGGTGGTGACTTTGTCAGCAACTGGTAAGGCATGTCCCCCAGGTCCTCAGGGCAGCAGGTCTTCTTCCAGCAAGCTACAAATGTCTGCAATGACCTGGCACAATAGCCTAAGCCACCTGAAGCACTGTTGTCCATCATGTTGAGCAAGTTCATCCTCTGTCTTGTGCTGATCCCCTCTCTCCTGTGGAGCATCAGATCATTGAGGAGAAGGCTGCTGGTGTGGCTGGGAAAATTAGAATTTTTGGGGGAGCATACTTAGGTGCCAAAAAATCATGCGTAACTCTTCAAGTACACCAAAAAAATGCTTTGGGGAAAATTGAACCCCTAGTGTGTGTACTATCTGACGACAGCATCATTGCTCAGTTGAACACTAATAAAATGACACTGATCCTGCATTTCTACTGCAGCTACCAGTCTGAGACCGGCAGTCGCAGTATGGCTTGCAGCCAGGCAATACCCCATTTATATTGTGTGGCTGGAACTCCAACCCTCAGCCCAAGAGAGAGCTCTGTGCATGCATGAATGGAAGCACCTGCACTTTGCCAACAATTATATTAACTATAGATGGATTTATATAGTGTTCCAGAGATCCTAAGAACCCCTGAACACTTTGATAGTCCTGTTTGGCATTGCTCTAGTGTTGCACTCTGTGCAGTACTAGTCTGAAGCTGTGTGAGACTACCTCCTCCAAGGAGTCTCTCATCACTTCTCTCTGGACTCAGGTCAGACCCTGCTTCTGGACCTTTACTGCAACTTTAGCATTGCTAATGTTGCTGTTTGCAAGCACCCTGAGGGTGTGTCAGCTTTGACTGCAAAAACTAACCATCATTTTACTCAATTGCATAAATTTAGAACCATTTCCTGCCAGAAAGTGGAATGAAGTGGTTGTATGTGACATTCCATCTTAGTGAGGGTCACAGAGGGGAAACTTGAAGTAACTGGTCCTGCTCCAGCTGTATTGTATTCTCTTGCTTGTTGATAGAAACATAGAAAATAGGTGCAGGAGTAGCCATTCGTCCCTTAGAGCCTGCACTGCCATTCAATATGATCATGGCTGATCATGCAATTTCAGTACACCACTCCCACCTTCTCTCCATACCCCTGATCCCCTTAGCCGTAAGGGCCACATCTAACTCCCTCTTGAATATATCTAACGAACTGGCATCAACAACTTTCTGTGGTAGAAAATTCCACAAGTTCACCACTCTCTGGGTGAAAAAGTTTCTCCTCATCTCGGTCCTAATTGGCTTACCCTTATCTTCAGACTGTGACCCCTGGTTCTGGACTTCCCCAACATCAAGAACATTCTTCCTGCATCTAACCTGTCCAGTCCCGTCAAAATTTTATATGTTTCTATGAGATCCCCTCTCATTCTTCTAAATTCCAGTGAGTATAAGCCTAGCCGATCCAGTCTTTCTTCATATGTCAGTCCTGCCATCCTGGGAATTAGTTTGGTGAACCTTCGCTGCACTCCCTCAATAGCAAGCACATCCTTCCTCAGATTAGGAGACCAAAACTGCACACAATACTCAAGGTGTGCTCTCACCAAGGCCCTGTACAACTGCAGTAAGACCTCCCTGCTCCTATACTCAAATCCTCTTGATATGAAGGCCAGCTTTCTTTATTGCCTGCTGTACCTGCATGCCTACCTTCAGTGACTGATGTACCATGACACCCAGGTCTCGTTGCACCTCCTCTTTTACTAATCTGTCACCATTCAGATAATAATCTGCCTTCCTGTTTTTGCCACCAAAGTGGATAACCTCACATTTATCCACATTATATTGCATCTGCCATGTATTTGCCCATTTACCTAACCTGTCCAAGTCACCCTGCAGCCCCTCAGCATCCTCCTCACAGCTCACACTGCCACCCAGCTTAGTGTCATCTGCAAACTTGGAGGTATTACATTCAATTCATTCATCCAAATCATTAATGTGTATTGTAAATAGCTGGGGTCCCAGCACTGAACCTTGTGGCACTCTACTAGTCACTGCCTGCCATTCTGAAAAGGACCCCCTTATTTCCACTCTTTGCTTCCTGTCTGCCAACCGGTTCTCTATCCACATCAATACATTGCTCCCAATACCATGTGCCTTAATTTTGCACACTAATCTCTTGTGTGGGACCTTGTCAAAAGCCTTTTGAAAGTCCAAATACACCACATCCACTGGTTCTCCCTTATCCACTCTACTAGTTACATCCTCAAAAAATTCTAGAAAATTTGTCAAGCATGATTTCCCTTTCATAAATCCATGCTAACTTGGACCGATCCTGTCACTGCTTTCCAAATGCGCTGCTTTTACATCTTTAATAATTGATTCCAGCATTTTCCCCACCACCGATGTCAGGCTATAATTCCCTGTTTTCTCTCTCCCTCCTTTTTTTAAAAGTGGGCTTACATTAGCTACCTTCCAATCCATAGGTACTGATCCAGAGTCCATGGAATGTTGGAAAATGACCAGCAATGCATCTACTATTTCTAGGGCCACTTCCTTAAGTACTCTGGGATGCAGACTATCAATCCCTGTAGATTTATTGGCCTTCAGTCCCATCTGTTTCCCTAACACCATTTCCTGGCTAATAAGGATTTTCCTCAGTTCCTCCTTCTAGCTAGACCCTCGGTTCCCTAGTATTTTCGGGAGGTTATTTGTGTCTTCCTTAGTGAAGACAGAACCAAAGTATTTGTTCAATTGTTCTGCCATTTCCTTGTTCTCCATTATGAATTCACCTGATTCTGACCGCAAGGGACCTACATTAGTCTTCACTAACCTTTTTCTCTTCACATATCTATAGAAGCTTTTGCAGTCACTTTTTATGTTCCCTGCAAGCTTATTCTCATGCTCTATTTTCACCTCCTAATTAAACCCTTAGTCCTCCTCTGCTGAATTCTAAATTTCTCCCAGTCCTCAGGTTTGCTGCTTTTTCTGGCCGATTTATATGGCTCTTCCTTGGATTTAACACTATCCCTAATTTCCCTTGTTAGCCTTAATTGAGCCACCTTTCCTGTTTTATTTTTACACCAAACAGGGATGTACAATAATTGTAATTCAACCATGTGATCTTTAAATGTCTGCCATTACTTATCCACCATAAACCGTTTAAGTATCATTCGCCAGTCTATCCTAGCCAAATCTCGCCTCATCCCATTGAAGTTTCCTTTCTTCAAGTTCAGGACTCTAGTCTCTGAATTAACTGTGTCACTCTCCATTCTAATGAAGAATTCTACCATATTATGGTCACTCTTCCCCAAGGAGCCACGCATGACCAGATTGCTAATTAATCCTCTCTCGTTACACAAGACCCAGTCTAGGATGGCCTGCTCTCTAGTTGGTTCCTTGACATATTGGTCTAGAAAACCATCCCTTATACACTCCAGGAAATCCTCCTCCACAGTATTGCTATCAGTTTGGTTAGCCCAATCAATATCGAGGTTAAAGTCACCCATGATAACTGCTGTACCCTTATTGCATGCGTTCCTAATTTCCTGTTTGATGCTATCCCCAACCTCACTACTACTGTTTGGTGGTGTGTACACAACTCCCACTAACATTTTCTGCACTTTGGTGTTTCGCAGCTTCACCCATATAGATTCCACATCATCCAAGCTAATGTCCTTCCTTACTATTGTATTAACCTCCTTTTTAACCATTAACGCTACCCCACCTCCTTTTCCTTTCTGTCTATCCTTCCTGAATGTTGAATACCCCTGAATGTTGAGTTCCCAGCCTTGGTTACCCTGGAGCCATGTCTCCGTAATCCCAATTACATCATACCCGTTAACAGTTATCTGCGCAGTTAATTCATCCACCTTATTACGAAGGCTCCTCGCATTGAGGCACAGGGCCTTCAGGCTTTTTTCTTTAACACTCTTTGTCCTTTTAGAATTACGTTTGATTTTTGCCCTTGATTTCTCTGCCCTCCAATCTTGCTTTTCTCCTTCTTACCTTTTGCTTCTGCTCCCATTTTACTTCCCTCTGCCTCCCTGCATAGGTTCCCAACCCCCTGCCATATTAGTTTAACCCCTCCCCAACAGCACTAACAAACACTCCACCTAGGACATAGATTCCAGTCCTGCCCAGGTGCAGACCTTCCGGTTTGTACTGGTCCCACCTCCCCGAGAACCGGTTCCAATGCCCCAGGAATTTGAATCCCTCCTCTTTGCACCATTCCTCAAGCCATGTATTCATCTGAACTATCCTGCAATTCCTACTCTGACTAACACGTGGCACTGGATTGCTACCTTTGAGGTCCTACTTTTTAATTTAACTCCTAGCTCCCTAAATTCAGCTTGTAGGACCTCATCCCGTTTTTTACCTATATCGTTGGTACCTATATGCACCACGACAGCTGGCTGTTCCCACCCTCCCCCTCCAGAATGCGCTGCAGCCACTCTGAGATCATTGAACCTTGCACCAGGGAGGCAACATACCATCCTGGAATCTTGTTTGCGGCCACAGAATCGCCTATCTGTTCCCCTTACAATAGAATCCCCTATCACTATAGCTTTCCCACTCTTTTTCCTGCCCTCCTGTACAGCAGAGCCACCCAAGGTGCCATGAACTTGGCTGCTGCTGCCTTCCCCTATGAGTCATCTCCCCCAATAGTACCCATAACAGTGTATCTGTTTTGGAGGGAGATGACTGCAGGGGACCCCTGAACTACCTTCCTTCCACTGCTCTGCCTGATGTCACCCATTCCCTATCTGCCTGAGTAACCTTTACCTGCAGTATGACTAACTCACTCAACGTGCTATTCACGACATCCTCAGCATCGCTGATGCTCCTGAGTGAATCCGTGCGCAGCTCCAGTGCCGCAATGTGGTCTGTCAGGAGCTGCAGCTGGACACACTTCCTGCACACATAGTAATCAGCGACACTGGTAACGTCCCTGATTTCCCACAAAGCAGAAGAGGAGCATGACATGGGTCTGGGCTCTCCTGCCATGACTTAACCCTTAGATTAACTTAATTTGACAACAATGCCAAAGGTTTTCTGCTGATAAGAAAAGAAGAAAAAGATCAAATACTCACCAATCCACCAGCCAATCACTTACACGCTTGGCTGTGAGGTCACACTTCGATTTCATTTTACTTCTTTGTTTATCTTCTGCCCCTGCACCTGCACCAGCTAGCTCCTCAAACTCCCACTGGCTGATCATGTTGTACCATTGATCTTAGTTGAAGAAAGTTCTGTGGGCCACACCACTCTGTTCTCTCAGCTACAGGATAGAGGTAGAGTTGCAAACACCTCCTGAAGGGAAAAAATAGGGATAAAAATAAAGAAAAAAAATTGTTGTCTTGCTCACAGTTGAAAAAATGTTGAGACCCCCTTTAAGCTATGACTGACTAATGTAATGAAAAGTTATTGCCTATGAAATTATCAATCCAGCAGCCTCCTTTTCCCCCCTTGTTATAGGTATTTGGTTATGGAACTGATGGATGCCAACCTATGTCAAGTAATCCAAATGGAACTGGACCATGAGCGGATGTCCTACCTGTTGTACCAGATGCTGTGTGGCATCAAGCATCTCCATTCTGCTGGCATTATTCACAGGGTGGGTATTCAGGAAAAGTAGACAATCTAGGTCTGGATTTTCACATATCCCATTCTATTGGGTAGGAGACCAGTGTTCATAGAAATATATGGTACAGAAGGAGGCCATTCGGCCTATCATGTTTGTACCGGCCAAAAAAGAGCCATCCAACCTAATCACACTTTCCATTTCTTGGTCCGTAGCCTTGTCGGTTACGCACTTCAGGTGCATATCCAAGTATTTTTTAAATGCGATGAAGGTTTCTGCCTCTACCTTTCAGACAGTGAGTTCCAGACCTTCACCACCATCTGGGTAAAAAATGTTCTCTTCGTCTCCCCTCTAATCAATCTACCAATTACTTTAAATCTTTGCCCCTGGTTATTGACCTCTCTGCTAAGGGAAATATTCTTATCCATTCTATCTAGGCCCCTCATAATTTTATACACCTCAATTATGTCTCCCCTCAGCCTCCTATGTTCCAAAGGGGAGGGACGCTGTGAACTCTGCAGGGCTTTTGATGGGCCTCCACTCAGCCTCCAGGGATGTGGGGTGCCGTGCCTGCAGCCTAGCACTGAAACGGAATGCCAGGCTGCACCATCGCGGCACGGACCCCGCAAAAATGGACTCCAAGGCTGGACCAGCAAGTCCGAGGATGGCGCAAAATGGCGGCATGTACCTCCCCTTTAAGTGTGGCCCGGTTCGTGACCCGCAAGGCTTGGCACTAACATTGCCCTTGGCAGCCTCATGGAATGTTGCCCAATTTCTACTGTGGGAGAAAAATGGGCCGCCGCAGAGCAAAAAGGGGTCATCCGCATTACCGGTTCTACGCCCTGCCTCTGCTAACTCCCGTGCAAATTCGTGGGAGCTGATAGCGTCTACCCCCCCCCCCCCGGCCTGGGCAAAAGCACTTTTGTGCCCCGTTAGCGCCAGCGGGAGGCACACAGCAGGGGAATTTCACCCCCAGAGTGTTGTGAGCCTGCCATCCATCCGATGGGATTGCTGCAAGACCGCAACCATTCTCATTGCCAGGCTTAATTTGAATAATCTCAGAGAGCTGCCAGAGTTAAACAGGCAGTTTTCCGATTGACGGTGGGGTGGGTGCATAGTAGAATGGCCTAATCAGCAGTTCTTAAAGCAACCACTGCAAGCTGTTCCAAAACGGTAAGTGAAAGTTTTTAATGCTCCTCCTGGCCCAACAAAATTCTTCCCACCTGCTACTGGTTCCTCCGTGACCCACATGCAAGGATTGCCTCCTCTTGCTCCTTTAAGACTCCAGTCTGGTTTGGCTTCATGGAGGAGCCGCCGGATTTCCTGTGACGGCCCCCCGCCGCGCCCCTCCCCCACTCACCACCATTTGCCTCTCAGTGCTAGTTCAAATCTGGCATTTATGATCGTGTTGTGGTTATGTGACTGGACTAGTAATCCAGAGGCTGGACCAATAACCCAGGGAACACACCTTAAAATACCACTATGGCAGTGTGAGAATTTGAATTCAGTTTTGATAATCTGTAAATAAAAAGCTGGTACTCTATCAATAAAAGGGCCCACAAAGCTATTTAGTTATGTTGTACTTAGCTTTATTTTCTTATATTTACAGGATCTAAAACCAAGCAATATAGTGGTAAAGTCAGACTGCACACTGAAAATCCTTGACTTTGGATTGGCAAGGACTGCTGGAACAAGCTTCATGATGACCCCCTATGTAGTAACCCGTTATTATAGAGCACCAGAAGTAATTCTGGGGATGGGGTACAAAGAAAATGGTGAGATGTTTACTGGACAATCGCATTTTTAATTGTTGCTTAAATACACAGTTACTATAGTCATTATAATCGGGTTCAATTTTCCCCAATTACTTGCGCCATATTTTTGCCGTGCACCATTTTTTTTTGGAGTAAATTAAAATCTCCAAGTTTCCCCAATGTTTCTGCGCTAGCGTAATTCACTTAGGTAGAATTTTTTTAGGCTACAATTTTTTTTCCTCATCGCGGGCGTAACCTGCCACCTGCGCAAATTCATTTAAGCAAGTTTGGCCAGCTCCAATTTACTCCAATTTTTCTTAGGACGGTGTATGTGACCACTCTGGAAAAACCTTCTGGGCAGTTAACAAAATCGGCGCAGATAAGAGAATCAGTGCAGCAGATCCAGTTCCACAGCCCGGACAGCAGTAGAGAGGGAGAGAGAGGGAGAGGAAAGAGAGAGGAAAGAGAGGAGAGAGGGGGGGAGGGGCAGTGGGTTAGGAGCAGCAACAGCCACCAGCCAAAAGGGAAGCCTTTTGGCCAGGGTTAGGAGCGGCACCCGGCATCGGGAGGAGAGAGCTGCCTTTCGGCCAGGACTAGCAGCCGCAACAGTACCGGGAGGCCTTTCAGCCAGGGCTAGCAGTGGCAATCAGCACCAGGAGGCCTTTTGGCCAGGGCTAGCAGCGGCAACAGTACCGGGAGGCCTTTCAGCCAGGGCTAGCAGTGGCAATCGGCACCAGGAGGCCTTTTGGCCAGGGCTAGCAGCGGCAACCAGCACCAGGAGCAGGGAATTTGGCCAGGGCTAGCAGCGGCAACCGGCACCGGGAGGAGGGAATTTGGCCAGGGCTAGCTGCGGCAACCGGCACCGGGGGGAGGGAATTTGGCCAGGGCTAGCAGCGGCAACCGGCACCGGGAGGAGGGAATTTGGCCAGGGCTAACAGCGGCAACCGGCACCAGGAGGAGGGAATTTGGCCATGGCTAACAGCGGCAACCGGCACCGGGAGCAGGGAATTTGGCCAGGGCTAACAGCGGCGACTGGCATCGGGGGGAAGGAGGCATTTCGGCCAGGGTTAGGAGTGGCAATTGGCACCGCGAGGTGGGAGGGGGGATAGACTTTTGGCATAACCGCTTTAATAATTTAATGCTGGAATGCTGTTGCAATGTGTAAAATGCTTGTTCAGGTCGCTGTGAGCTGGCTAGAATGTGTTATATGTTTCACTTTCCAGCCTCAGCCCGCAGTGTGTCCCTCGTTACCCTGGCAACCCGATCTTTTTGGCGCAGATCTTAGGCTCCACTCCCAAAGCTGAAGGACAGGCTACGTGGTGCCAAAATCAACAATCCAAACGGGGAAAGTTGGATGATTTTCTTTTGGCGTAGCTGGCCCCCAAAATAACAGGCGTAACTCTAAAGTACACCAAAAAACAGCTTTGGGGAAAATTGAACCCTATGTTTTGCATATTTTAAATCATCCTGTTACATAGAAAATCTGTTACCTTTAAAAAAAAATGATTTTAAGACTCCCATACATTAAAAAGAGCTATTTGATAAATGATATGACATGAAGTAATTGTTTTATCTAAAGGCAGTCCAGTAATTCAAGTCAATAATCTGCAACACCACCCAGTCACCTGGCTGAGAGCAGACAAACATACCTAAACAGCCCAGGAGTTCATCTGGCAATTATCCTTGAGATTCAAAAGAATGATCATCCCAACTATATCCTCTGGTTGATTGCCATTTGAACTCTTGGGCTGGTTAGATGAGCTTTTCAGTTCTCAGTCAGGTTAGGGTAGTGTTGTATAATATTGAGCGATGGAGGAAATTACCTAGGCAAAGAGTAGATGTTGATGATAACTGTGGTCCAGAACCCAGCCCGTATTGTCTTCGTAGTTGAAGGTGGTTGGATGGTTATGAGTAGCACTATCGCCACAAGGGCTGCAACGGCTCAAGTAGAAGGCTCATTACCACCTTCTTAGGGCAACTAGGGATAGTCAATCTTTTCAGCTTTTCCACTTCTGGAGAACAACATTTAAAAATAATTTTAGGAAAGAAAATCAGGGAGAGGAGTTGCAAAGAAGCATAGATAGATTGATTATACACTACATGGATAAATATAAATGTATTTTTTCCAGACTTGTTAATTTTCCTCCCAGCTTTAGGTTCCCAATTCCAACAGAACAGGCAGAAGATCTGCTTCAAAACCCATGCCAGTTCTATTGTATAATCTCAATATATATACAAGTGGATTTACTCTCAATTTATTTCCTCCTCCCCTGTGATTTGTGTTTTGCCTCCAATTAACATTCCCCCGAAGTCCCGACTGAAATTGAGAATTTATTGGGGTAGATTTTAACTACCAGGCAGCTGATTAGCGGGGTGCACCAGCCAGCGCCCGACCCTGCCCATGGGAGGATTTTGAGGGCCGTGCCTCATTACCAGGCTGCCGTAAAGCTGTGGGTACCAAAGAGGTGCCCGCTGCAGCTTGCCAGCTCCAGACTGATGCGATATCGGGAGGTCCAGATGCCGACCTGCGGGTGGGGTGGCAATCGTGAAGTGGGGACTCTGGGGAAGTAGCAGCCTATATCGTTCTTGGGAGGCCCGAAGGAGCACTGTAGCTCAAACTAATCCCACAAAAACAATTTTAAACTTACCTTTTTGGGGCCTGGTAAAACTGGGTGGAGCATGCACAGTCCATGCTCCGCACAGTTGTTCACACAGGCGATCCCCTGGTGGGCAGAGGAAACGTTACAAGGACACACTCAAAGCCTCCTTGATAAAGTGCAACATCCCCACCGATAATTGGGAGTCTCTGGCCAAAGACCGCCCTAAGTGGAGGAAGAGCATCCGGGAGGGCACTGAGCACCTTGAGTCTCGTCGTTGAGAGCATTCAGAAAGCAAGCGCAGGCAGTGGAAGGAGCGTGCGGCAAACCAGACTCCCCACCCACCCTTTCCTTCAACGACTGTCTGTCCCACATGTGACAGAGATTATAATTCCCATATTGGACTGTACAGTCACCTGAGAACTCACTTTTAGAGTGGAAGCAAGTCTTCTTCGATTTTAAGGGACTGCCTATGATGATGTCCATCATAATTTAAGTTGAGCCCCTATGTAGATCATAGGGCACCGATTTGCATATTAAAAGGACGTACCTCCTGAAACAGGCGAGCACGGGAGAGGAAGGCCCCTTTGAGGACATTGACCACATCAACATGGCAGTAAGTCATTTCTGGGCCAATACCCCTCTGGTTACGCAAAGTGGCCCAAGTTAAAATGCACCCCATTATGTGTACAGTGTACATCCTGCTACACCATGAAATAGCATTTTGGTAGAGCAATACACTGCACTACTGAGCTGCCTAGATATTAATAGTTTAAGTATTAAAGCTGTAATATTCTTAAACACATGAAACTGATTTATATGCAGCATTGATCACTGTTCCATTGTAAATACAAAATATGAAGAGAGTAAGAATCCCAATTATAGGGAAAAATAATAAGAACTGAAATCACTCTGTGCCTTCATCAACAATTCTAACAATATCACTACAAAATCTCTGCATTCGCATGCTCCATCTTTAATTAAGAGGCTAATTGTTTTCCGTGTCCTCTGCATATTTTGAATTATTTAAAGTGAACTCAGTATATAAAATTGAGAATTCACAAGGTAAGTGATATCCTCATCTGTTTAGTGATCATTCTTGCCACTTATGAGAAGGAAAAGTGTCTTGACAATTTTACATCGTCAAGTACTATAAGAATGGCAAACTTATATTTTGGATGATGGTAACCTTAAAAGAGCAATCGATAATGTAGTATTACTGCACAGAGACAATTTTCCTGATTTTAGCTGTCATTTGTCTCTGGATTATCAAGTACTGTTCACCTCAGTGAAAATTAATTTCAAGATTAACATGCTGACAAATAAGTCTGGAATAGTCTCTCAATGAAGATCTATAGCTACAAATATTTACATAGTCTTGTTGATGTGCAGAACTATTATTTGATTTTGTTTTCAAAATATGAATTATTTCTTTAACATTGTGGAAATCTCACTATCACCAACATTTAGACTCAACTGAAGATTTAACGATGAATAGAAATATGAATAAATTATTAATTAATAATTAATAATGAATCGGAATAACATTTGACAGATATACTGTTGATATACTAAGAGGAAAGATACAATAATTCGTTGTTTTCTTTATATCCTGTTGTCTGATTGAAACCTATTACTTAAGATGTGAGTTGTATTTATGCTACAATGAATATGGACATTCTCTGCTAATAAGCCACCAATGGTGCTGCCAAACTCTATGTTCTATTCCCAATACATTGCACATTTCTCACTGCTTTATGTTCTACAGAAATGTGTACAGGGGTAATACTTTATGAATTAATTAAGTATCTTGGTTGCACATTGTCATAAATTATAGAGAGCTATTAATTTTTGCATATAGTTTAGACTATAATTCCCTATAGACCTTGACATCTCTCTTTGATGGCACTTAGCTTAGAATGGCCAGCTTGTGATTTGAAGTCTTTATTCTAAGCTTTTTTATTTGTATTTTAAATCAGGACACAGAAAATGGAATCTAGTATTGTCTTCATTAATACCCTTTTGAGTTTGTTTAACTTTCAGGATATTGGGTACACTCTACCTGGGGACTTCAATTAATTGTTACTTATTCTCTGATCCCTATGTTTTCTCCTTTTATATTATGTTCATGATTCTAATTATAATTTTTTGTGTCATCACCCATTCTCTCTAGTGGATATTTGGTCTGTTGGGTGCATTATGGGAGAAATGGTTCGCCACAAAATCCTCTTTCCAGGAAGGGACTGTATCCTTGCGCTGCTTGCAGCAGCTAATCATTACTTTTTGAAGCATATTTTTAACTCTTTAAGATCAGACGAGCGAAAAATAAATTGTAAGCGACCGTGACTTTTTTGTTATTGCACAGACACCTTGTAGTGCATTTTTCATGTGATAATTTGATATTAGAAATGTTTCTTTCATGAAAACATTTGGTATTTGGTGCAGAAATGTGGCAAGATATATTACATGCTTGTTTTAAACATTCGTTTGAATAAGTGTTGATTCATTATTCTACATTCAGAATTGTTAAAACATCTAAAAATACTAACAAGTGCAGTCCTTTAACCTAAAGCCGACTATTCAGTTCCCCTGATAGAATCATTTTGAGAGGAGTCATATCGTCGAATCTTCACAAAATATTGATAGTTCTTCCTGATCACTCTCTATCTTTCATGAAGCTGCACTATTTTTATACTGTACGCTATTCCAGACCACCCAATGCTTCCAACTAAGACACTCCAAACCGTTTCTGGTCTTCCACACCATTTTAGTTGGAATGTTTTTGCAGAGTTTGTAATGAACTATTACAAAAATGGTAATTTAATTCAATAGTATTGTTTTCCTCTTAGGCTACTTTTAACACTGGGATGCCCTGTAAAGGAACTGAAGATGTTTTTAAAGCTAAGAAGTAGCTGGGACCCCAACTATTTACAATCTATATTAATGACGTGGAAGAAGGGACCGAGTGTAACGTAGCCAAGTTTGTTGATGATACAAAGATGGGAGAAAAAACAATGTGTGAGGAGGACACAACAAATCTGCAAAAGGACATAGATAGGCTAAGTGAGCTGGCAAAAATTTGGCAGATGGAGTATAATGTCGGAAAATGCGAGGTCTTGCACTTTGGCAGAAAAAAATCGAAAAGCAAGTTATTATTTAAATGGAGAAAAATTGCAAAGTGCTGCAGTACAGCGGGACCTGGGGTCCTGCTGCATGAAACACAAAAGGTTAGTATGCAGGTACAGCAAGTGATCAGGAAGGCCAATGGAATCTTGGCCTTTATTGCAAAGGGAATGGAGTATAAAAGCAGGGAAGACTTGCTACAGTTATACAAGATATTGGTGAGGCCACACCTGAATACTGCGTACAGTTTTGGTTTCCATATTTACGAAAGGATATACTTGCTTTGGAGGAAGTTCAGAGAAGGTTCACTAGGTTGATTCCGGAAATGAGGGGTTTGACTTATGAGGAAAGGCTGAGTAGGTTGGGCCTCTACTCATTGAAATTCAGAAGAATGAGAGGTGATCTTATCGAAACGTATAAGATTATGAGGGGGCTTGACAAGGTGGATGCAGAGAGGATGTTTCCTCTGATAGGGGAGACTAGAACTAGGGGGCATAATCTTAGAATAAGGGGCCGTCCATTTAAAACTGAGATGAGGAGAAATTTCTTCTCTCAGAGGATTGTAAATCTGTGGAATTTGCTGCCTCAGAGAGCTATGGAAGCTGGGACATTGAATAAATTTAAGACAGAAATAGACAGTTTCTTAACCGATAAGGGGATAATGGGTTATGGAGAGCGGGTAGGGAAGTGGACCTGAGTCCATGATCGGATCAGCCATGATCGTATTAAATGGCGGAGCAGGCTCGAGGGGCCGTATGGCCTACTCCTGCTCCTATTTCTTATGTTCTTATGTTCTAAGTAAACTTTCAGAAAATTGTGCTTCTAACAGTATTCCTTTTCAAGATCTTGTAATGTTTCCAAGTGGGATGTGTTTATATATTGTACTAGATCCTGGCAATCCTGCAATCTGCTTGGATTTGTCATTAGAAGGAGCTTCTAATACATGAAGAGTGGGAGTGCAATGTGAAAATACTGTCCATGGAAATTATAAAATCAGTCTGTAATACAAATAATAAATGGAATGTTTAGAGTTTTATATTTAGAACAGTTTCAAGTGAATCTATGAGGTGTTGCAGCTTTCAGACTTTTTGACCATGCTGGTATAAATGACATACTCTTTAATATTGTTGTCCTTGTACAATCTACCTACTATCACATTTCCATAGTTTACATCTTGTTTCAATGCCATTCATGCAGTCTTGAGAGCAGGCAAGCAGACCCGGTCATTTCCAGTACCTTTTCTGCTGTGAGTCCCAGCAGCATTAAAGTTGGCATCTGAACCATGGAAAAGCCAGAACTAGTTTATCTTTTAATTTAATCACTGGGTGACCAGCCATTCAAAAATGGAAACTTTTGTCCTCATTCCTAATATTTACTTGTGAGTGTGAATACAATGACAATATAATGACCAGCACCAACTGCTTACAAACTCTGAAGAGCAGCCATTCAATCACCTTGGAAGTGATGTGTTAGTTGTATGAGCGCTATCTGACATAATTATGTGAAATTATAAAAACAGAATTGTTGGAAATACTCAGCAGGTCAGGCAGTATCGGTAGAGAGAGAAACAGAGTTAATGTTTCAGGTTGATGACCTTTTGTCAGAATTGGAAAAAAGTTACAGATGTAACAGATTTTAAGCAAGTGCAGGGGCAGGGAAAGAGGGGAGGGGAGGAATGAACAAAAGGGAAGGTCTGTGATAGGGTGGAAGGCAAGCGTGATTAAATGACAAAAGTTATGATTGTACAAAGCAAAAGGAGGTGGTAATGGGACAAGTAAAGAAACAAAAAATGGATCTAGAAGAGGTGTAAATGGGAATAGCAGAATCGTCAACAGCTGCCATCTGAAAAAATGGGAGCAGAGGTTATGGCCTGAAATTGTTGATGTTGAGACCAATAGGCTATAAAGTGCCTAATTGAAAGATGAAGTGCTGTTCCTCGAGGTTACATTGAGCTTCGTTGGAATAGTGTAAAAGGCCGAGGACGGGGAGATCAGAGTGGGAGTGGAGATGAATTAAAGGGACAGGCAACCGGAAGCTTAGGGTTCCGCTTACTGACTGAACGGAGACGTTCTGCAAAACGGTCACCCAATCTACACTTGGTCTCCCCAGTGTCGAGCAGACCACATCGTGAGCAGCGAATATAGTATACTAAATTGTAAGAGATGCAAGTAAATCGCTGTTTCACCTGAAAGGAATGGTTGGTGTCATGTTTGTAACCTTCACATAACTGTAACCTTTATATAACAACACTGTACACTGTATACACCTGAGAAATGCACACCTTGACCACAGGGGGTGAACTTGTGGGAGACACTCCTCACCTGGTCATCCAGGTCTATAAAGGGAGGTCTCACGCATGGTCATCACTTCTTGGTCCTGTGAATAAAGGTACAGGTCACAGAGTGACCTTGTCTCCAATATGTGCCTCGTGTTGATTTACTGTAGTGTGTAAGGACACAACATTTGGCGACGAGAAACGGGAATCAACGACTCAAGAGAATGGCCACCGGTAGCACGGAGGAACGGTACTGTGTTGGTGAGGACTGGGACAATTTTGTTGAGAGGCTCCAGAAGAGCTTTGTTACGAAGGACTGGCTGGGAGCGGCAGCGGCTGACAAGCGAAGAGCGCATCTACTGACCAGCTGTGGACCTAAGAGGTACACGCTGATGAAAGACCTGCTCGCACCCGAGAAGTCAGCGGACAAGATCTTCGAGGAGCTCAGCAAACTGATCTGTGAGCACCTCAAACCGGCAAGTAGTATACACATGGCCCGACACCAATTCTATACGCACCGACGTCGGGAAGGGCAGAGCATACCGGACTTCGTTGCGGTCCTTCGGCACTTGGCCAACCTCTGTAAGTTCACAGACACCTGCAGGGGGGAGATGTTACGGGATTTCTTCATTGAGGGCATTGGTCATGCCGGGATTTTTAGGAAGCTAATTGAGACCAAGGACTTGACCTTGGAAGCAGCGGCGTTGATGGCTCAAAACTTCATGGCAGGGGAAGAGGAAACCAAGATCATATACGCACGCAACTCTGCTCCCAACGTGGTGATGGAGCAGGGAGTTAACATGGTAAACGAGACTCAGAACCCCGCAGGCAGGCAAGGGCAATTTGACACCAACCAGGCAGTAACAGACTATAGGGTGGGTCCTCAACAGAGACAATGGCAGGTTGAACGGACATTTACACCATCACAAGGGACAATACGTCCTGGGATGGGACCATTGACACCCACAAACAAAGTGCTCAAGAGTAATCAAAGAGACAATCAGAGAGGAATGCCTGGTAACAGCCCTTTTGTTCACAACAATCTCAGCTCATGCTGAAGGTGCAGGGGCAATCATGCTGCGATGACCTGCCGGTTTCAACAATTCATCTGCAGAAATTGTAACTTGAGTGGACATTTAGCCAGGGTGTGCAGGAAGCCGTCAGCAAGGCAGGGGTATGCCTGGGACACAGCAATGGACGCTGAAGTTCTGCGGGTCCAGGTGGTGAACATCCACAGCTCATACACAAAAACGCCACCTGTGATGATGAGAGTACTGTTAAATGCATGGAGCTGGACTCAGGAGCCAGCCAGTCACTAATGAGTGTCCAACAATTCGAGAACTGTGACCACTCAGAGCTAGCAGACCCAAACTAGAAGGCATTGACACGTAACTACGGGCGTACACCAAAGAGATCATCTAGGCAGTGCAATGTTGGTGGTCACACGTAATGGATCTCAGAACCGGCTGCCACTCTGGATTGTCCCGGGAAATAGTCCCGCGCTTTTGGGGAGGAGCTGGCTAGACGAGATGAATTGGAAATGGGGGGGATGTGCACGCCATTTCATCTGTGGAGCGAAGTTCATGCTCACAGGTCCTACAAAAGTTCGAGTCATTATTTCAACCTGGCGTCGGGACTTTCAAAGGCACCAAAGTAAGGATACGCATCACCCCGGAGGCCACACCAGTGCACCACAAAGCCAGAGCTATGCCGTATGTGATGCGGGAGAAAATTGAGAGTGAGTTGGACAGGTTGCTAAGAAAGGGCATAATTTCGCCCGTTGCATTCAGCGACTGGGCAAGCCCCATCGTCCATGTTCTAAAAACGGATGGCTCGGTCAGGATCTGTGGCAACTACAAGGCCACCATCAACCGAGCATCCCTTCAGGACCAATACCCACCTCCGAGAGCGGAGGATCTTTTTGCCAAGCTGGCAGGCGGCAAGCTGTTCACCAAGTTGGACCTCACTTCGGCCTACATGACCCAGGAACTGGCCGAAGAATCCAAGCTACTGATCTGACCACCATCACCACGCACAAGGGGCTGTTTGTCTACAACACGTGTCCGTTTGGCATTCGTTCAGCAGCCGCTATCTTTCAGAGGAACAGGGAAAGCCTGCTCAAATCCATCCCCGGAACAATCGTATTTCAGGACGACATCCTTATCACGGGTCGTGACACCGAGGAACACCTCCACAACCTGGAGGAGGTGCTACGCCGTCTGGACCGGGTAGGCCTGCGACTAAAGGAGTCCAAGTGTGTGTTTTTGTCCCCAGAAGTCGAGTTTTTGGGCAGGAGGGTTGCCGCAGACGAGATCCGGCCCACCGAATCCAAAACGGAGGCGATCCGTCGCGCGCCCAAGCCCGGAAACACATCAGAGTTGTGTTCATTTCTGGGACTATTGAACTACTTCGGGAACTTTCTACCGAACTTAAGTACATTGCTGGAGCCGCTACACCTGCTCCTGTGTAAGGATTGCGAGTGGTTTTTGGGGGACTGTCAGGAACGGGCTTTCAATCGGTCGCGGAACCTGCTTTGTTCTAATAAGTTATCGACCCTGTACGACCCCTGTAATAAACTGGTTTTGACATGCGATGCATCATCCTATGGGGTTGGGTGCGTGTTGCAGCAGAGTAATGATGAGGGCCAACTCCAATCTGTGGCCTATGCCTCCAGGTCGCTCTCCCAAGCAGAAAGGGGATATGGGATGGTTGAAAAGGAAGCACTCGCATGTGTCTACGGGGTGAAAAAGATGCACCAGTACCTTTTTGGCAGAAGGTTCGAGTTAGAAACGGACCACAAGCCGTTAACATCCCTGTTGTCCGACAGCAAAGCTGTCAATGCCAATGCGTTAGCTCGCATACAGCGATGGGCTCTCACGCTGGCTGCGTATGACTACACCATACGGCACCGGCCAGGCACCGAAAATTGCACAGACGCGCTCAGCAGGCTTCCACTGGCCGCCACTGAGGGGGCAGTGGAGCAAAGCGCGGAGATGGTCATGGCTGTCGATGCCTTTGACAGCGCAGGCTCCCCCATCACAGCCCACCAGATCAAAACCTGGACAAACAGAGATCCCCTCCTATCTCTGATTAAGAAATGTGTCCTGACTGGGGATTGGGCGCCCGCACACGGAGCATGCCCTGAAGAGGTCAGACCGTTTCACAGACGGATGGATGAGCTCTCCATCCAAGCCGACTGCCTACTATAGGGCAGCCGGGTAGTCATGCCCCAGAGGGGTAAGGAAGCATTCATCACGGAACTCCACAGCGAGCACCCAGGCATCGTGCTTATGACGGCCATTGCCCGGTCACATGTATAGTGGCCGGGAATTGATGCAGACCTGGAACACTGTGTTCGCAGGTGCACGACATGTGCCCAGCTGGGCAATGCCCCCAGGGAGGCTTCACTCAGCCCGTGGCTCTGACCCATCAAGCCATGGTCACGTGTTCACGTAGACTACGTTCATGGGAAAAATGTTCCTCATTGTTGTTGATGCGTACTCGAAATAGATCGAGTGCATCATATTGAATTCGTGCACGACATCCACCACAGTGGAGAGTCTGCGTGCGGACTTTGCGACCCACGGCTTGCCGGACATCCTAGTTAGCGACAACGGCCCGTGTTTCACTAGCTATGAATTCCGGGAGTTCATGTCGAGAAATGGCATCAAACATGTCAGGATAGCGCCGTTCAAGCCGGCTTCCAATCGCCAGGCGGAACGTGCGGTCCAAATCATAAAGCAAGGCATGCTCCGGATTCAAGGACCCTCACTTCAATACCGCCTATCGCGCCTCCTGCTGGCCTACAGGCCCCGACCGCATTCGCTCACGGGGGTCCCGCCAGCGGAACTACTCATGAAACGTACACTAAAAACTCAGCTGTCCCTCATTCATCCAGTCCTGTCGGACATTGTTGAGGGCAAGCGCCAGTCCCGAAATGAGTGCCACGACCGTAACTCAAAGGGGAGATGGATAGAAATCGATGACCCTGTATTTGTTCTTAATCACGCTTTGGGGCCCAAGTAGCTCGAGGGTACTGTAATTGATAAAGAGGGGAATAGGGTCATAGTGGTCAGACTCAACAATGGGCAGATATGCCGCAAGCATCTGAACCAAGTAAAAAAAAAGGTTCAGCATGGACACTGAGGAACTTGAGGAACATCATGAGATGCTGCCCACACCACCGCCAGTGAACGAGCAACAAGAACCGTCAGTAGCATGCACAGTCCCTGCGGCCAGCCCGGACGAGCCGGAATCACCACAGGTGACAAAGACACAGGCCAAGGCTCAACAACCAGAGCCCCAACTGCGGCGTTCCACGAGAGAGCGGCGACTGCCTGAAAGACTTAATCTTTGACCCAAAAACTTTGGGGGGAGGTGATGTCATGTTTGTAACCTTCACATAACTAACCTTTATGTAACAACACTGTATACACCTGAGAAATGCACACCTTGACCACAGGGGGTGAACTTGTGGGAGACACTCCTCACCTGGTCATCCAGGTATATAAAGGGAGGTCCCACGCAGGGTCATCACTTCTTGGTCCTGTGAATAAAGGTACAGGTCACAGAGTGACCTTGTCTCCAGTATGTGCCTCGTGTTGATTTGCTGTAGTGTGTAAGGACACAACAGTTGGGGTCCTGGACAGTGGGATGGGAGGAGGTAAAAGTGCAGGTGTTACATCTTCTGCGTTGCACGGGGAGGTGCCGTGGAAAGGGGAGGAATTAATGGGGGTGATTGAGGAGTAGACCAGGGTGTTACGGAGGGAGCGGTCCTTTCAGAATACTGAAAGGGGAGAGGAGAGGAAGATGTGTTTGGTGATGGGATCACGCTGGAGGTGGTGGAAATGGCACAATGTGGAGGCTGGTGGAGTGAAAGGTGAGGACATGGGGAACCCTATCGTGGTTCTGGGAGTGAGGTGAAAGAATGAGAGCAGAAGTGCAGGAAATGGAACGGATATGGTCGAGCGCCCTGTCAACCACGGTAGAGGGGAATTCTCGGTTGAGGAAAAAGGAAGGCATTTCAGAAGCATTGGCATGGAAGGTGGCATCATCAGAACAGATGAGACTGAGAAACTGGAAGAATGAAATAGAGTCTTTACAGGATGTGGGGTGGGAGGAAGTGTAGTCCAGGTAGCCGTGGGAGCCAGTGGGATTATTTGTCAGTGGGCTGTTTGTCGATAGCCTATCCCCAGAAATGGAGACAGAGAAGTCGAGGAAGGGAAGGGAAGAGAAGATCAGAGATGGATCATGTGAAGATGAGGGACGGGTGGAAATTGGAAGCAAAGTGAATTAAATTTTCCAGTTCAGGGCGAGAGCAGGAAACGGCACCGATACAGTCATCAATGTACTGGAGAAACAGGTGAGGGAGGGGAACTGAGTGGGACTAGAACAAACAATGTTCCACCTATCCCATGTAAAGACAGGCATAGCTAGGATCCATGCGGGGTCCCATAGGAACACCTTTCAATTGAGGAAGTGAGTGGCGTTAAAGGAGAAGTTGTTCAATTTGAGAACAAATTCAGCCAGGCGGAGGAGTGTGGTGGTGGATGGGGACTGGTTGGGTCTCTGTTCAAGGAAGAAGTGGAGCGCCCAAAGGCTGTACTAGTGGGGGATGGAAGTGTAGAGGGATTGGACATCCATGGTGAAAAGGAGATGGTAAGAGCCAAGAATTTGGAAACTAGGCACTTTACAGCCTTTTGGACTCGACATCGAGTTCAACAATTTCAGACCATAACCTCTGCCCCTATTTTCCCAGATGGCAGTTGTTGCTGATTCTGCCATTCCCATTTACACCTCTTCTAGACCCATCTTTTGTTTCTTTACTTGTCCCATTGTCATCTCCTTTTCCTTTGTACAATCATATCTTTTTTCATTTAATGTTTTGTGCCTTCCACCCTATCACAGACCTTCACTTTTGTTCTTTCCTCCCCTCCCACATTTCCCTGCCTCTGCACTTGCTTAAAATCTGTTACATTTCTAACCTTTTCCAGATCTGACAAAAGACCATCGACCTGAACCGTTAACTCAGTTTCTCTCTCCACATATGTTGCCTGACCTGCTGAGTATTTCCACCATTTCAGATTTCCAGTATCCACAGTGATTTTCTTTTATATCAATATAAGATTACACTAGTTGTCTGTTGGCTGGAATGATAACCTTGACAGTTTTTGGAGATCAATTCTAGGGTTGTCTTACAGACGATTGCTGGAATAAGCATTTACTGAACACATTAGTGAAAGGCTCACATTGATGACTTGATCCTTCAAAATTTAAAAGGGAAAACCCATAAAAGGTTTAGGAACATAGGAGGGTGCAGAAGAGATTTAGGGACATATCAACAGGAGTAGACCATTGAGCCCCTCAAGTCTGTTCTGCCAATTAATGAGATCATGGCTGATCTGCGAATTATCTCCATTTACCAGCCTTTGGCCCATATCCATTAATTCCTTTGGTTAATAAAAAAGCTATCAATCTCCGAATTAAAATTAACAATTGATTTTGCCTCAATCACCGTTTGCGGAAGACAGTTCCAAACTTCTACCACCCTTTGTGTGTAGAAGTGTTTCCAAATTTCACTCGTGAAAGGTCTGGCTCTAATTCTTAGACTATGCCCCATAGTCCTAAACTCCCCAACCAGCAGAAATATTTATCTCTAAACTACCCTATCTGTTTCCCTTACTATCTTGAAAACTTCAATCATATCACCCCTTAGCCTTCTAAATTCTAGGAAATATAATCCTAATTTGTGTAATCTCTTCTTGTAATTTAACCCTTGAAGTCTGGGTATCATTCTGGTAAAACTGCTGTACTCCTTCCAAGATTGATGTATCCTTCCTAAGGTGTGGTGCCCAGAACTGCTCACAGTACTCCAGGTGGGGTCTGACCAGGGTTTTGTATAGCTGCAGCATAAGTTCTACCCCCTTGTATTCTCGTCCTCTAGATATAAAGGCCAGCATTCCATTAGCCTTTTTAGTTATTTTCTGTATTTGTTCATGACATTCTAATGATCAATGTACCTGGACCCCCAAGACTCTTTGGACCTCCACTGTTTTTAGCTTTTCACCATTTAGAATGTACCATGTTCTATCCTTTTAAATTCCAAAATGTATGACCTCGCATTTGCCTACATTGAAATCTATTTGCGACAGTTTTGCCCATTCACTTAATCTATCGATGTCCCTTTGTAATTTTATGCTTTCATCTACACTGCCTACAGTGGGGTACCGCAAGGTTCAGTGCTGGGACCCCAGCTATTTACAATATGCATTAATGATTTAGACGAAGGAATTGAATGTAATATCTCCAAGTTTGCAGATGACACTAAGCTGGGTGGCAGTGTGAGCTGTGAGCAGGATGCTAAGAGGCTGCGGGGTGACTTGGACAGGTTAGGTGAGTAGGCAAATGCATGGCAGATGCAGTATAATGTAGATAAATGTGAGGTTATCCACATTTGGTGGCAAAAACAGGAAGGCAGAATATTATCTAAATGGTGACAGATTAGGAAAAGGGGAGGTGCAACGAGACCTGGATGTCATGGTATATCAGTCATTGAAAGTTGGCATGCAGGTACAGCAGATGGTGAAGAAGGCAAATGGCATGTTGGCCTTCATAGCAAGAGGATTTGAGTATAGGAGCAGGGAGGTCTTACTGCAGTTGTACAGGGCCTTGTGAAGCCACACCTTGAATATTGTGTACAGTTTTGGTCTCCCAATCCCAGCGAAGGTTCACCAGACTGAATCTCGGGATGGCAGGACTGACGTATGAAGAAAGACTGGATCGACTAGGTTTATATTCACTGGAATTTAGAAGAATAAGAGGGGATCTCATAGAAACATATAAAATTCTGACGGGATTGGACAGCTTAGATGCAAGAAGAATGTTTCCGATGTTGGGGAAGTCCAGAACCAGGGGTCACAGTCTAAGAATAAGGAATAAGCCATTTAGGACCGAGATGAGGAGAAACTTCTTCACTCAGAGAATTGTGAACCTCTGGAATTCTCTACCATAGAAAGTTATTGAGGCCAGTTTGTTAGATATATTCAAAAGGGAGTTAGATGTGGACCTTACAGCTTAAGGGATCAAGGGGTATGGAGAGAAAGCAGGAATGGGGTACTGAAGTTGCAAGATCAGCCTTGATCATATTGAATGGTGGTGCCGAATGGCCTGCTCCTGCACGTCTTTTCTATGTTTCCATGCCGCCTATCTTTGTGTTATTGCCAATTTTGGATATATGACTTTCTATGCCACCATCTCAGTCGTTTAATAAATACTGTGAATAGTTGAGACCCTAACAGATTCCTGCGGGACACCACTAGTCACATCCTGCCAATTTGAGTACCTACCCATTATCCCTACTGCCTGCCTCTTGCCGCTCAGCCAATTTCTTAACCAGGTGAATAATTTGCCCTCAATTCAGTGAGCTTCTACCTTAGTTAACAGTCTTTTATGTGGGACTTTAAGAAATGCCTTCTTAGAGAATAATTGTTATATTAAGGTAACTGAAACTTTCATTACCATATTAGTAGCACCTGATTCTGTCATACTCAGTGGCCAGCAATATTAATCCGGCTAGTGAAACGAAATAAGAAGGGTAGAGACAGAATTAAAAATGAGTAATGAAGGGAACAAGAATGCAACAGATGTTAAGGAGGTAGGCTAACCCAGAGTGAAATCCTGCATGAAGGAATACAAACTTAGCTAAATACTCATCCTTAGTATACATATATTTTTATATAAGTGACATTAATATAAAAGCATAGAAACATAGAAAATAGATGCAGGATTAGGCCATCCGGCCCTTCGAGTCTGCACCACCATTCAATAAGATCATGGCTGATCATTCACCTCAGTACCCCTTTCCTGCTTTCTTTCCATACCTCTTGATCCCTTTAGCCGTAAGGGCCATATCTAACTCCCTCTTGAATATATCTAACGTACTGGCATCAACAACTCTCTGCGGTAGAGAATTCTACAGGTTGCCAACTCTGAATGAAGAAGTTTCTCATCATCTCAGTCCTAAATGGCTTACCCCTTATCTTTAGGCTGTGACCCCTGGTTCTGGACTTCCCCAACATCGGGAACATTCTTCCTGCATCTAACCTGTCCAGTCCCATCAGAATTTTATATGTTTCTATGAGATCCCCTCTCATTCTTTTAAACTCCAGTGAATACAGGCCCAGTCGATCCAGTCTCTTCTCATATTTCAGTCCTGCCATCCCGGGAATCATTCTGGTGAATCTTTGCTGCACTCCCTCAATAGCAAGAACGCCCTTCCTCAGATTAGGAGACCAAAGCTGAATACAATATTCCAGGTGAGGCCTCACCAAGGCCCTGTACAACTGCGGTAAGACCTCCCTGCTCCTATACTCAAATCCTCTTGCTATGAAGGCCAACATGCCATTTGCCTTCTTCACCGCCTGCTGTACCTGCATGCCAACTTTCAATGACTGATGTACCATGACACCAGATCTCGTTGCACCTCCCCTTTTCCTAATCTGTCACCATTCAGATAATATTCTGCCTTCATGTTTTTGCCACCTCACATTTATCCACATTATACTGCATCTGCCATACATTTGCCCACTCACCTAACCTGTCCAAGTCACCATGCAGCCTCTTAGCATCCTCCTCACAGCTCACACCACCACCCAGCTTAGTGTCATCTGCAAACTTGGAGATATTACACTCAATTACTTCACCTAAATCATTGATGTATATTGTAAATAGCTGAGGTCCCAGCACTGAGCCCTGCGGCACCCCACTAGTCACTGCCTGCCATTCTGAAAAGGAGCCATTTATCACGACTCTCTGCTTCCTGTCTGCCAATCAGTTCTCCATCCACGTCAATTCATTACCTCCAATACCATGTGCTTTAATTTTGCACACCAATCTCTTGTCATTGAATATATTTAAGGCGAAGATAGACATATTTTTGAGCGATAAGGGAATAAAGGGTTATGGGTAGTGGGCAGGGAAGTGGAGCTGAGTCCATGATCAGATCAGCCATGATATTAAATGACGGAGCGGGCTCGAGGGGCCAAATGGCTTACTCCTGCTCCTATTTCTTATGTTCTTATGTTCTAAAACAGTGAGGACTATTTATACACACACAGCAGTTCTCATTGTGGGAGTGGCTTAGAAATGTTATAAAACAGCAGAAGATGATGGTAAGGTGATCAACTGGGAAAGTAAAGTATGAATGTGCACATGCCAGAGAAGAGATTAAATGATTATGTCACAAGATCGGTAGGGATGAGTAAGGGATCAGTTTATCCCAGCTCCTCATCATGGTATCTTACTACTTCTTAATTGATTCTACGGCTTTTGCCTCTACTATCTGACCTGAAGGTCCATTCTGCTTCTTGATTATTCTGAAGATTTTGCTGCTTCTTTACTCTTGTTTTTACCCCTTAGATCATATGTACCCTCACTTCCTACATCCCATAAAATGCTTTCACTTGCCCAGATATTTAGGTCAACTTGTAGCTTGCCAAGGAATCAAACTGAAAATCCCCCAATTTATTTTGGATTTTATCACATGTACGCATGTGATCTCCCTTGACTTCAGAAGGAAGCCGAGTAATGCTATTAAAGGGGAAAATAATAAATGAACAGTAACAATGACACAATATAGATTTTACAGTATTCATTAAACTTAACTATCTCCTTGAGTAAGTAGAAAATAACAAATATTCACGAGTGCTGCACTAAATTATTCTTACTGGGTGATTCATTTCCTTTTTTCACTGTTCACAGAAGTTACCTGGCCGTTCTGTCAGCTTTCAAAGGCTTCAGATATACTATCTAATTTGAACCAGCCAATAATGAAAAATACTTCCTCGAAAAATACCAGGACCAAGTCAATTTAAAAGCTTTCTTACAAATGCAAAATAGTAGGCAATCAAATATATATTCAACCTAATCCCATAAGATGTTTGTATTTGAATTGAATGGTTTGCAACCTACTTCTTCCCCACCCCCAGACACCTAGCTTAGACAAGTAACTGATTGAACTACCGCATCAAAAATAAAGTAAACTGTTGTTTTTTAATGGCTTATATACCGTGACAGAATTAAAGAAGCCAATTTAATCCTAACTCTTAGGCAAATGTGCTTCATTTCTCCTGCAGCCTCATTGTGTGAGGAAGTGCCTGATATCATTGACTTGTCTTTCATGACTTGGAACTCATTCATTGGTGTGCTGTCTTATCCTGCTCTCATGGTCTATTTTGAAATAATGTTCTGGATTTATCTATTCTATATTGTTTACCATTTTACACAGCTCTATGAATTCCCCTATCAATTTCCTTCTTTGAAGGTCAAAAGATCCAGCTTTCTCTAATCTTCCCTCACAACTCACTCTTTGACCCTTATTACTTTTCTCCGCACTGCCTCCAGAACTTGAATATTTCTTTTGTCAGTGACCAAAATTGGACTCAGTACTGAAGCTGTGGTCTGACTGTATAGTTATAACATGATTTCTTCTGACTTGTACACTATGGTTTGACTATAAATATTTAAGCATTCTATTTGTTTTGTTAATTGCTGTTCGGCAATGACTGGATATGTTGAGCACTGAGCCCAGTAATACCCTTGGATTTCTTTCAACTTCATCCTAATTATTTCAATACCGTTCTTACTGACAGTACATATGTCACTCATTTATTTTTTCTTGTGTGTAATATTTTACTCTTTATCTGCTTTAACTGTAATCAGAAACTGGTTTCCCCACTTAATTATGTTATCTAACTCATTCTGTTCACCCCCACCGCCGGCTGCCTGTTCCGATGCGACGGCCACTCTTCCCCACTCTGTAGTTTGGTATCATTTATGAATTTGACCAGATGGATATGGAAGGAGCCCCAACTTGGATCCCTGGAGTTGTCCCCTCTCTAACTGTGATCTAACTCTCATAACAAGTACCCGCTACTTCCCACCCTTCCACCAGTTTCTTCTTCATTCCCAGACTTTACTTTCAGTCATCACTGCTTTAAGCTTAAGCAGAAGCCTTTTGTTTGCAACTTTGTCAAAGGCTTTGTGGATGTCTTGTTCATTGGCCAGGAAATTACTTTCAGGTGGTTTAGGAATAGAAACGTAGAAAATAGGTGCAGGAGTAGGCCATTCGGCCCTTCGAGCCTGCACCACCATTCAATATGATCATGGCTGATCATGCAACTTCAGTATCCCATTCCTGCTTTCTCTCCATACCCCTTAATTCTTTTAGCCGTAACGGCCACATCTAACTCCCTTTTGAATATATCTAACAAACTGGCCTCAACAACTTTCTGTGGTAGAGAATTCCACAGATCCACAATTCTCTGAGTGAAGAAGTTTCTCCTCATCTCAGTCCTAAATGGCTTACCCCTTATCCTTAGACTGTGACCCCTGGTTCTGGACTTCCCCAACATCGGGAACATTGTTCCTGCATCTAAGCTGTCCAATCCCGTCAGAATTTTATATGTTTCTGTGAGATCCCCTCTCATTCTTCTAAATTCCAATGAATATAAGCCTAGTCGATCCAGTCTTTCTTCATGTCAGTCCTGCTCTCCCGGGAATCAGTCTGGTGAACCTTCGCTGCACTCCCTCAATAGCAAGATTGTCCTTTCTCAGATTAGGAGACCAAAACTGTACATAATATTTAAGGTGTGGCCTCACCAAGGCCCTGTACAACTGTAGTAAGACCTCCCTGCTTCTATACTCAAATCCTCTCGCTATGAAGGCCAACATGCCATTTGCCACCTTCACCGCCTGCTGTACCTGCATGCCACCTTTCAATGACTGATATACCATGACACCCAGGTCTCATTGCACCTCCCCTTTTTCTAATCTATCACCATTCAAGATAATATTCTGCCTTCCTGTTTTTGCCACTAAAGTGGATAACCTCACATTTATCTACATTATACTGCATCTACCATGCATTTGCCCACTCACCTAGCCTATCCAACTCACCCTGCAGCCTCTTAGCATCCTCCTCACAGCTCACACTGCCACCCAGCTTAGTGTCATCTGCAAACTTGGAGATATTAAACTCAATTCCTTCATCTAAATCATTGATGTATATTGTAAATGGCTGGGGTCCCAGCACTGAGCGTTGCGGCACCCCACTAGTCACTGCCTGCCATTCTGAAACAAACCCGTTTATTCCTACTCTCTGCTTCCTGTCTGCCAACCAGTTCTCTATCCATGTCAATACATTACACCCAATACCATGTGCTTAATTTTGCACACTAATCTCTTATGTGGGACCTTGTCAAAAGCCTTTTGAAAGTCCAAATACACCACAGCCACTGGTTTTCCCTTATCCACTCTACTAGTTACATCCTCAAAAAATTCTAGAAGATTTATCAAGCATGATTTCCCTTTCATAAATCCATGCTGACTTGGACCGATTCTGTCACTGCTTTCGAAATGCGCTGCTATTACATCTTTAATAATTGATTCCAACATTCACCTTCAGAGCTTTCCATTGTTGTGACCCAGAAAAGAAGTCTCCACTATGTTGTAGAACATGGTGTCATAGATAGGAACAGCTAGGAAAATCATGTTTCAAAATTAATATTTCAATATCATAAATTTTGATGAGCTGAAGCAGCTTACACTTTATTATAATGGGCTTGGATCTCCTGACTGCATTGACATTTCATTAAAAAACTGTTGCTTGTATAACACATTTTGAACTTTCATGTTTGACAGAACTTTTTGTTTAGTGGACCTATTTATCAATTGGGAAACATTATTGAAAATATGAGAAATATCACTTAAGTACAGATTAGCACACAAGTCCTTTTTAAAACAAAGAACTTTCATTTATACTGCATGTTTCATGACCTCAGGAAATCCCACTTTTGAAGTGTAGTCACTGTTGTAATGTAGGAAATACAGCAACCAGTTTGTGCACAGCAAGGTCCCACAAACAACAATGTGATGATGGCCAGTTAATCTGATTTAGTGATGTTGGTTGAGAGCTCTTCTTCAAATAGTGCCATGTCCACTTGAGAGGGCAGAGTGTTTTGCTTTAACATGTCATCCGAAAGACGACACCTCTGACAGTGCAGCACTCTGTCAGTGTGCCCCTCAGCCCATTCACTGTCTAACCCAGTTCAATGCTAGGATATGTTAAGGCAGTAGGATGTAATGGTTAATAGAAAATTAAAAGAATATTTTGCTTTGATATCAGGAAAATACATGTTAACCAAAGAATAGATTATTTTTTCTTTTCAGAAAATGTCTTAGTGATTCATACTTGCAAAAAAACACTGAGACTGTTGTGAGGAATCTGTTCAGATTAGAAGAAGCTTCCTCAGACAGGCCAGTGATATGTAGTTTGATCTGATGTAGATGGGATAATTTTTTGTCTTTACTGCCTGGGCATTAATCTGGCACATTGGATCATCCACCAATGACTGTACCCGCCTGATTTTGATCCCATTGATTTCAACGCAATGAAAATCTGGTGGATTCTATCACAGGCCCACTTCATCAGATTAACATCCAGGCGGTGAAAAGGAAAATTTACCCTAGTTGGGTCTTGATTTTTCTTGGCAGTTGAAATGATTGCTTCCCATACCTGCCACATTATACTTCAGATGTACTCCTTTTTTCTTTTCTGAACCGTTGTTCACAAATTATGGTCATTTTTTGCAACAAATTGGAGACCTCTAGCTGGTATTACAGACTGATTAAAATGTTACTGCCCCAGCATTTATCATCATTTTTATTTTATATTTATTTATAAGGGACTATACACAATCCACTGCAAATAACAGAATAAAAGCCTCCACCACTTGACATTTCAATCATTGCATTCACAAACAATAGAACCATTGAATACTTATTTAAATGTAATTTAAGTGTATTAAATAGAATAGATTGAGATTTGAATAGCAGTTATTGTAACTCTTCAGGTTTCATTAATCAGCCAAACTAGTTTTCAAACAAATGAAGGTTTCTTCATTTATCTGTAGTTAACAAATGAAAACATAAATGTGTTATCACAATATGTATATTTATTGCCATATTTCTTTCATAACAATTATTGATCTTTTTTCTTGTAAAGTTTGAATGTATTTTCCATTAGTATCATGATTTCATTATTGCATATGCCATTAATGCAATATCTTGGCATGTTTAAAAAATCCTAAGTCCATCTAATATAGAAAAATAATTTCCAAATTATTTTTGTATATGGGTTTGTGCAGTCAACCACACAAGCCAATCTTTCAACTTGCCTTTTGAACAGCAGACAGCAACTGCAGCCAGTCAAGGGAAATACAGTCTCTGCCTCTGCTGGGATTCTGTTTATAAACAGAGGATAAATGTTCTCTATCTATAAATTCCATCAATAGTTCAGAAGTGGGAAGGACTGCTAGAGAAATATGGTTACGTTAATTCTAACAACTTTTCCTCATTAATGAGATGTATATAGAATTGGATGGAATCATTTGCAATAGCATTCTTAATATCTATCTATCTATCTATCTATCTATCTTCAGTTGTTTATATAAGTGCTTATCATCTGGATAACCTTCAAGCTTTAAAATGTGGTATTAAAACAGAAATCAGAAAAGTCGCTTATTTTGTAAATTATTCATTCTGGTCCTTCCTTTATTACATTCTTAAGCTTTCACCTATGTCAGTTGAAGCCTTCAGTCAATACTGTACTTTACAGCAGCAGGTGAATGCGGGGACCTATTATCAAGTTAACTTTGATTGCTAGCATGTCTAGTTAACCTTTTGAAGAGTGCAGTGACTTAGTGCTTTGTGTCTGTATAACTTATGATCCTTGGTCATGGGGACAGTTCAGTTAGAGACAAATAAAGGATTGTTTGGGTTGAAAGGCAGTATGGCTGAAGTACTTAAACTGCCCCTCAACATGATCCCCTTGTTCTAACAATTTGCAAACTTGCCCGATATTTGCAATGAAACTAATTTAAACTCTTCAAAATAGTGTTTTTAAACGCTGCAGACATATAGTCAGCTGTATATTAGAAGAGCTATTAGTAGTTACTTTTTAGTCTTTTCCCCATCTTCCTCAGCAGAGCAATGTTTTTAAATATTAAAGCTATAATGTAACATTTCACTTGTTAATCAGGGGTTTCTATAAACCAGGTTCTATTGATAAGGTCTATTTGTTCCTCTTGCAGTTTGTGTTAGTTAGGGTTTACAGACAGAAACTCACTCATTAACTGAAATGAAAGCAATTTAAAAATCATTAATCCTCAAAGGCTAAAATCACTTTTTTAAATTGAAAATTAATTTGATCAGTTGATTCAGTTACAGCAACTTCTAATTTAGGACATTTGGAAAGTGTATATATAATCTCATCATTTAAGTTTAAGTATGACTATCACTGAATTTGAAGGAATTAACATGAAAAAGTTAAGAGTTGCAATTGGCTAAAAGCTGTGAGAACCACAGAGGTGTTAAGTAAGTATTCGAGAACTACTTTTTTTATTCAATTGAGACAGTAGTCTTCCTTTTTTCTACACCTCCTGAGGATGTCAGTTCTGTCTGTCAGTTACTGCCACTAAAGTTGTTGAGAGCTGATCATTATGGTTCATATTCTATAGTAATGTTATCTCAAAGCACACAAGTGCCTAAAATCGCATATATTATTAATTTTTGAATCATATTAGGTATTTTTTCAAAATCACAGTCCCAGCATGGTGACTCAGTTGCTAGTAGTGTATATTCGGACAAAAGCAAATAAATCTGAAGTAAGAACAGAAATTGCTGGAACTACTTAGCAGGTAGACAGCATGTGTGGAGAGAGAAACCGAGTTAACGTTTCAGGTCAATGACCTTTCATCAGAAACCATTTGTGTATATTGGAGTTTGGGTGCGCGCGGCCCAGGATTTTCTCTTCATTAATGCATGCATGTCAAAACTACAGCCTATGGGCAAGATAATAGCCCCTAGGCGGAGACACCCTGGCTCTCAAAACACAGGGGACACAGTCTTTTGTGTGCTTACATTTCTTATTTGCTAGTTTTCCCTATTGGTGGGCCTGAAGGTTTGGAACAGGCTGGTTTGGTGCTGTTGCATCATTGGTGGATCAATTCTAAATCAAAATAACATGTAGTTCTTTTAGTATCAACAACTGGGATATATACAAATTAATGGCAATGTGAATTGAAACATATATGTGAACCCTGAGGCTATGATAAAGACCCATGCAGTCTAACTAGCTGAAAAACTTGTGCTAATGGATGGAAAATCATGGGAGCGCACATCTGAATTCCTGATATCTGCTCCCAGCAAACAAGGTTCTGCGCTGGGAGCGTAATTTCATAATGATATTTCTGTGTCTACAATTCATGCCTGACATACTTTGATGCTTTAGCATCACTAAAGTGAACTAAGACTGATCTTTTGGCTTTATGCAGTTTAAAGTTTGAGATAAATTTGTGAAATAATTTGTAAAGATTTTAACTGACAGCATTTGTTTAAAGAACTTGACCCAAAACAAAAATCAAATTTAAAATTTGTAGAGAAAAATGGTAAGCAAATGTTGGATTTTCTTCTAGAATAAAGACATATTCTGTTGATTAAAATAATTCCTTGTACCTTGTAACAACTTTAATTATTTAGAGAGATTTTAGGGTGCTAACTGCCTAATTTAAGAACATAACAAATAGGGGCAGAAGTAAGCCATGCGGCCCTTCAAGCCTGCTCCGCCATTCAATAAGATCATGACAGATCTTCTACCTTAACTCCACCTTCTCGTAATACCCCCATACCCTTGATTCCGATAGTATCCAAAAATCTATCAATCTTTGTCTTGAATATACTCAATGACTGAGCATCCACAGCTCATCAGGATAGAGAATTCCAAAGATTCACAACCCTTTAGGTGAAAAAATTTCTCCTTGTTTCAGTCATAAATGGTTGACCCCTTATTCTGAGACTGTTACTCCTAGTGCTAGACTCCACAGCAAGGAGAAACATCTTTCCAGCATCTGCCCTATCAAGCCCCCTAAGAATTGTATATATTTCAATGAGACCATCTCTCCTTCTTATAAACTTTAGAGAATAAAGGCTACTCAATCTCTCCACATAGAACAATCCCATCATATCAGGAAGCAGTCTAGTGAATCTTTGTTACACTCACTCCAAGGCAAGTATATCCTTCCTTAGGTAAGGAGACCAGAACTGTACACAATACTCCAGGTGTGATCTCACCGAGGCCCTATATAATTGTAGTAAGACTTCTTTACTCTTATACTATAATCCCGTTGTAATAAAGACTAGCATATCATTTGCTTTCCTAATTGCTTGCTGTACCTACATATTAACTTTCTGTGATTCGTGTACAAGGGCACCCAGGTCCCACTGAATACCAACATTTCCCAGTCTCTGACCATTTACAAAATATTCTGCTTTTCTATTTTTCCTACCAAAGTGGATAACTTCACATGTCTCCATATTATCTTCCATCTGCCACGTCCTTGCCCAATTACTTAACCTGTCTAAATCCCTTTGCAGCCTCATTGCATCCTACTCATAGCTTACTTACCCATCTAATGTTGTATTGTCAGCAAACTTGGATACATTACGCTCGGTTCCCTCATCTAAGACATTGATACAGATTGTGAATAGCTGAGGCCCAAGCACTGATCCTTGCGGTACCTCACTAGTTATAAACCTGTCAACCCGAAAATGAATCGTTTATTCCTACTCTCTGTTTTCTGTCCATTAACCAATCCATGCCAATATATTAACCCCAATCCCATGAACCCTCAAGCTGTGTATTAACCTCTTGTGTGTCACCTTATCGAATGCTTTTTGAAAATCCAAATACACCACATCCACTGCTTCCCCTTTATCCACCCTGCTAGTTACAACCTCAAAAACACTTAACAGATTTGTCAAACATGGTTTCCCTTTCATAATTTCATGTTGATTTTGTCCAATCATATTATAATTTTCTAAATGCCCTGTTACCACGTTCCTAATAATAGATTCTAGCAATTTCCCTACTACTGACGTCAGACTAACTGGCCTATAGTTCCCTGTTTTCTCTCTCCAACCTTGCTTGTATAGCGAGTTACATTTGCTACCTTTCAATCCATGGGGACTGTTTTAGAATCTAGGGAATTCTGTAAGATCAAAACCAATGCTATCTCTGTAGCCATCTTTTTTTAAAACCCTTGGATATGGGCCATCAGGTGCAGAGGATTTGTTGGGTTTGAGTCCCATTAATTTCTCCAATATTATTTCTTTACTAATACTAATTTCTTTAAGTTCCTCAATCTCACTAGGCTTTTTGTTCCTCACTATTTCTAGAATGTTTTTTGTGTCTTCTACCATGAAGATAGATACAAAGTATTTGTTTAATGTCTCTGCCATTTGCTTATTTCCAATTATAATTTCTCCCATCTCTGCCTCTAAGGGGCCCACGTTTACTTTCGCTAATCCCTTCCTTTTTACATACTTATAGAAGCTTTTTCAATCTGTTTTTATATATCTTGCTAACTTACTCTCATTCTATTTTCTCTTTCTTTATCAATTTCTTGATCATCCTTTGCTGAATTCTAAAGTCCTCCCAATCCTCAGGCTTACTACTCTATTAGACAACATTATAAGCCTCTTCCTTTAATATAATACGATCTTTAACTTCTCTTGTTAGCCACGTTTGGACCACTTTGCCCTGAAGTGAATATATTAACCAGTGAGCCAGGCTTAATTACTGGTAAGATTAAGATATCAGTTACCGAAGTGGAGAGCACACCATGAAATGAGCTGATAACAGAATGAGGTAGGGGCAGAGTCAAAATAATACTTCTGTACTAGGTATTTGGCTAGTGTAGGAATTTAGAGCATTAGGGGAGGAGGAGAGTAGTTTCATTGAAATTTAAGAAGATAAGAATATAAACAAAACTATAACTTTATAATCATTTATAGTGAGTGTGGCAGAAGGAAAGGTCAATGATATATGGTTCCTGAAGGATGTGGGAGCTTTGAGTAGCAGATGATAATTTGGACAAACACATCTCCGGGAAGTGTCTTCAACTGAGATTAACTGAGCTCAATACCCCAGGATTTGAGGCCGAGTTGGCAACAATCTGGAACATCAAGGAGGGAGGGAGGGAGATTTTTGGTGCAAGAGTTTCAGAAGGTTGTCACCCTGCTGAGAGATATGAGACTGGGAGTGGTAGAGGAAGGAGTGATGATTATCAACAGATCAGGGAAAGTGAGGAGGGGCAGGCAGCAATGTCTCGAGCACCTTACCTTAAAGCACTACTACCTGTGGGGAGGATGAGGATTCTGGGCAGGATCATCAAATGAGAGGCATGATGAGAATGTTTCCAACTGTTACCCTAATGATGAGATTAAATTGGGAACTATCTAGAGTGACAACAGAATGTAAGACAATATAAGATAAAATGTTGACAGAGAAACTAATTTATTAAAGATAGACAAATCTCCAGAACCCGATGATTTCTACCCCAGGTTAATAAAAGAAGAAGGGAAAGAAATTGTTGCTGCATTGTCCTGATCTTCTAAAACTCTCTTTAATCAGGAACTGCCCCCTTGGATTGGAAAATTGCCAATGTCGCTCCACTATTGAAGAAGGGGAAAAGAGATGAACTCGGAAATTATAGGCCTAGCAGTCTAATGACAGTTGTGGGGAAGTTCATAGAATCTGTTATTCGGGACAGAGTGACTGAGCAGTTGGATAACTATGAGCTGATCAGAGTGTCAGCATGGATTTGTAAAGGGTAAATCATGTCTAACGAACCTAGTTAAATTTTTTGGGTAGGTAACTAGCGTGTTAGATATGGGAGTTTCTATGGATGTTATTTCCATGGACTTCCAGAGGCATTTGCCAAAATTCCACATAAGAGGCTTAACAAAAATGAGAGTGCATGGAATTGGAGGCAATCTATTGGCTTGGATAGGGAATTGGTTAGGAGCTAGAAGACAGATAGTAGGGATAATGGGTATGTACTCTAAAATTGGCAAGATGTGACTAGTGGTGTCCCTCAGCAATCTGTACTGGGGCCGCATTTATAAATGACATGAATGAGGGAAGAGAGAGCCGTATATCTAAAATAAAAACAGAAAATGTTGGAAATACTCAGCATGTCAGGCAGCAACTGTGGGGAGAGAAACAGAGTTAACGTTTCATGGCAATGAACTTTCCCCATCAGAGCTATATATCTAAGTTTGCTGATGACACTAATTTAGGTGGTACAGAAAATAGTATAGATGGAAGCAGAAAATTGCAAAGGAACATTGATAGATTAAGTGAGTGGGCAAAATTGTGGCAGATGGAGTTCAGTGTGGGAACATGTGAGTTCATTCACTTTGGACCTAAAAAAAATAGATCAGTGTATTTTCTCAATGTTGAGAAGCTAGGAAGTGTGGATGAGCAGAGAGATTTAGGGATCCAAGCATAGAAATCACAAAAAGCTATTGGACAGGCACAAACAATAATTTAAATGTCTAATGAAATGTTGACCTTTATCTCAAGAGGGGTAGAATATAATGGGGTGGAAATTATGTTATAGCAATACAGAGCTCTGGTTAGGTCCCATCTGCTGTACTTCATCCAGTTCTAGTTGTCACACTTCAGGAGGGATATATTGAAATTGGAGCGGGTACCGTGCAGATTCGTCAGAATTATACTGGGGCTAAAAGGGTTAAATTATGAGGATAGTTTGCATAGACAAGGCCTTTATTCCCTTGAATATAGAAGATTAAGGGGTGATCTAATTGAAATGTTTAAAAAGATTGGAATTTACTCTGGTGGGAGAGTCCAGAACAAATGGGTATAACATAAAATTTGAGCGAGGCCGCTCAGGGGTGATGTTAGAAAGTACTTCTTCACACAAAGGGGTAGGGGAAATCTGTAACTCTGCAAAAAGCTGTTGAGCCTAGGTTAATTGAAAATGTCAAAACTGAGATTGATAGATTTTTGTTAGGCAAGGGTTACGGAACGAGGTGGCTAGATGGAGTTAAGGTATAGATCATCCATGATCTAACTGAGTGGTGGAACAAACTCGAGGGACTGAATGGCCTACTCCTGCTCCTATTTTCCTATATTCCTATAACCACATTCATTACAAAAAATGCTGTTTCTGAAGAAATTCAAAAGCAGAATGACATTTAAATAAAAGCTCCTGTCTGGAGTCTAGGCATTTTTAAACATTTCTTCAACAGTATACTCTAATTTCAAAAATCATATAGAATCTAATTCCAGCGTTTTCTTTGAATAGGAATAATTACTTATAAGCTAGAATATCTGGGCTTGAAAACTAGAAATTTCTGACAATAATGGCTTATATATAAATGGAAACATTCATTATTTGATGGTTGGTGTGAAAACCAGTAACAGTTGATGAATTAAATGCATTGGCAGCAGAGATATTCTGATTGATTGCACCACTTTAATCCAAGCGGCACTCTCCAGAGAGGAGGGCATGCAGCTAGTATCTGGTCAGCAAAATAAATGATTGATTGCTTGTGAAGACCACTAACAGTCGGAATCTTTTTTTAAACTGGTTATTTGATTCCAGAATATTTACAGAATACTGCAAAAGCAATTAATTGAAGGGTAAAAAAACACAAACGGCCTTGAATTTGCTTGGATTTTCTGCTGCTGAACGATCGTAACTCCATCGGTAATGCAGCGGAAACCCTGTTTCAGAGAAATTCAGGGCCATAATATATCAGCTCACACATCAAAACTGTTAAACCTGCAAACTGGTTTTATTTCTGGAGAAATGGTCATTTGCTTCTGTTTCCAACGTACATTCTGAAGAAATGTTGTAAAAATGCAGAGATTTTTTTTTAAGTAGGTAATTGTCTTAAATAATTTTCATTGGGTTTCTGAATTGTGGTAGCGGTAGTAAACCTTGTTATTTATTCTGTTTTGCACGTTAATTATCCTTCATTCCATTTTGTTTTCAGTTGATAACTGGTCAGTGGGGTGCATCATGGGAGAAATGATCAGAGGCGCTGTGTTGTTTCCTGGCACTGATCGTATCCTTCCTTGCAACCTTTTGATCTCGAGCCATAAATTTCTGATTGTATCTGGCGAACTTTCCACATAAGGGATACATACATTAAAATAGGTACATTAAAGTGCAATTATGTTTGCCTTCATTGTATTTTGGGACAGTTACTGTAGTCTGGCTTTTGCTGTGAATTACTTTGTAAGTGTATTTGTAGAAGTCACTTATGTAAAAAAAAACACACATAATATTTAAAGCTAGAGATATTCAACTATGGGCTGGAAGTTCGGTCTTCTGCCGCCTCACTTAGGCAATGACAGCGGAAAGCAGTTGCGCCCGGGCAGCCAGCTTTCGGTGCCCCGCCGGGACATTCAGTGCCGGTATTGACAGGAGGCAGAGCAGTACCGCCCGGGAGAGGCGAGACGGTGTGCAACGCCCTGGTTGCGACACTGGTTTGATTTTTGGATCATGCCCGACCCGTAGTGCCCCGTAGCGTGCCCTGGTGGGAACGCCTGTGAACGTAAGCATTCCAAGCTGTAGCGGCCGCAGTCAGGTAAGTAATATCGACCTGAGGTAAGTGTGATTGTTTTTTAAAAATGTTTTGGGTGATTTATGTTGTGGTGGTGTGAGCTATATATTGGGAATGTTTTTGGTGTTTTTTTTTCAGTTTTTTCTTTCCTCCCGGGCATCTGTTATGGCGCTCTGAGGCCAGCTCTATAGCTCAGGATTTTCCCTTACTCAGCCGGCTAGCACCATAAAAGAGGTGTGCAATGCCTGCCTTAGTGCCCCGCCCCAAACTCCAAGCCCAGCTGATGAATTTTGTGGCGGCAGACGCAAACCATTTGCCGCCACAAAATTTACCGCTTCGCTCGGGACACCACCCCAACTGAGGCGCGACCGAATTTCCACCCCCAAGTGTTTACAAAATGTTAATTTTCTGGTTATTTGATAACTTGGGACTCAGGCATCATAATTACTGTGACTGTTAATTAGGAGCTAACATGGTGCCTATTTTCAAAAAGAGCAAGAAAGCAGATACGGCCAACTACAGAACCACTAGTCCATGTAAAATTATACAATGAGTTATCAGTAGTAAACTTGAGAATTATCTATACAATAATAATCTGGTAAACAGCAGCCAACATAGATTCAGAAGGAGAAGAATCTGCATGATAACATTTTTAAGGAAGTGATCATCAAAGTGGACTGTGGAAAGCTTTAAAACATCATGGGAGTGAAATTGGTTTTGGGCAGCAGTGCAAAATGGATGATAGTGAATCGGCATCCCGTTTTCCAACCCATTCGATTTTCTTTTCCAACACGGTGGAGTAAAACAGGCTGCTGATTCACTATCCAAAAAGGCTTTTGACAAAGTTCCAAGCAAAGGGCTACTCGTTGAGCTCAAAGAAGTGGCCGTTCTAAAGTAAATCTTTAGAATGGATAAGAAATTGGCTAAACGGTGGAAAATAATGTGTCATTGTTAGAGGAGTCGAGTCAGGGTAGGAAAAATGGTCAGTGCGGTGCCCAGGGATTGGTGTTGGGACCACTACTGTTCCTAATTTACAGAAACGCAATGCAAAATTTTGCAAATTATATCAAGCATGGCCAGTGAATTCAAGAAAAGCAGCTCAGAAATTACAAAATGAGCTGGACAAAATATTTAAATGGGCAGAACAATGGCCAATGAGATTTAATGCAGACAAGTGTAAAGTGATGCGCATCAGGAAGGAAAAATGGTTGACACATATACCTTGGAATGGTTATTGAAATAGTTAAGGATGAAATTAAAATAGTAGAGTCGGCATGTGACATTTCCAAGCAGCAGCAATCAATTCAGCAAATAGAATGCTGAACGATATGGCCAAAACAACAGAGCAAGTCATGGTCAAACTCTTCAGCATTCTAGTTAGAACACATTTTTGAGAACCGTGTACAGATCTGATCACCCAGACATTCAAACACTAAGGCAGCGAAGAGATGAGTCATAAAGCTGATCCTAATGTTAGAAGTCTAAACTATAAGAGACATTAGAGAAATGTTGGCATTTCCACCTTGAAAAGAGACAATTGAATGGTGATCTTATAGATATATCAGACAGGAAATGCTAGGTTGATTCCTGAGATGGGGGGGTTGACTTATGAAGATAGGTTGAGTAGGTTGGGCCTGTACTCATTGGAGTTCAGAAGGATGAGAGGTGACCTTATTGAAACATGTAAGATAATGATGGGGCTCGACAAGGTGGATGCAGAGAGGGTATTTCCATTCATAGGGGAAACTAAATCTAGGGGACATGTGCTTAGAATAAGGGGCCGCCCATTAAAAACTGAGATGAGGAGAAATTTCTTCTCGCAGAGGGTTGTAAATCTATGGAATTCTCTGCCCCAGAGAGCTGTGAAGGCTGGGTCATTGAATATATTTAAGGCGGAGATAGACAGATTTTTGAGCGATAATGGAGTAAAGGGGTGTGGGGAGCGGGCGGGGAAGTGGAGCTGAGTCAATGATCAGATCAGCCATAATCTTATTGAATGGTGGAGCAGGCTCGAGGAGCCAAATGGTCTGCTCCTGTCCTATTTCTTATGTTCTTATGCTACGTAAAAGGTACATTGAGAAATTACTTCAAGCTAAATTGTAGGACAAGGGGCCACAGGTTCAAACTTGTGAAAGGCAATTTTAGAACTGATATCAGAAAATTTCTCTTCACATAAAGCGATCAATAAAGGGAACACACTTTCAGATATGGTAATGGAGGCAAAAACATGGAACTATTTAAGAAGCAATTGGATGCTGCTATAGGAGACTTTAGGGTCTTTCTAGATGGATGAACTAAGAGGAGTTGAATGTCCTTCCTTATCCGTAATTATCTTGTGTTACCCCGTAGCCATCAACTGAAGTCATAATTTGTCTGATGATTAACTAGTTAGGAACTCAGTAACATTACTGCACCAAAATATATAAATATTATTTAAAAAATGTCCCTGTATTTCCTTGGACTTTTTGTCGCTATGCTGCCATAACTTATTTGGTCTAAGCATCATTTAAAGGGGCTACATCATCCTACAAGGGTGGGAGAGTTATCCATTTTAGAAAATCCCAGGCTGTTACTGTAGCAACAGCATTTGCACCAGACCTAGCTAACACAATTAATCATACAATACCATAACAAGTATTTCAAATCCACTCTGATTTGTATGATATAGTCCACTTTCAAAAGTGTCACATAACAGTATGTTCACCCACAGCCTTTCACCTGAAGAAACAAAACTTTCAAAAAGTTTCCTTATCATGTCTAAAAGGGTTAAATTATGAGGACAGGTTGCATCGTCTAGACTTGTATTCTTTTGAGTATAGAAGATTAAGGGCTAATCTAGTTGATGCAGTAGATACAGAGAAAGTATTTCCGTTGGTGGGGCAGTCCAGAACAAGGGGACTTAACCTTAAAATTAAGCTAGGCCATTCAAGGATGATGTTGGAAAGCACTTCTTCACACAAGGGTAATGAAAATCTCTCCCCAAAACCATGTTGAGGCTAGGTCAATTGAAATGTTCAAAACTAAAATTGATAGAATTTTGTTAGGCAAGGATATTAAGGATAATGGAACCAAAGCAGGTAGAAGGAGTTAAGATACAAATCAGCCATAGTCTCATTGAAAGGCGGAGTGGCTCGAGATGCTGAAAGGCCTCCTCCATTTCCTATTTTCTGATTAAAAGCAAAGAAAGAAAGGAAGAAAGAGTTGCATTTATATGCTGCCTTTCACAACCACCAGATGTCCTAAAGCACTTCACAGCCAATGAAATACTTTTTTTAAGAATAGCTACTGTTGTAATGTAGAAAACATGGAAGCCAATTTGCGCACAGCAAGCTCCTACAAACAGCAACGTGATAATGGCCAGATTGTGTTTTTTTTTAGTGTTGTTGATTGAGGGATAAATATTGGCCAGGACACTAGGGATAACTCCCATGGGCTTCTTCGAATAGTGCCATGGGATCTTTTCCGTCCCCTTGAGAGAGCAGATAGGGCCATAGTTTAACGTCTCATCTGAAAGACGGCACCTCCAACAGTGCAGCACTCCCTCAGCACTGGAGTTTCAACCTAGATTTTTGTGCTCAAGTGTCTGGAGTGGGGCTTAAGCCCACAACCTTTTGAAATAGCTTTTGAGATCTGATCCAATTTTTATTTTTAAAAATGTTGGATATTGGAGCATGTGCAACTTCCAGAAATTCTAGTTCAGATGCAGCTCAGAAAAATTATATGTAAGCTTATGTTCATACTTATTAGAATCACAGCTGGAGGTGGATGCCAATGCTTTGAATCCTGTTCATATAATGGAATGATTTATCAAAATGTAGATGGTGGAATAAATACAATACAAGAAAGTAGTTTCCTCAATCCAATTTACAGATTCTTACTATGTCAGCATTGCAAAAGCCATCTGCACTCATATCGTTCAATGCACTTATGATAATATGTATCAAAATATAATAATGTTGCTGATTTGAGACTCAACTCAGTTATCAAGCGTTCTATGCTAATATATTCAGATTACGCTGTCAGACTGACATAGATTGTTTTTTTGCTCTGGTGCTGTAAATCACATTTCTGTGCTTCATCACTCAATTTCCTGCCTTTGCATATAATTAATCCATACACCACAAATAAAACAGATACCTAACAAGTCTTTTTTGTTGTTCACAGACATGCAGGTGTGCATGTTCATCTGAGTAATGTAAGCCACAGATATTTGAAGTTGTTAAGCATTACTTATTTCAGGATGTAGCTTTATCTATCAGTCATAGCCAGAGAATCACCCGCAACGGCTTGTCTTCCTGCTACCGTACCACTGCCTCTGGTGTTCCCCAAGGATCTATCCTTGGCCCCCTCCTATTTTTCATCCATATGCTGCCCCTCAGTGACATCATCTGAAAACACAACGGGCTGGATTTTCGGCTTTGATGATTTCGGAACGGTAACGGCGGCGGGGCAGTAAAGTTTGCGCCCAGGAACAGTTTGCGCCTCAGTCATCAAAATTGGGCAGCTGGACCCTGAGTCTGAGTTGCAGCGCTAAAGGAGGCATTATACACCTCTCTCAGGGCGGCAGCATGGGAAAACGCCGAGCTAAAGAGCCTGGCCGGCAGCGCTCCGAGAGACGCCTGGGGAGAAAAAAAAACCCTGAAAAAAATCCCACAAAAACATTCCCAATACACAGCCCACGCCTCACAGCATAAATCGAAAAAAAAAATTAAAAGTAAAAACAATCACACTTACCTTAGGACTGCATTGCTTACCGCTCTGCAGTCGATATAAGTTTGGACCACCCGATTTCCCAGGCAGTCACTGCGGGGCACGCTGCGGGGTGTACGGGTCGGGCGGGAGTCAAAAAGCGCGCCGGTGTCGCAACCAGGGGCGTTGCACACCGGCACAACTCTTCCTCGGTACTACGCCGTGCCCCCGCAAAACCAGTCCCAAAAACCCTCGCGGATCGCTGGCGGCTGACCATCCGCCCAGAAGACCACACTGTCACCATTGCCGCCGCTCCGGGATCAAAAATGGAGCGCAAAGGAACGGAAAATCTGCCCCAACGTCTGATTCTACAGGAACAAAAATGACACCCAGCTCCACACTTGATCTGATCACCAATTTGTCATGGTGATTGTCCGACATCCAGTATTGGTTAAGCAGAAATTTCCTCTCATTAAATATCAGGAACATAAGAACATAAGAATTAGGAGCAGGAGTAGGCTATTCGGCCCCTCAGCCTGCTCCGCCATTCAATATGATCATGGCTGATCTTCTACCTCAACTCCACTTTCCTGTGCTGTCTCCATATCCCTTGATTCCGTTAATATTCAAAATTCTATTGATCTCTGTCTTGAATATACTCAAAGTCTGAGCCTCTACAGCCCTCTGGGTAGAGAATTCCAAAGATTCACCGCTCTCTGAGTGGAGATGTTTCTCCTTATCTCAGTCCTAAATGGCCGACCCCTTATTCTGAGCCTGTGACCCCTGGTTCTAGACTCCACAGCCAGAGGAAACATCCTTCCTGCATCTACCCTGTCCAGCCCTGTATTTTTGTATGTTTGAATGAGATCATCCCTCATTCTTCTAAACTCTAGAGAATCTAGGCCTAGTCTACTCAACCTCCCCTCATAGAACAATCCCTCCATCCCGGGAATCAGTCTGGTGAATCTTATTTGCATTCTTTCTATGGCAGGTATATCCTTCCTTAGGTAAGGAGAACAAAACTGTACACAATTCTCCAGGTGGGGTCTTACTAGGGCCTTATCATTATCATAGGCAGTCTCTCGAGGTCGAGGATGACTTGCTTCCACACTAAAAATGAGTACTCAGGTGACTGATGAACTCATTTAAACGGTGGAAGATGCGTGTGCGTGAATTATTTTAATATTGGGTGGCCGTTACACACCAGCCACCACACGGGCTTGACGGAGCAAGGTCTTGGTCCAGTGGCAAGGGGATACAAGACGACTGGAGACCAGGCTCCGCCGCATGTGCCAATACATACACACAAACTCAAACATACTCCTACTGTCCTCATTCCTTCCTCCTTCGCACAGGACTTCTCTCTACATGGAATTCATAGTGTGCAATGTGAGCCTTCCCTTGGTCTTGTCCACACTGCTCCACCTCTGGGCTCTGATCTTGCCACTCCTCCGTGCCTCGTCAGTCCTCTCCTCTCTGCTTCCGATCTCCGGGCCTCGCCAGTCGCGACCTCCGGACTTCGCCCCGACCTCGCCGGTCCTGACTTCCGAACCACACTGGTCCCGACCTCCGCTCCTCGTTGGTCCCTCCCTCTGCTCCTCCCCGCTTCTGACCTCCGCTCCTCTCCACTTCCGACCTCCGCTCCTCGCCACTTCCGACCTCCGCTCCTCGCCACTTCCGACCTCCGCTCCTCTCTTCTTCCGACTTCCGCTCCTCCCCGATTCCGACCTCCGTTCCACATCTCTTCCAACCTCCGCTCCTCTTCGCTTCCGACCTCTGCTCACCGCCGCTTCCGACCTCCGCTCCTTGTCAACTTCCGACCTCCGCTCCTCGTCACTTCTGACCTCCGCTCCTTGCTGCTTCTGACCTCCAGAACCCTATATAATTGCAGTAAGACATCTTTACTCTTATACTCAAATCCTCTTGTAGTAAAGGCCAACACACCATTTGCTTTCTTAATTGCTTGCTGTACCTGCATGTTAACTTTCAGTGATTTGTGTACAAGAACACCCAGGTCCCTCTGAACACCAACATTTCTCAATCTCTCACCATTTAAAAAATACTCTGCTTTTCTATTTTTCCTACAAAAGTGAATAACATCACATTTCTCCACATTATATTCAATTTGCCATGTTCTTGCCCATTCACTGAGCCTGTCTATATTCCCTTGAAGCCTCTTTGCAGACTTGGATATATTACATTTGGTCCCCTCATCCAAATCATTGATATAGATTGTGCCTAGCTGGGGCCCAACCACTGATCCTTGCGGCACCCCACTAGTTACAGTCTGCCAACCTGCAATGACCTGTTTGTTCCCACTCTCTGTTTTCTGTCTGTTAACCAATCCTCAATCCACGCTAGTACATTAACTCCAATCACATATGCGCTAATTTTGTTTAATAACCTTTTGTGTGGCACCTTATGGAATGCCTTCTGAAAATCCAAATGCACCACATCCACTGGTTCCTCCTTATCTATTCTACTAGTTACAACCTCCAAAACCTCTAACAGATTTGTCAAACATGATTTCCCTTTCATAAATCCGTCTTGACTCTGCCCAATCCTATTATTATTTTTTAAGTGCCCTGTTACCATGTCCTTAATAATACATTCTAGCATTTTCCCTACTACTGATGTCTCCCTCTCCCACCCTTCTTAAATAGTGAGGTTACATTAGCCTTCCAATCTGTGGGAACTGTTCTAGAATCTATGGAATTTTGGAAGATGACAACTAATGCATCCTCTGTCTCTATAGCCACCTCCTTCAAAACCCTAGCTGCACTCATCCAGGCAAGTGGAGAAGATTCAATCACACTCGTGCTTTGTAGATGGTGGAAAGGCGATGGGGAGTCAGTAGGTAAGACACTCGCCGCAGAATACCCAGCCTCTGATTTGCTCTTGTTGCCATGGTATTTATGTGGCTAGTCCTGTTAAATTTCAGGTCAATGGTGACCCCCATGATGTTGATGGGGGGGGGAATTCCGCAATGGTAATGCCATTGAATATATAAGGGAGGTGGTTAGACTCTCACTTATTGGAGACGGTCATTGCCTGGCACTTGCGTAGCACGAATGTTACTTGCCACTTATCAGCCCAAACCTGAATGTCGTCTAGGTCTTGTTGCATGATGGCTTGGACTGCTCCATTGTCTGAGGAGTTGTGAATAGAACGGAACACTGCAATCATCAGCAAACATTCCCACATCTGACCTTATGATGGAGAGAAGGTCATTGATGATGCAGCAGAAGATGGTTGGGCCGAGGACACTGCCCTGAGGAACTCCTCCAGCGATGTCCTAGGGCTGGGATGATTGAAATTCAACAATCACAACCATCTTCTTTTGTGTGAGATATGACTCCAGCCAGTGGAGAGTTTATCCCCTGATTCCCAATGACTTCAATTTTACTTGGGCTCTTTGATGCCACACTTGGTCAAATGCTCCCTTCATGTCGAGGGCAATAACTCTCACATCATCTCTTGAATTCAGCTCTTTTGTCCATGTTTGGACCAAGGCTGTAATGAGGTCCGGAGCTAAGTGGTTCTGGCAAAACCCAAATTGAGCGTCGCTAAGCAGGGTATTGGTGAGTAAGTATCATTTGATAGTACTGTCAACGGCCCCTTCCATCACTTTGCTGATGATTGAGAGTAGACTGATGGGGCAGTAATTGGCCGGATGGATTTGTCCTGCGTTTTGTAGACAGGACATAACTGGGCAGTTTTTAGAAACATAGAAAATAGGTGCAGGAGTAGGCCATTCGGCCCTTTGAGCCTGCACCGCCATTCAATAAGATCATGGCTGATCATTCCCTCAGTACCCATTTCCTGCTTTCTCTCCATACAGCTTGATCCCCTTAGCCGTAAGGGCTATATCTAACTCCCTCTTGAGTATATCCAATGAACTGGCATCAACAACTCTCTGCGGCAGGGAATTTCATAGGTTAATAACTCTCTGAGTGAAGAAGTTTCTCCTCATCTCAGTCCTAAATGGCCTACCCCTTATCCTAAGACTATGTCCCCTGGTTCTGGACTTCCCCAACATCGGGAACATTCTTCCCGCATCTAACCTGTCCAGTCCAGTCAGAATCTTAGACGTTTCTATGAGATCCCGTCTCATCCTTCTAAACTCCAGTGAATAAAGGCCCCAGTTGATCCAGTCTCTCCTCATATGACAGTCCAGCCATCCCTGGAATCAGCCTGGTGAACCTTCACTGCACTCCCTCAATAGCAAGAACGTCCTTCCTCAGATTAGGAGACCAAAACTGAACACAATACTCCAGGTGAGGCCTCACTAAGGCCCTTTACAACTGCAGTAAGACTTCCCTGCTCCTATATTCAAATCCCCAAGCTATGAAGGGCAACATACCATTTGCCTTCTTCACCACCTGCTGTACCTGCATGCCCACTTTCAGTGACTGATGAACCATGACACCCAGGTATCATTGCACCTCCCCTTTTCCTAATCTGCCGCCATTCAGATAATATTCTGCCTTTGTGTTTTTGCCCCCAAAATGGATAACCTCACATTTATCCACGTTATACTGCATCTGCCATGCATTTGTCCACTCACCTAACCTGTCCAAGTCACCCTGCAGCCTCTTAGCATCCTCCTCACAGCTCACACCGCCACCCAGTTTAGTGTCATCCGCAAACTTGGAGATATTACACTCAATTCCTTCATCTAAATCGTTAATGTATATTGTAAAGAGCTGGGGTCCCAGCACTGAGCCCTGCGGCACTCCACTAGTCACTGCCTGCCATTCTGAAAAGGACCCATTTATCCCGACTCTCTGCTTCCTGTCTGCCAACCAGTTCTCTATCCACGTCAGTACATTACCCCCAATACCATGTGCTTTGATTTTGCACACCAATCTCTTGTGCGGGACCTTGTCAAAAGCCTTTTGATAGTCCAAATACACCACATCCACTGGTTCTCCATTGTCCACTCTACTAGTTACATCCTCAAAAAATTCCAGAAGATTCGTCAAGCATGATTTCCCTTTCATAAATCCATGCTGACTTGGTCCAATCCTGTCACTGCTTTCCAAATGCGCTGCTATTTCATCCTAAATGATTGATTCCAACATTTTCCTCATTACTGATGTCAGGCTTAACCGATCTATAATTACCCGTTTTCTCTCTCCTTTTATAAAAAGTGGTGTTACATTAGCTTCCCTCCAGTCCATAGGAACTGATCCAGAGTCGATAGTCTGTTGGAAAATGATCACCAATGCATCCACTATTTCTAGGGCCACTTCCTTAAGTACTCTGGGATGCAGACTATCAGGCCCCAGGGATTTATCGGCCTTCAATCCCATCAATTTCCCTAACACGATTTCCTGCCTAATAAGGATATCCTTCAGTTCCTCCTTCTCACTAGACCCACTGTCCCTTAGTACATTCGGAAGGTTATTTGTGTCTTCCTTCGTGAAGACAGAACCAAAGTATTTGTTCAATTGGTCTGCCATTTCTTTGTTCCCCCATTATAAATTCACCTGAATCCGACTACAAGGGACCTACATTTGTCTTGACTAATCTTTTTCTCTTCACATATTTATAGAAGCTTTTGCAGTCAGTTTTTATGTTCCCTGCAAGCTTCCTGTCATACTCTATTTTCCCCCTCTTAATTAAACCCTTAGTCCTCCTCTGTTGAGTTCTAAATTTCTCCCAGTCCTCAGGTTTGTTGCTTTTTCTAGCCAAATTATATGCCTCTTCCTTGGCTTCAACACTATCCTTAATTTCCCTTGTTAGCCATGGTTGAGCCACCTTCCCCATTTTATTTTTACTCCAGACAGGGATGTACAATTGCTGAAGTTCATCCATGTGATCTTTAAATGTTTGCCATTGCTAACCCATCGTCAACCCTTTAAGTATCCTTTGCCAGTCTATTCTAGCCAATTCACGCCTCATACCGTCGAAGTTACCTTTCCTTAAGTTCAGGACCCTAGTTTTCGAATTAACTGTGTCACTCTCCATCTTAATAAAGAATTCAGCCATATTGTGGTCATTCTTCCCCAAAGGGCCTCGCACAACAAGATTGCTAATTAGTCACTTCTCATTACACATCACCCAGTTAGGATGGCCAGCTCTCTAGTTGGTTCCACAACATATTGGTCAAGAAAACCATCGTAATACACTCTAGGAAATCCTCCTCCACCGCATTGCTACCAGTTTGGTTAGCCCAATCAATATGTAAATTAAAGTCGCCCATGATAACTGCTGTACCTTTATTGCACATATCCCTTATTTCTTATTTGATGCTGTCCCCAACCTCATTACTACTGTTTGGTGGTCTGTACACAACTCCCACTAACGTTTTCTGCGCTTTGGAATTCCGCAGCTCCACCCATACCGATTCCACATCATCCAGGCTAATGTCCCTCCTTACTATTGCATTAATTTCCTCTTTAACCAGCAACGCCACCCCACCTCCTTTTCCTCTCTGCCTATCCTTCCTAAATGTTGAATACCCCTGGATGTTGAGTTCCCAGCCTTGGTCACCCTGGAGCCATGTCTCCGTGATGCCAATTACGTCATATCCGTTAACTGCTGTCTGCACAGTTAATTCGTCCACCTTATTCTGAATACTCCTCGCATTGAGGCACAGAACCTTCAGGCATGTTGTTTTCACACATGTTGCCCCTTTAGAATTTTTCAGAAATGTGACCCTTTTTGTTTTTTGCCTTGGGTTTCTTGCCCTCCACTTTTACTATTCTCCTTTCTATCTTTAGCTTCTGCCTCCATTTTATTTCCCTCTGTCTCCCTGCATAGGTTCCCATTCCCCTGCCATGTTAGTTTAACTCTTCCCCAACAGCACTAGCAAACACTCCGCCTAGGACATTGGTTCCGGTCCTGCCCAGGTGCAGACTGGTCCCACCTCCCCCAGAACCGGTTCCAATGTCCCAGGAATTTGAATCCCTCCCCCTTGCACCACTCCTCAAGCCTCGTATTCATCTGAGCTATCCTGCGGTTCCTACTCTGACTAGAACATGGCACTGGTAGCAATCCTGAGATTACTACCTTTGAGGTCTTACTTTTTAATTTAGTTCCTTGCTCCCTAAATTCATCTCGTAGTACCTCATCCCATTTTTTACCTATATCGTTGGATCCTACATGCACCACGACAACTGGCTGTTCACCCTCCCTTTTCAGAATGTCCTGCACCCGCTCAGAGACATCCTTGACCCTTGCACCAGGGAGGCAACATACCATCCTGGAGTCTCAGTTGCGGCCGCAGAAACGCCCTTACAATCGAATCCCCTATCACTATAACTCTTCCACTCTTTTTCCTGCCCTCCTGTGCAGCAGAGCCACCCACGGTGCCATGAACTTGGCTGCTGCTGCTTCCCCCTGATGAGTCATCCCCCTCAACAGTACCCAAAGTGGTGTTTCTGTTTTGCAGGGGGATGACCGCAGGGGACCCCTGCCCTACCTTCCTTGCACTGCTCTTCCTGCTGGTCACCCATTTACTATCTGGCTGTGTACCCTTTACCTGCGTTGAGACCAACTCACTAAACGTGCTATTCACGTCATTCTCAGCATCGTGGATGCTCCAGAGTGAATCCATCCGCAGCTCCAGTGCCACAATGCGGTCCGTCAGGAGCTGGAGGTGGATACACTTCCCACACACGTAGTTGTCAAGGACACCGGAAGCGTCCCTGACTTCCCACATACTACAGGAGGAGCATAACACGTGTCTGAGCTGTCCAGCCATGACTTAACCCTTAGATTAACTTAATTTGGCAACAACAATGCTGAAGGTTGCTTACTGATATAGAAAAGAGAAAGAAAAACTACTTACCAATCACCAGCCAATCACTTACCCCCTTGGCTGTGATGTCAACTTTTGATTTCCTTCCACTTCTTTTTGCCTTCTCTCCTTGCTGCAGTTGCACAGGCTGGCCTCTCACCGACTCACTACGAACTCCCGATGAATCACGGATGCTGGGTCTTTTTATAGGCCTCTCCACGCATCTCCCGAGCCTCTCGACGACTCACCACGAACTCCCGACGACTCACGGATGCTGGGCCTTTTTATCGGCCTCTCCACACTCCTCCTGAGCCTCTCGCCGACTCACCACGAACTCCCAACGACTCACAGATGTTGGGCCTTTTTATAGGTCTCTCCACGCTTGACATTGTCGGGTAGATACCAGTGTTGTAGCTGGACTGGAACAGCTTGGCTAGAGGCGCAGCTAGTTCTGGAGCACAAGTCTTCAGCATAACAGCTGGGATGTTGTCTGGGCTCATAGCCTTTGCTGTATCCAGTGCGCTTTGCTGCTTCTTGATATGTGAAGTGAATCGAATTGGCTGATGACTGGCTTCTGTGATGATGGAGATGTCAGGAGGAGGCCGATACAGATCATCCACTTGGCACATCTGGCTGAAGATGGTTGCAGACGCTTCAGCCTTGTCTTTTGAACCTGCATGCTGGGCTCCGCCATCATTGAGGATGGGGATATTTATGGAGCCTCCTCCTCCCGTTAATTGTTAAATTGTCCACCACCATTCATAACTGGATGTGGTAGGACTGCAAAGCTTTGATCTGCTCTGTTTGTGAGATTGCTCAGCTCTGTTTATAGCGTCCTGCTTCTGCTGCTTACCATGCATCTAGTCCTGTGTTGCAGCTTTCCCAGGTTGGTACCTCATTTTTACGTACGCCTGGTGCTGCTCCTGGCATGCTCTTCTACACTCCTCACTGAACCAGGGTTGGTCCCCTGGCTTGATGGTAATGGTAGAGTGAGGGATATACTGGGCCATGAGGTTACAGATTGTTGTGGAATACAATTCTGCTGCTGATGATGGCCTACAGCACCTCATGGATGCCCAGTTTTGAGCTGCAAGATCTGTTCTGAATCTATCCCATTTAGCACAGTGGTAGTGCCACACAGTATGGTGGAGGGTATCCTCAGCGTGAAGGCGGGACTTCGCCTGCACAATAACTGTGCAGTGATTACAGCTACCAATGCTGTCATGGACAGCTGCATCTGCGATAGGCAGATTGGTGGTGTGTTTTGGTGTAATTTTTGTCTGATAAAATTCCTGTGAAGTGCCTTGGGATGTTTTATTATGTTAAAGGCACTATATAAATGCAAGTTATAATAAGGGGAAAAAGTCACTGGTGGGCGTAGTTTATAGGCCCCCTAACAGTAGCTACACTGTTGGACGGAGTATAAATCAAGAAATAATGGAGGTTTGTAAAAAAGGAACGTCAATAATTATGGGCGATTTTAACCTTCATATTGATTGGACAAAGCAATTTGGCCAGGCTAGCCTTGAGGACGAGTTCATTGAGTGTGTCCGGGATTGTTTCATTGAACAGTACGTTGTGGAACCAACCAGAGAGCAGGCTATCTTAGATCTGGTACCGTGTAATGAGACAGCATTAATAAAAGATCTCCTAGTAAAGGATCCTCTAGGAATGAGTGACCATAGCATGAATTCCAAATTCAGTTGGAGGGTGAGAAAGTTGGATCTCTAACCAGTGTCCTAAGCTTAAAAAAAGGAGACGACAAAGGTCTGAAGGCAGAGCTGGCTAAAGTGGACTGGGAAAATAGATTAAACAGTGGCACGGTTGATGAGCAGTGGCAAATATTAAAGGAGATATTTCATAACTCTCAACAAAAATATATTCCAATGAGAAGGAAAGACTGTAAGAGAAGGGTTAACCTCCATTGCTAACTAAGGATATAAAGGATGGTATCAAATTGAAAACAAGGGCATACCAAGTAGCCAAGACTAGTGGGAAGCCAGAGGATTGGGAAACTTTTAAAAGCCAGCAAAGAACGACTAAAAAAATAATAGAGGGGGAAGATAGATTACGAAAGTAAACTAGCACGAAATATAAAAACAGATAGTAAGAGTTTCTACAGGTACATGAAAAGGAAAAGAGTGGCTAAAGTAAATGTTGCTCCCTTAGAGGATGAGACTGGGGAATTAATAATGGTGAACAGGGAAATGGCAGAGACGTTGAACAAATATTTTGTACTGTCTTCATGGTGGAAAACACTAAAAACATGCCAATAGTGGATAATCAAGGGGCTATAGGGAGGGAGGAACTTAATACAATCACTATCACTAAAGAAGTAGTACTCGGTAAAATAATGGGACTAAAGGTGGACAAGTCTCCTGGACCTGATGGGTTGCATCCTAGGGTCTTAAAAGAAGTGGCTGCAGAAATAGTGGATGCATTGGTTGTAATCTACCAAAATTCCCTGGATTCTGGGGTGGTCCCAGCAGATTGCAAAACTGCAAATGCAACGCCATATTTAAAAAAGGAGGCAGACAGAAAGCAGGAAACTATAGACCAGTTAGCCTAACATCTGTCGTTGGTAAAATGCTGGATTCCATTATTAAGGAAACAGTAGCAGGACATTTGGAAAAGCATAATTCAGTCAAGCAGAGTCAGCATGGTTTTGTGAAAGGGAAATCATGTTTGACAAATTTGCTGGAATTCTTTGAGTATGTAATGAGCAGGGTGGATAAGGGGGAAACCAATGAATCTGGTGAATTTGGATTTCCAGAAGGCATTCAAGAAGGTGCCACATAAAAGGTTACTGCACAAGATAAATGTTCACGGGTTGGCGGCAAAATATTAGCATGGATAGAGGATTGGCTAACTAACAGAAAAGAGAGAGTCGGGATAAATGAGCAATTTTCCGGTTGGCAAACTGTAATTAGTGGGGTGCCACAGGGATCGGTGCTGGAGCCCAACTATTTACAATCTATATTAATGACTTGGATGAAGGGACCGAGTGTAATGTACCCAAGTTTAATGATGATACAAAGATGGGTGGAAAAGCAAATTGTGAAGAGGATACAAACAACCTGTAAAGGGATATAGACAGGCTAAGGTGAGTGGACAGAAATTTGGCAGATAGAGTATAATGTGGGAAAATGTGAGGTTATCCATTTTAGCAGAAAAAATAGAAAAGCAAATTAATATTTAAATGGAGAAAAATTGTAAGGTGCTGCAGTACAGAGGAACCTGGAGGTACTTATGTATGAAACACAAATAGTTAATATGCAGGTACAGCATATAATCAGGAAGGCAAATGGAATGTTGGCCTTTATTGCAAGGGGGATAGAGTATAAAACAGAGAAGTCCAGCTACAAATGTACAAGGTATTGGTGAGGCCACACCTAGAGTACTGCATTCAGTTTTGGTCTCCATATTTAAGAAAGGATATACTTAACCTTGGAGGCAGTTCTGAGAAGGTTCACTAGGTTGATTCGGAGATGAGAGGGTTGACTTATGAAAATAGGTTGAGTAGGTTGGACCTGTACTCATTGGAGTTCAGAAGAATGAGAGGTGATCTTATTGAAACATATAAGATAATGAGAGGTCTCGACAAGGTGGATGCAGAGAGGATATTTCCATTCGTAAGGGACACTAGAACTAGGGGGCATAGTCTCAGAATAAGGGGCCACCCATTTAAAAATGAGATGAGGAGAAATTTATTTTCTCAGAGGTTTGTAAATCTGTGGAATTCTCTGCCCCAGAGAGCTGTAGAGGCTGGATCATTGAATATGTTTGTATGGTGAAAGAGTCAGACTGAACACGGTGAACTCAAAGTAAGGTGTGACCTTAGTCTTTTATTGCCTCTCCAACCTGTGAAGCCTCCTTAAATACCTGTGCTCCCAAGAGATTATGGGATCCTTTGGGACTCCGGCGGAAGAACCCTCTGGTGTCTGTACAGAGTAAATACAAGTCCACATATATAACAACAATCCCCGCCAAAGTCAATAGTGTAACTATTTACAATTTGAGTTAATCTGGGGCCCTTCTTGCCCTGGTTGATCATCTCGGTATGAAAGCTGAATCATTTGTTGTGCCCTCGCTGGGCTGCTGTGCAGATGGCCTTGCTGGGCTGCCGTTGATGATGGGTTCTGCTTCGTGGTCAACCGTGGTGCCGGTTGCCACTGGTGTGTATGTTGGGGGGATCAAAAAAGGTAGGGTCCAAGATGGGTTGCTCAGGATAGTTCATGAATCTGAGTTTGATTTGGTCCAAGTGTTTCCGGTGAATGAGTCCATTTGAAAGTTTGACCTGAAGCACCCTGCTCCCCTCTTTGGCCACGACAGTGCCGGGAAGCCACTTGGGACCTTGTCCATAATTTAATACAAACACAGGATCATTGATTTTAATCTCGCGTGACACATTTGCGCTATCATGGTATGCACTTTGTTGAAGCCGCCTGCTCTCTACCTGTTCATGTAGATCAGGGTGAACTAACGAGAGCCTTGTCTTAAGAGCTCTTTTCATGAGCAGTTCAGCAGGTGGGATCCCAGTGAATGAGTGGGGTCTCGTGCGGTAGCTAAGCAGGACTCGGGATAAGCGAGTCTGCAGTGAGCCTTCAGTTACCCTCTTCAAGCCTTGCTTGATGGGTTGCACTGCTCTCTCTGCTTGACTATTGGATGCTGGCTTAAACGGGGCAGATCTGACATGTTTGATCCCGTTATGGGTCATGAATTCTTTGAATTCAGCACTGGTAAAACATGGCCCGTTGTTGCTCACCGGGTAAGCCATGAGTGGCAAACATGTCCCGCAGGCTTTCAGTAGTGGAAGCGGATGTGCTAACCGACATTATCTCACATTCAATCCACTTGGAGTACGTGTCTACAACCACAAGGAACATTTTACCCAAGAACGGGCCTGCATAGTCGACGTGTACCCTAGACCACGGTTTGGAGGGCCAAGACCATAAACTTAGCGGCGCCTCCCTGGGTACATTGCTTAACTGCGAGCATGTATTACATCTGTGAACGCAAGACTCTTAAGTCCACATCAATACCGGGCCACCACACGTGGGATCTGGCTATCGCCTTCATCATTATGATGCCTGGGTGGATACTGTGGAGGTCATTGATGAAGGTGTCTCTGCCCTTCTTGGGGACCACTACTCGATTGCCCCACAGAAGGCAGTCTGCCTGTATGGACATTTCAACTTTGCGCCGCTGGAACGGCTTTATATCTTCCTGCATTTCCACTGGGACACTGGACCAACTCCCTTGAAGCACACATCTTTTGACTAGAGATAATAAGGGGTCCTGACTTATCCAGGTTTTGATCTGCCGGGCAGTGACGGGTGATTGCTCACTCTCAAATGCTTCCATAACCATGGCTAGATCTGCGGGCTGCGCCATTTCCACCCCCGTGGTGGGCAATGGCAGCCTACTGAGAGCATCGGCGCAGTTTTCTGTGCCTGGCCTGTGGCAGATGTCGTAGTTGTATGCGGACAACGTGAACGCCCATCTCTGGATGCGGGCCGATGTGTTTGGTATTTATCCCTTTACTCTCGGAAAACAGGGATATAAGTGGCTTATGGTCAGTTTCCAATTCGAATTTTAGCCCAAACAGGTATTAATGCATTTTCTTTACTCCATAGGCACACGCTAATACTTCTTTTTCAATCATACTGTAGGCTCGCTCAGCCTTAGACAGACTCCTGGATGCCTAAGCAACCGGTTGCAGTTTCCCGAAATCATTAGCTTGTTGCAATACACACCCGACGCCATATGATGACGCATCACATGCTAGTACCAAACGCTTACATGGATTATACAACACAAGCAATTTGTTTGACCATAACAATTTTCTCGCTTTTACAAAGGCATTTTCTTGGCTTCTGCCCCAAGCCCATTTGCTCTCTTTTCATAGTAAGATATGTAGTGGTTCTAGCAGTGTGCTGAGACCCAATAAGAAGTTACCAAAGTAGTTCAGGAGTCGCAGAAAAGACCGCAGCTCCGTCACGTTCTGTGGCCTTGGTGCGTTCTCAATTGTCTCCGTCTTCATGTTGGTAGGCCTGATGCCATCAGCCACAATCCTCCTTCCCAAGAACTCCACTTCAGGCACCAGGAAAACACACGTCGAGCGTTTTAACCTGAGCCCTACGCAGTAGAGTCGACTAAGAACCTCCTCCAGTTTCTGCAGGTGCTCAAGTGTTTCCGACCTGTGACCAAGATGTCGTCCTGGAAGACCATGGTGTGCGGGACCGACTTCAATATACTTTCCATGTTTCTCTGGACTATCGTTGCCGCTGATCGGATTCCAAACAGGCATCTGTTATAAACAAAAAGACCTTTGTGCGTGTTGAATCACGTGAGAGCCTTCATGATTCCTCCAGTTCCTGCGTCATGTTGGCTGAAGTCAGATCCAGCTTCGGGAACGTCTTTCCTCCTGCCAGCATTGCAAGAAGACCGTCGGCCTTTGGTCGTGGGTATTGGTCCTGCAGGGCGAAACAATTGATAGTTACTTTGTAATCGCCACAGATTCTGACGGTGCCGTGTCCCTTGAGGATTGACACAATAGGACTGGCCCACTCGCTGAACTCGATCCGTGAAATGATGCCCTCTCTTTGCAACTGGTCTAGCTCAATCTCTACCCTTTCTCTCATCATGTACAGTACTGCTCTCGCCTTGTGATGGATGGGTCGCGCCCCCGGAATTAGGTGGATCTGCACTTTTGCTCCTTGGAATTTCCCAATGCCTGGTTCGAACAGCGAAGGAAATTTGTTTAAGACCTGGGCACATGAAGTGTCGTCAGCGGGCGATAGCGCTCGGTTGTCATCCCAATTCCAGCGTATCTTTCCCAGCCAGCTCCTGTCGAGCAGAGTGGTACCACCCCAGAGTGGTAGCTTGTGCACCGCTCCATCGTAGGAGACCTTTACGGTAGCACTGCTGACTATAGGAATCAGTTCTTTTGTGTAAGTTCTTAGTTTCGTGCGAACTAGAATTAAGACTGGCCTTGAGTCTAGTTGCACCACAACCTTTCGAAAGTCTTTTTGCCCATGATTGACTGGCTCGCGCCCATGTCCAGCTCCATTGATATCGGAAGTCCATTTAGTTCAACATTCAGCATTATCGGGGGACAATTCGTGGTGTATGTGTGCACTCCATGTACCTCTGCCTCCTCGATTCGAGGCTCTGGTTCGTCGTGATCCTCCGTGGCTCTGTCCTCCTCTACAACATGGTGGTTTGCAGGTTTAACAGGTTTTGCAGCTCGCCTGCACACTCATTGGAGGTGTCCCATTGTTCCACAGCCCTTGCAAATGTACTCTTTGAATCGGCATGAATGGAAACAATGATCACCCCCGCAGCACCAAAAAGGTGTTAATGGCCTTGCCTTCATCACCCTTGATGGTGGACTCTGAGTCATCTGCGGCCGTGCAGCTGCAGGTATGTGTGACCTGCCCTGTATGTTACGATTCGAAAACAACATCACTTTGTTCACATACTTGTAGCAGCACTTGTGTGCTGAGAGATTTGCTTCGTATTGTCACTGGTGGCAATGAACGCCTGGGCTATCGCTATGGCCTTACTCAAGGTTGGGGTCTCTACAGTCAAAAGCTTGCGAAGTATAGTTTTGTGGCCAATGCCAAGTATGAAAAAGTCTATGAGCTCCAAATGTCCTTCAAAGTCGCAATGTCCTGCAAGGCGTCTTAGCTCGCGACATAACTCACCACTTCCTGGCCTTCAGACCTTTTGTAGGTGTAGAACTGGTACCTTGCCATCAGAACACTTTCCTTCGAGTTCAAATGCTCTCGAACCAGTGTGCACAAACTGTCATACGATTTCTCCGTGGGTTTCGCTGGAGTGAGTAGATTCTTCATGAGGCCATAGTTGGTGCCTCACAGACGGTGAGGAGGATCGCCCTTCGTTTGGCAGTGCTCTCTTCCCCATCTCGCTCGTTGGCCATGAAGTATTGGTCGAGTCGCTCCACAAAAGTTTCCTAATCATCTCCCACGAAAATTTCTCCAGGATGCCCAATGTTCTCTGCATCTTTGGGTTCGCTATCTGTATCTCATCGCCAGTTGTTGTGGATGGAGAAAGAGTCAGAGCTCAAAGTAAAGTGTGACCATAGACTTTTATTACAGGTCTCCAGAGCGCCTCTCCAACCTGTGAAGCCTCCTTAAATACCTGTGCTCCCAAGGGATTATGGGGTCCCTTGGGACTCCAGGGTGGCTGTACAGAGTAAATACAAGTCCACATATATTTAAGGCGGAGATGGACAGATTTTTGAGCGATAAGGGAATCAAGAGCTATGGGGAGCGGGCAGGGAAGTAGAGCTTAATCCATGATCAGATCAGCCATGATCTTTTGAATGGCAGAGCAGGCTCAAGGGGCCAAATGGCCAACTCCTGCTCCTATTTCTTATGTTCTTATAAGTTATTTTTGTTGCATTCATTACAAAATTTACAGTACTCATTGCAGAACATAATGGAATTGCACAGCAGGCCATTTTAGCATCTGAAAGAAAGAGATAGTAAATGATTTATGTGAAATAATTCCCTGGTTTAATCCAGTCATCCGCCAGACTCCACCATGACCTCATCTACTAGAATTTACGATGTCCAGAGTCCTTAGAATACTGTGGCATTTCAAGGAAAGTTTCTGCAGCAAGAAAATATAAATTTTGTTGAAAGTTTATTTGGGGTTGAGGTTTAGGGGTCATATCAATCTCAATATAATAAATATGTTTTAATACTGGATGGAACAGTACTAAACTGATGGATTTAGTTTCAAAACATTATGCATTTAAACTGAAAATTGTTGGGCTTTACCCCGGGGTTCCAAATGTAGTATTTAGCTACTAATTAACACCTAGATGTCTCGCCTCACTGTCCATCCACTGAGGTGAGACAGCTAGTTGTTCAGTGGCAGCTAATGCTAAAGCTTTTGGAACCCAGGGGAAAAACCCAGAACTTTACATAAGAACATAAGAAATAGGAGCAAGAGTAGGCCATTTGGCCCCTCAAGCCTGCTCCGCCATTCAATAAGATCATGGCTGATCTGATCCTGGCCTCAACTCCACTTTCCTACCCGCTCCCCATAATCCTTGACTCCCTTATCGCTCAAAAATCTGTCTATTTCCACCTTAAATATATTCAATTACCAAGCCTCCACAGCTCTCTGGGGTAGAGAATTCCAAAAATCCACCACCCTCTGAGAGAAGAAATTCCTCCTCATTTCAGTTCTAAATGAGCATCCCCTTATTCTGAAACTATGCCTCCTAGTTCTAGATTCCCCCACGAGGAGAAACATCCTCTCTGCATCTACCCTGTCATGCCCCCTCAGAATCTTATACGTTTCAATAAGATCACTTCATTCTTCTAAACTTCATGAGTAGAGGCCCAACCTGCTCAACTTTTCTTCATATGACAACCCTTTCATCTCAGGAATCAAACTTGTGATCCTTCTCTGAACTGCCTCCAATGCAAGTATATCCTTCCTTAAATAAGGAAACCAAAATGTATGCAGAAATCCAGGTGTGGTCTACATAAGAACATAAGAATTAGGAACAGGAGTAGGCCATCTAGCCCTTCAAGCCTGCTCCGCCATTCAACAAGATCATGGCTGATCTGGCCGTGGACTCAGCTCCACTTACCCGCCCGCTCCCTGTAACCTTTAATTCCCTTATTGGTTAAAAATCTATCTATCTGTGATTTGAATACATTCAATGAGCTAGCCTCAACTGCTTCCTTGGGCAGAGAATTCCACAGATTCAAAACCCTTTGGGAGAAGAAATTCCTTCTCAACTCGGTTTTAAATTGGCTCCCCCGTATTTTGAGGCTGTGCCTCCTAGTTCTAGTCTCCCCGACCAATGGAAACAACCTCTCGGCCTCTATCTTGTCTATCCCTTTCATTATTTTAAATGTTTCTATAAGATCACCCCTCATCCTTCTGAACTCCAACGAGTAAACTTAATCTATCATCATAAGGTAACCCTCTCATCTCCGGAATCAGCCGAGTGAATCGCCTCTGTACCCCCTCCAAAGCTAGGATATCCTTCCTTAAGTAAGGTGACCAAAACTTACCAATGCTCTGTACAGTTGGAACAGGACCTCCCTACTTTTATACTCTATCCTCCTTGCAATAAAGTCTATCATTCCAAAAGCCTTCCTGATTACTTGCTGTACCTGCATGCTAACTTTTTGTGTTTCATGTACAAGGACCCCCAGATTCCTCTGCACTATAGCATTTTGTAATCTCTCCCCATTTAAATAATAATTTGCTTTTTTACTTTTCCTACCAAAGTGGATAACCTCACATTTCCCACATTATAATCCATCTGCCAAATTTTTGCGCACTCACTTAGCCTATCGATATCCTTTTGTAGATTCTTTGTGTCCTCCTCACAACTTGCATTCCTTTGCTGATGCTGATCTTTGTATCATCAGCAAATTTAGCTATGTTACACTCGGTCCCTTCTTCCAAGTCATTATTATAAATTTTAAATAGTTTAGGCCCCAGCACTGATCCCTGTGGCACCCCACTAGTTACCCAGTTTAAAATGCACAAATGGCTAACTTTTTCATAATAATAACCTATATCTGGTATATCAATATCTGGTGCACTGAATCTCAATTGACAGGAATCTACTAATCCCCATTGTTTCACAGTTTCTTGATCCTCATGCATTCAGCACTTTATGCACACCAATACTCCCCATGCATTTTGCACCTTGCATACTGCACACACCTGTGTGTGAATTGTGAAGTGCCTGAAAATGAAAGAGCTGCTTATCAATGGGGATCAGAAGATTGGTGTCATGTGGTACCAGTGGCTTTAAGTACACAAAGCATTGATCACAACATAGTGACAGTGGGAAAACAGGGAAGAAACTCTGCAGTGGATATTAAATGCCCTGCGATATTTGCACTTGTGGAAACACGGAGCACTTGGGGTTCTGCCTATAAATCGCATCATCTTCTGGAATCTAACTGGCTACTTTCAGTTTCCCAGTTGGCCAGGCTAATGAGGATAAGCAACAGTGCTGAGAGAGATAATCAAGGTAGACTTCAGTGAGTGACAAGGTTTATGATAGGCTCCCTGGCTGGTGAGGGCGAATACAATCAGCTGACACCAATCTTTTAATCACCATTCATCTACAAGTCTCTCATCCCCATGCATTTCAGAACTGAAAACCTTCATCTGCTTGTGTCGTATGCATGATGTGGAATCTACCATAACTGCTTGCTCTCTGCAATGTGGATTAACCTAATTACCCTTGCTAGATGGGAAACAGAAAATAGGAAATAGACACAAACTCACAATCGTACTAGGATTACAGTAGGCCTGTACCCTGCTGTCACTTTGCAGCCCCCATGCCTCTACCTTAATGTAATAATCTACTGGACCCAACCTTTATCTTCTCACCGTGGAGTCGATTTTTGTTTCTGCTGTACATCAGATGGGCAGGATGCCTACTCCATATGAGCAATGGCGTTAGCGTGTGACCTGATCAATTTTCATGATTGGGCCTTATTTAATTTTGGGTGGTGAGCTCCCAGCACTAATTGTACTGCTTATAAGTAGTGCGCCATTTTGGAGGCTGGGAAATCTGGCAGGCCAGCTCATTCTTAAACCTCGACTGCACCTGTTAAAGGGGAGGTGAAGTTTTCGTTGGTGGTGTGTGGAAAGCACATTGTGGAGCAGTATGCACAATGTCGATTGCCAGGACCCCAATTTTCTGACACTGCAGCGGAGGTGCTTATTCAAAAAGCCAGGAAAGAGGTCCTGTTTCCTTCAGACAGGTGCCATGATAAATAAGTTAACATGCGTAGAGAGGTGCCTGAACAGGTCAGGGTAAGAGCAAAGGGCAGGGGAATCGGACTAGTGGATGTGTTGTAAAATTTGATGATTTATCAATCTGCTAATTGACCAAAAACTACATCTGCTCGCATTATTATTGTTCTGAGAGGTAGCAGCCTCATCTTTACCTACATCAGCCACACCTGTACTGGTGAGTGTCCTCCCACCTGTCCGGCAGACCTCTGGGCAGATTTGATGACCCTAAGTAATCACTCTTTTCATTTCCATCAGCAGCATTTTCAAGTTGAACATGATAGCCTATTATAGTTTAGAACCCAAGGTCCCTATATTTAAGCAGTCAGAGTATTCACGAGAGACAGTCTGATTGGGAGGAAGGTCTATGTTACTGGGAACGGTACTATAGCTATGGAGATGCAAAGACGGCCGCCGGAGTGACAGCTCCCTAGGGAGCTCCCCTACCAAAACAACTTTACCTTTGTCATCTCCCGACATCCGACAACTTTTCACCCTCAATCTCCCCCCAACGAGTTGGAAGGGGACGAGAACGCTGCCAAACGAAGAGCGATCCTCCTAACTGTGGGGCAACAACCTATGGCCTTATGAAGAATCTCCCAGCTCTGGCAAAACCAACAGCTAAGTCCTATGAAGAATTGTGTATGCTGGTCCAGGAGCACCTAAATCCTAAGGAAAGCTTTTTGATGGCGAGATATCGGTTCTACATGTGTCAATGGTCCGAGGGCTAGGAAGTGGCGAGCTATGTCACCGAACTAAGGCGCCTTGCAGGACATTGTGAATTTGAGGGATTCCTAGAACAAATGCTTAGAGACTTTTTTGTACTGGGCATTGGCCATGAGGTAATCCTTCGCAAACTGTTAACCATTGAAACTCCGAATCTAAGTAAAGCCATAATGATAGCCTAGACATTTATGTCCACCAGTGACAACACCAAACAGATTTTGCAGAGCAAAGAAGTTTCAGCCAGTACTGTGAACAAAATAACATCGTTTTCGAGCAGGAATATACATGGCAGAATGTACACACCGGTTGCTGCTGCCCGACCTCAGATGACCCAGAGTCCGCCATCAATCGTTAATGCGAGGCAATTAACACCTTGTTGGTGCTGTGGAGGTGATCATCGACCCCATCAATGCCGCTTCAAGCACTATGCGTGCAACGGTTGCAGAACAATGGGACACCTCCAGCGAATGTGTAGGCGAGCTGCAAACCCTGCAAACCACCACGTTGCAGAGGAAGATCGATCAACTGTGGATTTGACTGAATCGGAGACTCGTACCGAGGAGGCAGAAGTGTAAGGGGTACACACATTCACCACAAAACGCCCACCAATAATGTTGAAAGTTGAACTGAACGGAATTCCAGTATCGATGGAACTGGATACGGGTGCGAGTCAGTCCATAATGAGTAAAAAGGCCTTCGACAGACTGTGGTGCAACAAGGCACACAGGCCTAAGCTCGGCCCCATTCACACCAAACTAATCACCACTTATACCAAGGAACTAATCCCTGTAATTGGCAGTGCAGAAGTCAAAGTTTATATGATGGAGCTGTACATGAACTCCCGCGGTGGATTGTGCCAGGGGATGGCCCCACATTGTTTGGCAGAAGCTGGCTGGAAAAATCCGCTGGAGCTGGGACGACATCTGAGCGCTCTCGTCCGTCGACAACGCCTCATGTGCCCAGGTTCTGAGCAAGTTTCCATTGTTGTTCGAGCCAGGCATTGCAAGCTTCTCGGGGGCGAAAGTGCAGATCCATTTGGTTCCTGGTACGCGACCCATCCACCACAAGTCACGGACGGTACCATATATGATGTGTGAGAAAGTGGAAATTGAGCTGGACAGGCTGCAGCGAGAAGGCATCATCACGCCGGTGGAATTCAATGAATGGGCTAGTCCAATTGTCCCGGTACTTAAAGAGGACGGCACGGTCAGAATTTGTGGGGACTATAAAGTAACGATTAACCGTTTTTCGCTACAGGACCAGTACCCGCTACCCAAGGCAGACGACCTATTTGCGACCCTGGCTGGAGAGAAGACATTCACCAAGCTGGACCTGACCTCGGCCTACATGACGCAGGAGCTGGAGGAGTCTTTGAAAGGCCTCACCTGCATCAACACGCACAAAGGTCAGTTCATCTGTAACAGATGCCCGTTCGGGATTCGGTTGGCCGCGGCAGTCTTCCAACGGAACATGGAGAGCCTGTTAAAGTCAGCTCCTTGCAATGTGGGTTTCTAGGACGACATACTGGTTACAGGTCGGGACACCATTGAACACTTCCAGAACCTGGAAGAGATTCTTAGTCAGTTGGATCGCGTGGGGCTCAGGTTGAACCGCTCGAAGTGTGTTTTACTGGTGCAGGAGGTTGAGTTCTTGGGAACAAGAATCACAGCAGACAGCATCAAACCCACCGACGCCAAGACAGAGGCCATCAAGAATGCACCGAGACACAGAACGTGACGGAGCTGCGGTCGTTCCTGGGACTCCTTAACTATTTCGGTAATTGCCTACCTGGGATATAAATTGGCCAAAAAAAGCAGCAAATCTGAGGACTGGGAGAAATTTAGAATTTAGCAGAGGAGGACAAAGGGTTTAATTAGGAGGGGGAAATAGAATATGAGAGTAAGCTTGCAGGGAACATAAAAACTGACTGCAAAAGGTTCTACAGATAAGTGAAGAGAAAAAGATTAGTGAAGACAAATGTAGGTCCCTTACAGTCAGAATCAAGTGAAGTGATAATGGGGAACAAAAAAATGGCAGACCAATTGAACAAATACTTTGGTTCTGCCTTCACTAAGGAAGATACAAATAACTTCCGGAAATACTAGGGGAATGAGGGTTTAGCGAGAAGGAGGAACTAAATGAAATCCTTATTATTCAGCAAATTGTATTAGGGAAATTGATGGGATTGAAGGCCGATAAATCCCCAGGGCCTGATATTCTGCATCCCAAAGTACTTAAGGAAGTGGCCCTAGAAATAGTGGATACATTGGTGGGCATTTTCCAACAGTCTATCTACTCTGGATCAGTTCCTATGGACTGGAGAGTAGCTAATGTAACACCATTTTTTTAAAAAGGAGGGAGAGAGAAAACACGGAATTGTAGACTGGTCAGCCTGACATCGGTCGTGGGGAAAATGTTGGAATCAATTATTAAAGATGTAATAGCAGCGCATTTAGAAAGTAGTGACAGGATCGGTCCAAGTCAGCATAGATTTATGAAAGGGAAATCATGCTTGACAAATCTTCTGGAATTTTTTGAGGATGTAACTAGTAGAGTGGACAAGGATAAGCCAGTGGATGTAGTGTATTTGGACTTTCAAAGGGCTTTTGACAAGGTCCCACATAAGAGATTAGTGTGCAAAATTAAAGCACAAGGTATTGGGGGTAATGTACTGATGTGGATAGAGAACTGATTGGCAGACAGGAAGCAGAGAGTAGGAATCAACGGGTCCTTTTCAGAATGGCAGGCAGTGATTGGTGGGGTACCGCAAGGTTCAGTGTTGGGACCCCAGCTAATTACAATATACATTAATGATTTAGACGAAGGAATTGAATGTAATATCTCCAAGTTTGCAGATGACAATAAGCTGGGTGGCAGTGTGAGCTATGAAGAGGATGCTAAGAGGCTGCAGGATGACTTGGACAGGTTAGGTGAGTGGGTAAATACATGGCAGATGCGGTATAACGTGGATAAATGTGAGGTTATCCACTTTGGTGGTAAAAACAGAAGGGCTGATTATTATCTGAATGGTGACAGATTGGTAAAGGGGGAGGTGCAATGATACCTGGGTGTCATGGTACATCAGTCATTGAAGGTTGGCATACAGGTGCAGCAGGCGGTGAAGAAGGCAATGGCATGTTGGCATTCATAGCGAGAGGATTCGAGTATAGGAGCAGGGAGGTCTTATTACAGTTGTACAGGGCCTTGGTAAGGCCACACCTTGAATATTGTGTACAGTTTTGGTCTCCTAATCTGAGGAAGGACATTCTTGCTGTTGAGGGAGTGCAGCGAAGGTTCACCAGACTGATTCCCGGGATGGCAGGACTGAGATATGAAGAAAGACTGGATCGACTAGGCTTGCAGTCAATAGAATTTAGAAGAATGAGAGGGGATCTCATAGAAACATATAAAATTCTGACGGGATTGGACAGGTTAGATTCAGGAAGAATGTTCCCGATATTGGGGAAGTCCAGAACCAGGGGACACAGTCGAAGGATAAGGGGTAAGCCATTTAGAGCTGAGATGAGGAGAAACTTCTTCACTCAGAGAGTTGTTAACCTGTGGAATTCTCTACCGCAGAGAGTTGTTGATGCCGGTTCATTGGATATATTCAAGAGGGAGTTAGATGTGGCCCTCACGGCTAAAGGGATCAAGGGGTATGGAGAGAAAACAGGAATGGGGTACTGAAGTTGCATGATCAGCCATGATCATATGAATGGTGGTGCAGGCTCGAAGGGCCGAATGGCCTACTCCTGCACCTATTTTCTATGTTTCTATGGTAAGCACCCTGCTAGAACCCCTACATGTGCTACTGCGCAAGGGAGACGACTGGGTATGGGAGAATTCACAAGAGGCTGCCTTTAAGAAAGCCAGAAATCTGTTGTATTCAAACAAACTGCTTGTCCTGTATAACCCTTTTAAAAGATTAGTGCTGGCTTGCGATGCGTCGTGATACGGGGTCGGGTGTGAATCACAACAGGCTAATGAATTGGAGATTTTGCAAACAGTCGCTTATGCGTCCAGGAGGTTGTCCAAGAGCGAAAGGGCTTCCAGCATGATTGAAAGAGAGGCTCTGGCGTGCATTTACGGGGTAAAACAAATGTACCAGTACTTATTTGGCCTCATGTTTGAGCTTGAAACTGACCACAAGCTGCTCATATCGCTGTTCTCTGAGAGCAAAGGGATTAACACCAATGCCTCTGCCCGCATCCAAAGATGGGCGCTCACGCTGTTGGCATACAACTATGTAATCCGCCACAGACCGGGCACAGAGAACTGCACAGATACTCTCAGTCGGCTGCCATTGGCCACCACCGGGGTGGAAATGGCACAGCCTGCGGACTTGCTCATGGTAATGGATTCATTCGAGAACGAGAAGTCCCCCGTCACTTACTGTCCTTGGTAAAAAAACTGTGTCCTCCATGGGAGCTGATCCAGCATCCCAGCAGAGATGCAGGAGGCGATTAAGCCGTTCCACAGGCGCAAAGAGGAAATGTCCCTGCAGGCGGACTGTCTGTTGTGGGGCAATCGCGTGGTCTTGCCCAAGAAAGACAGAGATACTTTCATTTGTGAATTGCACAGCACCCACCCAGGCATAGTAATGATGAAAACCATAGCCAGATCCCATGTGTGGTGGCCCGGCATCAACTCAGATTTAGAGTCATGCGTACGCCAGTGCAACACTTGCTCTCAGCTGAGCAATGCACCCAGAGAGGCACCGCTAAGTTTATGGTCGTGGCCCTCCAAACCGTGGTCGAGGATCCACGTGGCTTATGCGGGCCCATTTCTAGGCAAAATGTTTTTGGTTGTCGTGGACTCTTACTCAAAATGGATTGAATGTGCAATAATGTCTGTAAGCACGTCCACGGCCACTATTGAAAGCCTACAAGCCATGTTTGCCATGCAGAGCCTGCCTGAAGTCCTGGTCAGCGACAATGGGCCGTGTTTCACCAGTGCTGAATTCAAGGAATTCATGACCCGCAATGGGATTAAGCACCTCACATCTGCCCGTTCAAACCCGCATCCAACGACCAGACAGAATGGGCAGTTCAGACCATCAAGCAAAGTTTGAAACGTGTGCCGGAAGGCTCCCTGCAGACTCGGCTGTCACAAGTGCTGCTCAGCAGCAGACCCCACTCATCGGAGTTCCCCCAGCCGAGCTGCTCATGAAAAGGCGCTCTTGTCCACCCTGATCTCCATGATCACGTGGAGGGCAGGCAGCATCAAAAAAGTGTATACCAAGACCACGCAAATTTGTCACGCAATATTGAGATCAATGATTCTGTGTTTGTACTCAGTTATGAAAATGTGCCACCGTGGGTGGCTCTGCTGCACAGGAGGGCAGGAAAAAGAGTGGGAGAACTATAGTGATAGGGGATTCAGTTGTAAGGGAAATAGATAGGCGATTCTGCGGCCGCAACCGAGACTCCAGGATGGTATGTTGCCTCCCTGGTGCAAGGGTCAAAGATGTCTCGGAGCAGGTGCAGAACATTCTGAAAAGGGAGGATGAACAGCCAGTTGTTGTGGTGCATATAGGTACCAACGGTATATGTAGAAAATGGGATGAGGTCCCACGAGATGAATTTAGGGAGCTAGGAGCTAAATTAAAAAGTAGGACCTCAAAGGTAGTAATCTCAGGATTGCTACCAGTGCCACGTACTGGTCAGAGTAGGAATCGCAGGATAGCTCAGTTGAATACGTGGCTTGAGGAGTGGTGCAAGCGGGAGGGAGTCAAATTCCTGGGACACTGGAACCGGTTCTGGGGGAGATGGGACCAGTACAAACCGGATGGTCTGCACCTGGGCAGGACTGGAACCAATGTCCTAGGGGGAGTGTTTGCTAGTGCTGTTGGGGAGGAGGTAAACTAACATGGCAGGGGAATGGGAACCTATGCAGGGAGACAGGGAAATAAAATGGAGGCAGAAGCTAAAGATAGAAAGGAGAATAGTAAAAGTGGAGGGCAGAGAACCCTAAGGCAAAAAACAAAAAGGGCCACATTGCAGAAAAATTCTAAAGGGGCAAAGTGTGTTAAAAAGACAAGCCTGATGGCTCTGTGCCTCAATGCGAGGAGTATTCGGAATAAGGTGGACGAATTAACTGTGCAGACAGCAGTTAACGGATACGATGTAATTGGCATCACGGAGACATGGCTCCAGGGTGACCAAGGCTGGGAACTCAACATCCAGGGGTATTCAACATTTAGGAAGGATAGGCAAAGAGGAAAAGGAGGTGGGGTTGGCTTTGCTGGTTAAAGAGGAAATTAATGCAATATTAAGGAGAGACATTAGCCTGGATGATGTGGAATCGATATGGGTGGAGCTGCGAAATTCCAAAGCGCAGAAAACGTTAGTGGGAGTTGTGTACAGACCACCAAACAGTAGTAGTGAGGTTGGGGACAGCATCAAACAAGAAATAAGGGATGTGTGCAATAAAGGTACAGCAGTTATCATGGGCGACTTTAATCTACATATTGATTGGGCTAACCTAACTGGTAGCAGTGCGGTAGAGGAGGATTTCCTAGAGTGTATTAGGGATGGTTTTCTAGACCAATATGTCGAGGAACCAACTAGAGAGCTGGCCATCCTAGACTGGGTGATGTGTAATGAGAAAGGACTAATTAGCAATCTTGTTGTGCGAGGCCCCTTGGGGAAGAGTGGCCATAATATGGTAGAATTCTTTATTAGGATGCAGAGTGACACAGTTAATTTGGAATCTAGGGTCCTGAACTTAAGGAAAGGTAACTTTGAAGGTATGAGGCGTCAATTGGCTAGAATAGACTGGCAAAGGATACTTAAAGGGTTGACGGTGGATTAGCAATGGCAAACATTTAAAGATCACATGGATGATCTTCAGCAATTGTACATCCCTGTCTGGAGTAAAAATAAAACGGGGAAGGTGGCTCAACCATGGCTAACAAGGGAAATTAAGGATAATGTTAAAGCCAAGAAAGAGGCATATAAATTGGCTAGAAAAAGCAACAAGTGTGAGGACTGGGAGAAATTTAGAATTCAAGAGAGGAGGACTAAGCGTTTAATTTAGAGGGGGAAAATAGAGTACGAGAGGAAGCTTGCAGGGAACATAAAAACTGACTGCAAAAGCTTCTATAAATATGTGAAGAGAAAAAGATTAGTCAAGACAAACGTAGGTCCCTTGCAGTCAGATTCAGGTGAATTTATAATGGGGAGCAAAGAAATAGCAGACCAATTGAACAAATACTTCAGTTCTGTCTTCACGAAGGAAGACACAAATAACTGTCCAAATGTACTAGGGGTCAGTGGGTCTAGTGAGAAGGAGGAAATGAAGGATATCCTTATTAGGCGGGAAATTGTGTTAGGGAAATTGATGGGATTGAAGGCCGATAAATCCCCAGGGCCTGATAGTCTGCATCCCAGAGTACTTAAGGAAGTGGTCCTAGAAATAGTGGATGCATTTGTGATCATTTTCCAACAGTCTATCGACTCTGGATCAGTTCCTATGGACTGGAGGGAAGCTAATGTAACACCACTTATTAAAAAAGGAGGGAGAGAGAAAACGGGTAATTATAGACCGGTTAGCCTGACATCAGTAGTGGGGAAATTGTTGGAATCAATCATTAAGGATGAAATAGCAGCACATTTGGAAAGCAGTGACAGGATCGGACCAAGTCAGCATGGATTTATGAAAGGGAAATCATGCTTAACGAATCTTCTGGAATTTTTTGAGGATGTAACTAGCTGAGTGGACAAGGAAGAACCAGTGGATGTGGTGTATTTGGACTTTCAAAAGGCTTTTGACAAGGTCCCACACAAGAGATTGGTGTGCAAAATCAAAGTGCATGGCATTGGGGGTAATGTACTGACGTGGATAGAGAACTGGTTGGCAGACAGCCTGCAGAGAGCCGGGATAAACGGGTCCTTTTCAGAATGGCAGGCAGTGACTAGTGAAGTGCCGCAGGGTTCAGTGCTGTAACCCCAGCTCTTTACAATATACATTAACGATTTAGATGAAGGAATTGAGTGTAATATCTCCAAGTTTGCGGATGACACTAAACTGGGTGGCGGTGTGAGCTGTGAGGAGGATGCTAAGAGGCTGCAGGGTGACTGAGACAGGTTAGGTGAGTGGACAAATACATGGCAGATGCAGTATAATGTGATAAATGTGAGGTTATCCATTTTGGGGGCAAAAACATGAAGGCAGAATATTATCTGAATGGCGGCAGATTAGGAAAAGGGGAGGTGCAACGAGACCTGGGTGTCATGGCTCATTAGTCACTGAAAGTGGGCATGCAGCTACAGCAGGCGGTGAGGAAGGCAAATGGTATGTTGACCTTCATAACTAGGGGATTTGAGTATAGGAGCAGGGAGGTCTTACTGCAGTTGTACAGGGCCTCACCTGGAATATTGTGTTCAGTTTTAGTCTACTAATCTGAAGAAGGACGTTCTTGCTATTGAGGGAGTGCAGCGAAGGTTCACCAGACTGATTCCAGGGATGGCCGGACTGTCATATGAGAAGAGACTGGATCAACTGGGCCTTTATTCACTGGAGTTTAGAAGGACGAGAGGGGATCTCATAGAAACGTATAAGATTCTGACGGGACTGGACAGGTTAGATGCGGGAAGAATGTTCCCGATGTTGGGGAAGTCCAGAACCAGGGGACATAGTCTTCGGATAAGGGGTAGGCCATTTAGGACAGAGATGAAGAGAAACTTCTTCACTCAGAGAGTTGTTAACCTATGAAATTCCCTGCCGCAGAGAGTTGTTGATGCCAGTTCATTGGATATATTCAAGTGGGAGTTAGATATGGCACTTACGGCTAAAGAGATCAGGGGGTATGGAGAGAAAGCAGGAAAGGGGTACTGAGGGAATGATCAGCCATGATCTCATTGATTGGCGGTGCAGGCTCAAAGGGCCGAATGGCCTACTCCTGCACCTATTTTTCTATGTTTCTATGTTCCCAAATTGATCACTGGCAGGGTCACAGCCAAAGAGGGGAAATTGCAGTTCACCAACAGCTACTAACAAACCGAAGAAGACACCACCAACTTTGACCCTCTAACACACACACAAGTGGCAACTGACATTATGATTGACCACAAAGCCGAACTCACCATCCCCGTCCAGCAAGGCTGGCTGCCCAGCAGCCCAGTGAAGAACTAACCAAGTCACCCACACCCACATTTGTACCGAGACAATCGACAAGGGAGCGAAAAGCCCCAGATCGTCTCACCTTGTAAATAAGTGTACTATTGACTTCAAGGGGGAATGATGTTATGTATTTAACTTCCTGCAACCTGTATTACACTACCAACAGAGGGCCTACCGATTTGAGTCCCAAGGGATCCCAGCATTCCTTGGGAGCACACTATTTAAGCACCCACGAAGTACCTGCACTCTGGAGTTTCATTAAAGGAGCTATAGTCACACTTACTCATTGTACACAGTACTCAGTTTCGTTCTATATTATGGGCTTATTAGTAGGGTACTGGCCTATAGAAACAGAAATGGAACAAAAGTTAGAATACTGCCTGCAAGATGCCCCTTCAAACAGAGCAGTAATAGCTAATAATGTGTAGAATACTGGACAAGTGTGTGTGAGTGACACACTTGTCCAGTGATACACTAATGTAAGGCTATAAAATAAATTATTCTAACTTCTAATAGCTGACAGGAAAATACTATGGTTAGCATCATCTAGCTTGCAAACAGAGAGGAATTTGGAGTGGGTGAGTTAAATTCAGTTATTGTGGTGCATATTGGAACAAACAACATAGGTGGGAAGAGGGAGTAGGTCCTGAAGAGGGATTATCATGAGTTAGGAACTAAATTGAAAAGTAGATTGAGGGTAATAATCTCTGGATTTTTGCCTAAACCATGTGCAAATTGGCATAGAGGCATACAGGTCAGCCGAATTAATATGTGGTTAAAGGGCTGGTGTGGAAAAGAAGGGTTCCTTTTCATGCGACGTTGGCACCAGTACTGGGACAGGAAGGAGCTGTACTGATTGGATGGGCAGCACCTGAAGTGGAGCGGAAAGGGTAAATGAAGAGGTCGCAAAGGCTTTAAACTAGAAAGATGGGGTGGAGGGATCTACAGGTAATAAAACAAGCTTAAATAGAAATGAAACAGGAAGGTAGACATGGGACAGATTAAACTAAAGGAGAACATACATGGTCAGGAAATAAATAGAGTTATAGAACAGGAGTGTAAAAAGATTGTTAAAAATAAAGTGAAAGGAACTGCTACTAAAAATGAGTTAAACTGTCTGTACAGCAATGCATACGGGGCTCGAAATTGGTGGACATACTGCCGTATACCGCCCATGGACCGCCGACATACCGCCCAAAATCGCGAAATTGATCGCGAAATACCAACATACCGCCGGGTGGAAAATTCATCAGTGACATACCGGCTGCCCCTGCACACCACCAAAATTGCAAATTGATGACTTACCACCGACATAGCGCCGACCCTGCAGATTGCCCTGGAAAAGATGGTTTTAAGTCGATCTTCAGTCAGCGGTATGCATCTTCACCTGTGAAATTCTTTTTATCTGTCACCGCTCCAGTCTCTCTCACACCCTAGTCTCTTCCCTCACCCACAGCAATCTGTTTCCCCCCCACAGCTATCTGCCCACCCCACAGCGATCTGTTCCCCCTCTCCTACAGCAATCTATTCCCCCCCATAGCAATCTCCCCCCCCCAAGTAGCGATCTTCCCCAAGAAGCAATCTCCCCCCAAACAGCGATCTCCCCCAAGAAATGATCTTCCCCCCAAGTAGCGATCTCATGCCAAATAGCGATCTCCCCAAACAGCGATCTCCCCCAAGAAATGATCTTCCCCCCAAGTAGCGATCTCATGCCAAATAGCGATCTCCTCCCCAAATAGCAATCTCCCCCAAGAAACTATCTCCCCCCGCAAATGGCGATCTCCCCCCCAAGAAGCAATCTCCCCCAAGAAGCGACCCCTCCCCACCAACCCACATAACTGCACATCGCTCTCAGGCCGGCAGTCTCTATCGATTCTGGTCTGTGTCTCTTAGGGGCGGTACTTCGCAGCAGCATGCGCATGCACAGAACTCGGGACCTGAAGATTCCCGAGTGAAAAGGACTCACCGCTCGCTCATTGCCGGCTGCACTCCGCTCCGCCCATTGCACTCCGCTTGGCATACCACTAAGAAAAAACTGATGAAAATGGCGCACACTCCGCCCCAGCGATACCTGGCGGTATGAAGCAACCCACCGGCATATCACCGAGAAATGGGCGGACGACCAATTTAGGCCCCACAGTGTCCATAATAAAACAGGGGAACTGGACACAATAATACATTGCAAGGAACCGGATATAGTCGGGATTACTGAGACATGGCTACAGAAAAATCAGGACTGGGAATAAACATTACAGTGTGTAACATATTTAGAAAAGATAGAATGGGAAAAAGGAAGATAGAATAGCTGCACTTATTAGAGATAACATAATAGCATTAGAAAAAAATAACACAGCCAAATGTAAGGCAGAAATAGAATCCAGGTGGATAGAGATAAGGGGCTAGAACCCCCACTTATGTGCTTATTGCCCAAAAATGGGCGTTATTTCTGGCGAGGGCGGTAAAAAAGGGTTTTCAGATCACCGGCTTCTCGTCCATTCTCAAAGCACCTAGTTTACATTTTATGAAAATGGGCGTTTCCGCGAGCGACATCAAATGGACGGTAGCATTAAATTTTGCTGATCTTCTGCTGTAAAGTGTCGCCGTCCTTAGCAACAGCATGGCAACTCAAGGGTCATCATGACATGCGCAGAAGAGGAGACAGAGAGAGAGGGTGCTCAGAGGCACTGAAAGTGTGTGTGGCTGTGGTGTGTGCTTGTCTGGTTGTTGTGGGAGGCACGACGGAGATTCACCAGCAGAAAAAAGCCTACTAAGCATCAAGAACATAGTTGGCACTGAGTTTTTGTCCAACAAATAACATATAACATGGAAGGGATGGAGGAGACCCTGGAACTTGTAGCCAGGAACACTGATGGCAGAGGGCTCCCAGTGTTCCCAGATCGTAGCAATGCACCCCAAGGTGACGCACCCTCATTGCCAACCACACATGAGAGCCAACAGCAACATCTTGCTTATGGCTCGGAGCACATTCCCACCTCAGGACCATCCTCTCCCGTACCCGTCCAAGTAGCACTTCGGTCGTCACCACCCCTCCGCCTCCCCAATGAAAACATCGCCTGAGGAGTACCTCTGCCAGGCAGCTTAGAGTTAGGAGGGTAAGGGGTAGAGGTGGAGAGGAGAAGGGGGGGGGGGAGTTGGAAGGGATGTTTTTTACAGAAATACTGATGATTTCAGACTAATGTGCGGTTTAAATGTTTTTTATTTTACAAAACCTTGCAGCTCATTGGCTCAGATAGCTGCACCATTACACGCTGGTGATTCCTTAACATCAAAGGGTATAATCACACTTAACTTCAAGCAAGGTAAACTTTCACTGTCACCAATGTGATGCCCACTATTGATGTATGACCTGCACACTCAGCAGTGTGTCAGCCTTGGAAATAACACCAATGTTCTTTCAGGCAAAGCGCTCATTGATGATCTCCTGACGTAAGGCTCTTGCAGCTATCATGCCACCATGGGCCCTTTCATGCGGTCTACAGGACGACAGGGGCATGGCTTCAGCGTCAGCCTGATTGTCTGGGCTGATGTCAGCGTCCGCCTCCTCTTCCTCTCTCTGGTGAGATGGACTGTCAGAATCATCAGGCAGTTCTTGTCCCCTCATGATATCCAAGTTGTGTAGCATGGAGCACACCACCACGAATTGAGCTACCTGCTCAGGGTGGTATTGGAGCTCGCTTCCTGAGTGGTCCAGGCATTTGAAGCGCTGCTTCAGCACTCCAATGGTTTTCTCCACGATATTGCAAATTGCTCTGTGGCTCTCGTTGTATCGCCTTTTGGCCTCGGTGTTGGTGTCACGCAGGGGGCTCATCAGCCAAGTGACAAGGCCATATCCTTTGTCCCCAAGCATCCAGCATTGACCTTGTGGCTCATTGTTAAACAAGTCAGATACAGTGCTATCATGCAGGATGTGCTCGGAATTTAGCATTCCCTGCCAGTATAATTTGCTGGTGGTTGACAACTAGCTGGACATTCAGGGAGTGGAATCCCTTGCGCTTCCTGAAAACCTCAGCATCCTGAAAAGGTTCTCGTGTCATGATGTGAGTACAGTCTATTGCTCCCTGCACCTTGGGGAAGTTTGCAATTCTGGAGAATCCTAGAGCCCTCTCACTCTGTGCCTCCCTGGTCATAGGGAAGCTGATCAAGTCCCACCTGTGTGCATACAGAGCTTCAGTGATCTGTCTAATGCAGCGATGTGTGGCATGCTGAGAAAGTCCACAAATGTTGCCAGCTGGGGTCTGAAAAGAACCCGAGGCAGAGAACAACAGTGCCGCGGTGACTTTGACCGCGATGGACAGTGCAGTTCTGATGCTGCTGGCAGGCTGCAGGTTTGCCCTTATCTGCTGGCATATCTCAGTGAGAACCTCTTTGTGGAAGCGCAGTCTCTGAAGGCAGGTGGTGTCGGGCAAATCATAACATCATGAAATCAAATCATAACGAACAAAACATAAAAACAGATAGTAAAAGCTTTTACCGATATATAAAATGGAAAAGAGTGACTAAAGTAAATGTTGGTCCCTTAGAAGATGAGAAGGGGGATTTAATAATGGGAAATGTGGAAATGGCTGAGACCTTAAACAATTATTTTGCTTCGGTCTTCACAGTGGAAGACACAAAAACCATGCCAAAAATTGCTGGTCACAGGAATGTGGGAAGGGAGGACCTTGAGACAATCATTATCATTAGGGAGGTAGTGCTGGACAGGCTAATGGGACTCAAGGTAGACAAGTCCCCTGGTCCTGATGAAATGCATCCCAGGGTATTAAAAGAGATGGTGGAAGTTATAGCAGATGCATTCGTTATAATCTACCAAAATTCTCTGGACTCTGGGGAGGTACCATCGGATTGGAAAGCAGCTAATGTAATGCCTCTGTTTAAAAAAGGGGACAGACAAAAGGCAGGTAACTATAGGCCGATTAGTTTAACATCTGTAGTGGGGAAAATGCTTGAAGCTATCATTAAGGAAGAAATAGTGGGACATCTAGATAGGAATAGTGCAATCAAGCAGACACAACATGGATTCATGAAGGGGAAATCATGTTTAACTAATTTACTGGAATTCTTTGAGGATATAACGAGTATGGTGGATAGAGGTGTACCGATGGATGTGGTGTATTTGGATTTCCAAAAGGCATTCGATAAGGTGCCACACAAAAGGTTACTGCAGAAGATAAAGGTACGCGGAGTCAGAGGAAATGTATTAGCATGGATAGAGAATTGGCTAACGAACAGCAAGCAGAGAGTTGGGATAAATGGGTCCTTTTCAGGTTGGCAATCGGTGGTTAGTGGTGTGCCACAGGGATCGGTGCTGGGACCACAACTGTTTACAATACACATAGATGACCTGGAAGAGGGGACAGAGTGTAGTGTAAGAAAATTTGCAGATGAAACAAAGATTAGTGGGAAAGCGGGTTGTGTAGAGGACACAGAGAGGCTGCAAAGAGATTTAGATAGGTCAAGCGAATGGGCTAAGGTTTGGCAGATGGAATACAATGTCGGAAAATGTGAGGTCATCTATCTTGGAAAAAAAAACATTAAAAGGGAATATTATTTGAATGGGGAGAAATTACAACATGCTGCGGTGCAGAGGGATCTGGGGGTCCTTGTGCATGAACCCCAAAAAGTTAGTTTGCAGGTGCAGCAGGTAATCAGAAAGGCGAATGGAATGTACTCCATCCTTCATTGCGAGAGTACAAAAGCAGGGAGGTCCTGCTGCAACTGTACAGGATATTGGTGAGGCCGCACCTGGAGTACTGTGTGCAGTTTTGGTCACCTTACTTAAGGAAGGATATACTAGCTTTGGAGGGGGTACAGAGAAGATTCACTAGGCTGATTCTGGAGATGAGGGGGTTACTTTATGATGATAGATTAAGTAGACTGGGTCTTTACTTGTTGGAGTTCAGAAGGATGAGGAGTGATCTTATAGAAACATTTAAAATAATGAAAGGGATAGACAAGATAGAGGCAGAGAGGTTGTTTCCACTGGTTGGGGAGACTAGAACTAGGGGGCACAGCCTCAAAATACGGGGGAGCCAATTTAAAACCGAGTTGAGAAGGAATTTCTTCTCCCAGAGAGTTGTGAATCTGTGGAATTCTCTGCCAAGGAAGCAGTTGAGGCTAGCTCATTGAATGTATTCAAATCACAGATAGATAGATTTTTAACCAATAAGGGAATTAAGGGTTTTGGGGAGCGGGCGGGTAAGTGGAGCTGAGTCCATGGCCAGATCAGCCATGATCTTGTGGAATGGCAGAGCAGGCTCGAGGGGCTAGATGGCCTACTCCTGTTCCTAATTCTTATGTTCTTATGTTCTTAAATCGAGGTAAGATTGCTTCTCTTTGTACTTGCGGGAGGGTGTAACGTCTGGTCTTCCTCATCTGTCTGAAACACTTCGTTCATTGGGCACATAATGCAGTGCAGCGTTCCATCAGTGATGTCGACTCTGCTGCATGCATTTGGTCACCAAGAGAGGATGAGAAATGACAGGCCCCATTGCAGTAGCTCTCTGTTTGCCACCGATTGCACACAAATAAGGAATGTTCCGACGAGCACACCTCTTCAATTCCAATCGGTTACAGTGTGGTCAGGATGTTTTTACAAATGTTCACATCAACTCCAACGACCTGCAGAGTACAACTGAACTCTGCCGAGGTTGAAGCACAGCAGCCTTTTAAAGGACGCGACACGTGATCTACAACACTGCATCCATAACGCTGTGATTCGTCCCGGTTAGTTCCACTTTTTGTGGGTGTTTTTTTGAGCGAGCGATATTGTGGGCGATATGTGTGTGAGGTGGTGAAATTGACAATGGCCGATCTCCATGGCCGCTAGTTTGGGTAAAAATGCTCTTGATGACAAAAAACAGCCGCCGGGCAGTATTATTGAATCTCGGCTTTATTTCCGTGTGGCACGTAATGCTGGGCGATATTATGGATGTTGAATTCACCCATCCTTCTGATTCCGCCCAAAAAAAGTGGGTGGGCGGTAATATTTTTTCTCGCCGTTAAACCCATTGGGAAAATAACACTCGTCGATAGGTCTCCTAAAAAAAACGGTCATTTTCCATTTTGTGCCAAATTGGGCGAAATATAGACGTTGTACGTAATTTCAGCAGTAAAATGGGCATTAAGCAGGCAAAAAAAGTGGAGGATCTAGCCCAAGAGATTTAAAAAATGATTAATCACACTAATAGGGGTAGTCTACAGACCACCTAATAGTGGAAGGGAGGTGGAGCAAGAAATATACAAATAAATTAGGGAAATGAGTAACAAACATAGAATAAGGATCATGGGGGATTTCAACTAACCCAAAATGAATTGGCCAGAAAAGGTAGATAAAGAGAAATGAATGGAGTTTCTACAATATTTGTAGGATTGCTTTCTAACCCAGTATGTAAGAAGCCCAACAAAGGAGGATTCGCTATTGGATCTGGTAAAGAGGAATGAACCAGAGCAGATAAAATAAATAAAAGTAGGGGAACAATTAGGCAATAGTGCCCATAATATAATATGGTTTAGGATAATATTTGATAAGGACATAAGCATGGCAACGACATGGGTAATAGATTAGAGAAAAGCCAATTTTGAGAGGCTTAGAATAGATCTTGGGAAAATAAATTGGACAACAATGATGTAGAAAAGCAATGGGAAACATTTAAAATGGTGTTCAACAAAACCCAGGAAAAATATATTCTGCTAAACAACAAGAACAAACTAAACACTAATGAGACACCATGGGTGAATAGAGACATAAGGGAAAAATTGAGGATAAGGAATGGGACATACTGTAACTACATGGACAGCAGGGAAGAACAAGACAAGAGAGAATACGAAGAGACTAGGAGCAAAGTTATAAAAAAACAATTAGGAAGGCAAAGAAGGACAATTAAATTAAATTATCAAGGAGCATAAAATAAAATAGTAAAATATTCTACAGGCACATAAATAAAAAAAGGAAATTCGGGATGGGAATAGGGCCACAAAGGGATGGTCAGAATAAAATCACAGGCAGCAATAGTGAAATGGCAGACATATTAAATATTTATTTATCTTCAGTATTTACTGGGCAGATGGATTAAGTGGACATGACATCAGAAGATGAAATTATAAATGAAATAACTGCATTTAAATAAAAAGAGAAATATTAAATAAACGAATCAAATTCAAAGAGGATAAAACCCCAGGTCCAGATGGAGTGCGTCTGCACATTCTAAAAGAATCTAGAGAAGAGATAGCAGAGGCATTACTACACATATTTAATAATTCATTAGCAAAAGATGTAGTGCCAGAGGACTGGCGGTTAGCTGATGTTATACCTATATTTAAGAAGGGAGATAGAACATATCCAGGGAACTATAGACCAGTCAGTTTAATATCAGTAATAGGAAAAATAATGGAATCCCTACTAAAGGAGAAAGTAGAAAACCACCTAGAAACAAAAAATCTAATAATGAATAGTCAACATGGATTTCAAAAGGGAATGTCTTACTTGACCAACCTCATTGAATTCTTTGAAGAGGTAACAGAGAGAGTAGATAAGGATAATACAATAGATGTACGATATTTAGATTTCCAATAAGGTTATCATCATCATCATAGGCAGTCCCTCAGAATCGAGGAAGACTTGCTTCCACTCCTGAAGTGAGTTCTTTGGTGGCTGAACAGTCCAATACGAGAGCCACAGACTCTGTCACAGGTGGGACAGATAGTCGTTGAGGGAAGGGGTGGGTGGGACTGGTTTGCCGCACGCCCTTTCCGCTGCCTGCGCTTGATTTCTGCATGCTCTCGGCATTGAGACTCGAGGTGCTCAGCGCCCTCTTGGATGCACTTCCTCCACTTAATGCGGTCTTGGGCCAGGGACTCCCAGGTGTCAGTAGGAATGTTGCACTTTATCAGGGAGGCTTTGAGGGTGTCCTTGTAGCGTTTCCACTGGATGCCTTTGGCTCGTTTGCCATGAAGGAGCTCTGAGTAGAGCGCTTGCTTTTGGAGTCTCATGTCTGGCATGCGAACTATGCGGCCTGCCCAGCGGAGTTGGTCGTGTGTGGTCAGTGCTTCAATGCTGAGGATATTAGCCTGGACAAGGACGCTGATGTTGGTGCGCCTGTCCTCCCATCGTATTGGACTGTTCAGCCACCAAAGAACTCACTTCAGGAGTGGAAGCAAGTCTTCCTCGATTCTGAGGGACTGCCAGGGATTTGTAGGATCTTGCGGAGACATCATTGGTGATATTTCTCCAGCAACTTGAGGTACCACATAATTGTCTAATGAATAAGGTCAGAGCATGCAAAGTCAGGGGACAATTAGCAGAATGGATAGCTTGCTGACTAAAAGATAGAAATTAGAGAGTAGGGTTAAAGGGTAGCTAGCCAAAGTGGCAGAAGGTGGGAAGTGGGGTCCAACAAGGATCAGTGCTGGGACCACTGTTGTTCATAATTTATATTAATGATTTAGACTTTGGAATCAAAAACATAATTTGTAAATTTGCGGACAACACCAAATTGGAAGGAATTGTCGACTGAGGAGGATTGCAACCAATTACAAGATATTAATAAACTTGAAGAATGGGTATATAATTGGCAAATTAATTTCAACACAGGTAAGTATGAGGTATTACATCTTGGTAAGAAAAATAAGGAGGTCACATATTAATTAGAAAATAAGAATCTAAATGGGGTAGAGGAGCAAAGGGATCTGGGAGTACAAATACACAAATGACTAAAAGTTGCAACGCAGATCATTAAGATCATAACAAAAGCAAACCAAGGACTAGAGTTTATTTTTAGGGGGATAGAATTGAAAAGTAGAGACGTTATCCTAAACTTGTGTTGAACCTTGGTTCAATCACATTTGGAGTACTGTGTGCAGTTCTGGTCGCAATATTATAAAAAGGACATAGAAGCACTGGAGAGGGTGCAAAAAAGATTTATGAGGCTGATACCAGAACTGCGAGGTTATACCTATCAAACAATGAACAGGTTGGGTCTCTTTTCTTTTGAAAAAAAGACTGAGGGATGACCTAATGCAGGTCTTTAAAATTATGAAAGGTTTTGATAGAAAGTGGGGACCCAGAGATCATGGCTGAGATTTTACTTACCTCGGCGGGTCCGCGGAGGATGATATAGGTGGTGGGTTGTGGCCCCGCTGCTGGCTCCATCCCGCTTTGGAAAATGATTTTATGTTGATGGGGCTTGTTAAGCCCGCCCAGCGCATTTCCCAGTCCAATTAGAGGAAGTGGGCGTGGTGATGTCATTCATGATGTGTCATCAGGCAGTATCCTCAAAGGGACTACGGCCAACTTTCTTTTGACATTTATGCAGTCAGTATTCTACAGCATTAACATTGATAATCACTGCACAAAGGCACAGGGCTGCATCCAGGCTCTCCCATGACTCCCTTCATATGCTTATAGAGGGAGTCAGAGCCACAGAGGGGTCCTCTTCCCTTCCGATGGGTGGAAGAGACCTTCCCAGGAAACCAACGCAGCCTAGTTGCACATTGCACAAGCAGGGATGTGGTCAGGAGGACCTGGGTGCAGTGGTGCAAACATTTCAATGATCTCATTAGATCATGAAACATTAGTACAAAGCCACACTCATCTTCACATTCCTGTGCCTCTCATCACATCCCCATCACTCTGCCTTCCCTACTCTACTGCAAATCCTTACTCATATCAACTTACCTTGCACCTCCATCCATCCCTCTCTCTCTATCTACATTATCACATCCCCATCTCACTAGCCATCTCTCATACTCTCCATCTTCCTAGTGCAGTCATACCAACAGGAAAAGTAAGATTGCAGTAGAGAGGGTACAGAGGAAATTTACAAGGATGTTGCCTGGACTGGAGAATTTTAGCTATGAGGAAAGATTGGATAGGCTGGGGTTGTTTTCTTTGGAACAGAAGAGGCTGAGGGCGACCTTATTGAGGTGTATACAATTATGAGGAGCCTGGATAGAGTTGATACGAAGGACCTATTTCCCTTAGCAGAGGGGTCAACAACCAGGGGGCAGAGATTTAAAGTAATTGGGAGGAGGTTTAAAGGGGATTTGAGGGAAGATTTCTTTCCCCAGAGGGTGGTGGGGGTCTGGAACTCACTGCCTGAAAGGGTGGTAGAGGCAAAAACCCTCACCACATTAAAAAAGTACTTGAATGTGCACTTGAAGTGCCGTAACCTACAGGGCTACGGACCAAGAGCTGGAAAGTGGAATTAGGCTGGATAGCTCTTTGCTAGCCGGCGTGGACACGTTGGGCTGAAATGGCCTCCTTCTGTGCTGTAAATTTCTATGATTTCACAGAACAAACAAGGGTAGCCATTTGGATGTTTATCCAATGTTCATGTAAAGTTTCTGTTAATGTGGTGTCAAACATTGAAACCTTTATTTTCAACACTTTGCATTCTTGGAAAGATTTGTGTGCACCTTTGGAAGTGGCTTAGTGAGTTGCAGTGAACGGTGAGACATAACGGTACCCTCGCAATGGTGGTGAGTGTGAAAGGAATGGCTTGGACACTGTAGGGATGTTTTATGGTGTTGGTGTGAAGTGGTGCCAGCCTGGTGCATCCTGTGACAGCCAGGGTGTAGAGTGTCAAGTGAAGTAAATCTGGCCACGGTGACACCATCCCAGACAGCAATGTGCTTAGGTGCTGATGCCCTGTGTTCTGTGATTGCGAAGAAGTTTGGTGTTATTGTTGGTGCTGCTGGTGTGTCTGGTGCTGCTAGTGTTGGGGCTGCTCGTGGTCAGATTCTGAGGACCAAGGTGAAGCAGTATAAACGATACCCATGCTGATGGAATTTTGAAAAGAATTGATAGGGTAGATAGAGAGAAACTTTTTCTGCTGGGTGGCGGGGGGTGGGGGCAGGGAGTCTCGAATAAGGGACATAACCTTAAAATCAGAGATAGGCCATTCAGAGGAAAGCTGGGAAACACTTCTTCATGCAAAGTGTGGTAGACGTGTGGAATCTCTCCCACAAAAATCAGTGGATGCAGACTCAATTATTGGCCCAAATTGAGCGGTCAGTGACGACTGAGCAGTACTCAGCATTCACCGTGAAGAAAAGCTGCCTGCAAAGGTTTAGCATGCTCTAGCGCACAGACCTCCTCTTTTCCGACGTCCATTTGAATTCGTCACCCTCTACAGGGGATCTGTAGCAAGGCAAGCAGCCGGGAGGCTGATCAACCAATCAGATTGAAGAATCCTTGAGATGGCAAAGCAGGAACTAAAAAACAGATAATATAATTTACATTTAAAATCATTGTGCAGAAAGCAAAATAAAGATTGGGACATACACATAGGATTAAGGGAGAAACTTAAATAGAAAAACACAAAAACATAAATAAAAAAATATATATTTTAATTTTTATGTTTTTAAAGATCTGCGACATGAATTTTCTTCTGAGGGAATGAGACTCCACACTTGTAAAATTAATTTTTCAGGGCCAGAGTGGTTGCTCAGCAGTAATTATGTCTTACTACACCGATAAAAACTCAGTTACTCCAGATTGAACAAGGCTTAAATTTTTCATTGGTGTCTAACAATAGTTTAAGATCACGGCTTAACAATGATTACTGTGCAGATTCCATCGGTGACAACTGCAACAGTGCATGCTGTGGAGATGCAGAGGGCATCAGTGAATGCAACTTCCGGATTTCCACATTTAACTGCGCATGTGCAGATGCCAAATGTTGCTGTCAGTTTTAACCAGCGATAATGGAGAGCGCTGACAACCTTGATATTATTCGTACAACAAAATCTGGGTCAATAATTTTAAATCTGAGTTTGATAGATTTTTGCTAGCCAAGGGTATTAAGGGTTATGGAGCCAAGGCGGATGGATGCGATTAGGATATATATCACCCTGATCTCATTGAATGGCAGAACAGGCTCGAGGAGCTGAGTAACCCACTCCTGTTCCTATGGTCCTAACTATCTTAAGTAGGTGTTGAGCTATCCCTGGAGCCAAATGTTTGCTGTCATTCTCATACCCTCTCTTTGCCCCTCTTATTTTCTTTTTGACTTCTCCTCTGAACTTTCTATATTTAGCCTGATTCTCAGGTGTATTCTCAACCTGACATCTGTCATACATGCTCTTTTTCTGCTTCATCTTACTCTCTATCTCTTTCATCATCCAGGGAGCTCTGACTTTAGTTGCCCTCTCTTTCCCACTCGTGGGAATGTACCTCAACTTTAATTAGTTGATTTTGCAAATCTGCAGAGAAATTTTCCACCCAGTTTAATGGAAAATAGACAATTTGAATTGATTAATTTTCACCAATTTCTGATTTCTATATAACATTTTCTGTTATTATAAATGGGCATACAACATACTTGGGACCACCACTTATAGGAAAGTTGGGTGGGGAGGATTGCATGCACTTAAGGGAGCCTGCCTAATATTCATCCAGTTAAATTAACAGGCAGTTATTGGCATATAATCCTCACAGCCCTTTTTTCCTCAGTTGGCTGTCCAGATATGCCTCAGTGTGACCAGAAAGAGGATTAATCCGCCCTAGATTGTTTTACCTGTGGCAGATACCCGATTGATTCCCATTGTAATCCTTTTCCCATTTGCAAAATAAACTTACCTGCAAACCCAAAAAAATGCATAACACCAAACAATCACTTTAAGTTGATTCTACCACATTGATTGATTTATGTGTTGATCAATCCGAGTCATTGTAACATTGTTATTTTACCCTGTTTCTAAATTTTGTTCCTTCCATTTTATTTTCTTCCACCTCCAGCATAACGTTATTGATTAAAAATACATTAACACCCTCACTATGTACAGCAGTGGCTCTTTGTTGAAATCTTCATAAAAATATTTCTGCAAACCTTTATTACTGCCACAATGTCATACAAATAAGATATGTTTCTGCATTTTAACTTAATTTATGTTATTGTTTGCTGGGCTTTCAAGTAAACAGAAGGGTTTGATAAATACATTTTTCATAAAGAGAATGACATTCTGTTCAAGGGCAGCTTTTGTCATCAATTTCAATCTTGTAAACTCTGATGATTATATTCTTCTAGTCTAAAGATCAGTTTGTTTTTTAATTTTGTTAAGTATTGTGGAAGATTTTAGCAGATGATTTACACTCTCACTTCAAGAATTTATTTTCAATTTACTTTTATGCAAATGAATTTTGATGTTCTTGTGATAGCCATGTCAGCTCATAGTATCTAATGACCTTATGTGACTATCTAGGAGCCAAGTTTAACTTTCAACAAGGACAAAATACAGGCAGTTATGGATTGTCCACCGATTATACATCCTGCCCAATTTTCCTTTGCATAGAAATCAATGAAAATCAGCAGGGGTGTATAATGGGCAGCTGATCTGCAAATTTCTATTTCACGCCCCCCACCTCCCCACTCCCAAATTAAAATGGCACCTCCTTAGCTGTATTTTTGGCATTATAAGCTATTATATAGGATAACACTCTTCTTTATATATTACACATTCAATATTAGGGTGATGATGTTCAAATTTTTTCATGGTCTCACCTTTCCTTGTCTCTGTAACCTCCTCCAGCTCAAATACCTTGCCCCCAAAACCTCTGCTCTAACTCTGGCCTATTTCCTTTCCTCATCAATGGTGGCCGACCATCAGCTGACTAGCCCCTATCCTCTGGAATGACCTTCCGTCTTTTGTTTGAGACGTTAAACCAATGCCCCGTCTGCTCTCTCAGGTGGATGTAAAAGTTCCTACGGCATTATTTTGAAGAAGATCAGGGGAGTTATCTCTGGTGTCCTGGCCAATCAACATCACAAAAATCACATTGCTGTTTGAGGGACCTTGCAGTGTGCAAATTGGCTGCTGTGTTTTCCTACATTACAACATTTCAAAAGTACTTCATTGGCTGTAAAGTGCTTTGGGAATTCCTGAGGTTGTGAAAGGCGTTATATAAATGCAGGTCTTTCTTTAATTCTTTCCTTCTTTCATTCTTTCTTTCAACTCCTCGCCTACCTCTCCTCCTTTAATACCCATGCCTTTGACCAAGCTTTTGATAGAAACATAGAAACATAGAAAATATGTGCAGGAGCAGGCCATTCAGCCCTTCTAGTCTGCACCGCCATTCAATGAGTTCATGGCTGAACATGAAACTTCAGTACCCACTTCCTGCTATCTCGCCATAACCCTTGATCCCCCGAGTAGTAAGGACTTCATCTAACTCGCTTTTGAATATATTTAGTGAATTGGCCTCAACTACTTTCTGTGGTAGAGAATTCCACAGGTTCACCACTCTCTGGGTGAAGAAGTTTCTCCTCATCTCGGTCCTAAATGGCTTACCCCTTATCCTCAGACTGTGACCCCTGGTTCTGGACTTCCCCAACATTGGGAACATTCTTCCTGCATCTAACCTGTCTAAACCCGTCAGAATTTTGAACGTTTCCATGAGGTCCCCTCTCATTCTTCTGAACTCCAGTGAATACAAGCCCAGTTGATCCAGTCTTTCTTGATAGGTCAGTGCCGGGAATCAGTCTGGTGAATCTTCGCTGCACTCCCTCAATAGCAAGAATGTCCTTCCTCAAGTTAGGAGATCAAAACTGTACACAATACTCCAGGTGTGGCCTCACCAAGGCCCTGTACAACTGTAGCAACATCTCCCTGCCCCTGTATTCAAATCCCCTCGCTATGAAGGCCAACATGCCATTTGCTTTCTTAACCGCCTGCTGTACCTGCATGCTAACCTTCAATGACTGATGTACCATGACACCCAGGTCTCGTTGCACCTTCCCTTTTCCTAATCTGTCACCATTCAGATAATAGTCTGTCTCTCTGTTTTTACCACCAAAGTGGATAACCTCACATTTATCCACATTATACTTCATCTGCCATGCATTTGCCCACTCACCTAACCTATCCAAGTCACTCTGCAGCCTAATAGCATCCTCCTCGCAGCTCACACTGCCACCCAACTTAGTGTCATCCGCAAATTTGGAGATACTGCATTTAATCCCCTCATCTAAATCATTAATGTACAATGTAAACAGCTGGGGCCCCAGCACAGAACCTTGCGGCACCCCTCTAGTCACTGCCTGCCATTCTGAAAAGTACCCGTTTACTCCTACTCTTTGCTTCCTGTCTGACAACCAGTTCTCAATCCACGTCAGCACACTACCCCCAATCCCATGTGCTTTAACTTTGCACATTAATCTCTTGTGTGGGACCTTGTCGAAAGCCTTCTGAAAGTCCAAATATACCACATCAACTGGTTCTCCTTTGTCCACTTTACTGGAAACATCCTCAAAAAATTCCAGAAGATTTGTCAAGCATGATTTCCCTTTCACAAATCCATGCTGCCTTGGACCTATCATGTCACCATTTTCCAGATGCACCGCTATGACATCCTTAATAATTGATTCCATCATTTTATCCACTACTGAGGTCAGGCTGACCGGTCTATAATTCCCTGCTTTCTCTCTCCCTCCTTTTTTAAAAAGTGGGGTTACATTGGCTACCCTCCACTCGATAGGAACTGATCCAGAGTCAATGGAATGTTGGAAAATGACTGTCAATGCATCCGCTATTTCCAAGGCCACCTCCTTAAGTACTCTGGGATGCAGTCCATCAGGCCCTGGGGATTTATCGGCCTTCAATCCCATCAATTTCCCCAACACAATTTCCCGACTAATAAAGATTTCCCTCAGTTCCCCCTCCTTACTAGACCCTCTGACCCCTTTTATATCCGGAAGGTTGTTTGTATCCTCCTTAGTGAATACCGAACCAAAGTACTTGTTCAATTGGTCTGCCATTTCTTTGTTCCCCGTTATGACTTCCCCTGATTCTGACTGCAGGGGACCTACGTTTGTCTTTACTAACCTTTTTCTCTTTACATACCTATAGAAACTTTTGCAATCCGTCTTAATGTTCCCTGCAAGCTTCTTCTAGTACTCCATTTTCCCTGCCCTAATCAAACCCTTTGTCCTCCTCTGCTGAGTTCTAAATTTCTCCCAGTCCCCAGGTTCGCTGCTATTTCTGGCCAATTTGTATGCCACTTCCTTGGCTTTAATACTATCCCTGATTTCCCTAGATAGCCACGGTTGAGCCACCTTCCCTTTTTTATTTTTACGCCAGACAGGAATGTACAATTGTTGTAATTCATCCATGCGGTCTCTAAATGTCTGCCATTGCCCATCCACAGTCAACCCCCTAAGTATCATTCGCCAATCTATCCTAGCCAATTCACGCCTCATACCTTCAAAGTTACCCTTCTTTAAGTTCTGGACCATGGTCTCTGAATTTACTGTTTCATTCTCCATCCTAATGCAGAATTCCACCATATTATGGTCACTCTTCCCCAAGGGGCCTCGCACAATGAGATTGCTAATTAATCCTCTCTCATTACACAACACCCAGTCTAAGATGGCCTCCCCCCTAGTTGGTTCCTCAACATATTGGTCTAGAAAACCATCCCTTATGCACTCCAGGAAATCCTCCTCCACCGTATTGCTTCCAGTTTGGCTAGCCCAATCTATGTGCATATTAAAGTCACCCATTATAACTGCTACACCTTTATTGCATGCACCCCTAATTTCCTGTTTGATGCCCTCCCCAACATCCCTATTACTGTTTGGAGGTCTGTACACAACTCCTACTAACGTTTTTTGCCCTTTGGTGTTCTGCAGCTCTACCCATATAGATTCCATATCATCCAAGCTAATGTCTTTCCTAACTATAGCATTAATCTCCTCTTTAACCAGCAATGCTACCCCACCTCCTTTTCCTTTTATTCTATCCTTCCTGAATGTTGAATACCCCTGGATGTTGAGTTCCCAGCCCTGATCATCCTGGAGCCACGTCTCCGTAATCCCAATCACATCATATTTGTTAACATCTATTTGCACAATTAATTCATCCACCTTATTGCGGATACTCCTTGCATTAAGACACAAAGCCTTCAGGCTTGTTTTTTTAACACCCTTTGTCCTTTTCGAATTTTGCTGTACAGTGGCCCTTTTTGTTCTTTGCCTTGGGTTTCTCTGCCCTCCACTTTTCCTCATCTCCTTTCTGTCTTTTGCTTTTGCCTCCTTTTTGTTTCCCTCTGTCTCCCTGCATTGGTTCCCATCCCCCTGCCATATTAGTTTAAATCCTCCCCAACAGCACTAGCAAACACTCCCCCTAGGACATTGGTTCCGGTCCTGTCCAGGTGCAGACCGTCCGGTTTGTACTGGTCCCACCTCCCCCAGAACCGGTCCCAATGCCCCAGGAATTTGAATCCCTCCCTGCTGCACCACTGCTCAAGCCACGTATTCATCTGCGCTATCCTGCGATTCCTACTCTGACTATCACGTGGCACTGGTAGCTATCCCGAGATTACTACTTTTGAGGTCCTACTTTTTAATTTAGCTCCTAGCTCCTTAAATTCGTTTCGTAGGACCTCATCCCTTTTTTTACCTATGTCGTTGGTACCAATGTGCACCACGACAACTGGCTGTTCTCCCTCCCATTTCAGAATGTCCTGCACCCACTCCGAGACATCCTTGACCCTTGCACCAGGGAGGCAACATACCATCCTGGAGTCTCGGTCGCGGCCGCAGAAACGCCTATCTATTCCCCTCACCATTGAATCTCCTATCACTATTGCTGTCCCACTCTTTTTCTTGCCCTCCTGTGCAGCAGAGCCAGCCACGGTGCCATGAACTTGGCTGCTGCTGCCCTCCCCCGATGAGTCATTCCCCTCAACAGTACTCAAAACGGTGTATCTGTTTTGCAGGGGGATGACCGGAGGGGACCCCTGCACTACCTTCCTTGCACTACTCTTCCTGCTGGTCTTCCATTCCCTATCTGGCTGTGGACCCTTTCCCTGCGGTAAGACCAACTCACTACACGTGATACTCACGTCATTCTCAGCATCGTGGATGCTCCAGAGTGAATCCACCCTCAGCTCCAATTCAGGCCTTCTATTATCTCCTTTGTCTCAGCATTCATTTATTGCTGACTACACCTCTTGGGGTGTTTTTCTGCATTAATGTCACTATATAACTATATGACAAGTTATTGATTTTGTAATATGCCTGGGGAGACAAAATTGTGCAGCTCTTGAATGTAAGGATGAAGTGATGAGATAGGCAGTACATGAATATGGCTCTCATATTTTGTCCCACAGTGGTCTCAGGAAATTTCTTGCAAGCTCGGTTTGTTTTCCAATGACATAGCTGTCAGGGATACTAAAGAGGATATTTATTTCATATTTTCTTTGAAAAAAGATTTTTGCAATTTTGAATATGTTGTATTGCAAACATCATTTTCCAGATAACCACAGGCAGGCTCATGAGATTTGAAAGTTTTGCTCGTGTGTTGGTTTCTGTCCTTACATCCACCACAGGTGCCGACAAACCCATTGTAAATCTATTTTTATTGTAGGGAAGATTCTTTTCTCAGAAAAACTGTTGAGCAAAGCACATCAGAAACATTCCACAAAAAATAGAGTGCTCTAAACTCTTAACTCTGCAAAATGTTCGCCCCAATCACCTAGCTGCATAAAAACAAATTCCTCCTCAACGCTGATACACAGCTCACCATATTGGACCATGTGGGAGGTCTATGGTGCAATGCTCAGTGATCTATAATGCAGCCTGTAGAAGCTGACGATCTAAATTCACATCCCAAAATGTAGAAATCATTATAAAATCATCTAAACATATATATTACAAATACAACATTTTGAAAATGATTATGATTCTTTTCCGTTTACTGTCAATTAATGTTTGTGTATCTTTTGTCACAATAGCTGGTAAGTTTTCATGGGACCAGAACAAAATATTTTAAGCCAAAACTGCATGTCATACTGACTTTAAGTATGCAAACATACACCTAAAAAGAAATTGCTTATATAAATATCTCTAGAAGAACAGAAATGTTCTATTATTGTAATAAATTTGGAGCATATATGAAGTCATATAAGCTGAATTTAGGAAGCTAGGAGTTAAATTAAAAAGTAGGACCTCAAAGGTAGTAATCTCAGGATTGCTGCCAGTGCTACATGCCAGTCAGAGTAGAAATAGCAGGATAGCTAAGATGAATATGATGCTTGAGTAGTTGCACAGGAGGGAGGGATTCAAATTCCTGGGACATTGGAACCGGTTCTGGGGGAGATGGGACCAGTACAAACCGGACAGTCTGCATCTGGGCAGGACCGGAACTAATGTCTTGGAGGAGTATTTGCTCGTGTTGTTGGGGAGAGGTTAAACTAATATGGCAGGGTGATGGGAACCTAGGAAGGGAGACAGAGGGAAGTAAAATGGGAGTAGAAGCAAAAAATAGAAAGAAGAAAAGTAAAAGTGGAGGGCAGAGAAACAAAAGGCAAAAAGCAAAAAAGGTCACATTACAGCAAAATTCTAAAGGGACAAAGTGTGTTAAAAAGACAAGCCTGAAGGTTCTGTGCCTCAATTCGTAATAAGGTGGACGAATTAACTGTGCAGGCTGCTATTCACGGATATAATATAATTGGGATTACGGAGACATGGCTCCAGGGTGACCAAGGCTGGGAACGCAACATTCAGGGGTATTCAACATTCACGAAGGATAGACAGAAAGGAAAAGGAGGTGGGGTAGCGTTGCTGGTTAAAGAGGAAATTAATGCAATAGTAAGGAAGGACATTAGCTTGGATGATGTGGAATCTGTATGGGTGGAGCTGTGGAATACCAAAGGGCAGAAAATGCTAGTGGGAGTTGTGTACAGACCACCAAACAGTAGTAGTGAGGTTGGGGATAGCATCAAACAAGAAATTAGTGATGCTAATAAAGATACAGCAATTATCATGGACGACTTTAATCAACATATCGATTGGGCTAACCAAACTGGTAGCAAGACGGTGGAGGAGGATTTCCTGGAGTGTATTAGGGATAGTTTTCTCGACCAATATGTCAAGGAACCAACCAGAGGGCTGGCCATCCTAGACTGGGTGATGTGTAATGAGAAAGGACTAATTAGCAATCTTGGGGACGAGTGACCATAATATGTAGAATTCTTTCTTAAGTTGGAGAGTGACACAGTTAATTCAGAGACTAGGGTCCTGAACTTAAAGAAAGGTAACTTCGATGGTATGAGATGTGAATTGGCTAGAATAGACTGGCGAATGATACTTAAAGGGTTGATGGTGGATAGGCAATGGCAGACATTTAAAGATCACATGGATGAACTTGAACAATTGTACATCCCTGTCTGGAGTAAAAATAAAATGGGGAAGGTGGCTCAACCGTGGCTAATAAGGGAAATAAGGGATAGTGTTAAATCCAAGGAAGAGGCATATAAATTGGCCAGAAAAAGCAGCAAACCTGAGGACTGGGCGAAATTTAGAATTCAGCAGAGGAGGACAAAGGGTTTAATTAGGAAGGGGAAAATAGAGTATGAGAGGAAGCTTGTAGGGAACATAAAAACTGATTGCAAAAGCTTCTATAGATATGTGAAGAGAAAAAGATTAGTGAAGACAAACGTAGGACTCTTGCAGTCAGAATCAGGTGAATTTATAATCGGGAATAAAGAAATGGTAGACCAATTGAACAAATACTTTGGTTCTGTCTTCACGAAGGAAGACACAAATAACCTTCTGGAAATACTAGTGGACCGAGGGTCTAGCAAGAAGGAGAAACTGAAGGAAATCCTTATTCGTCAGGAAATTGTGTTCAGGAAATTGATAGGATTGAAGGCCGATAAATCCCCAGGGCCACATAGTCCGCATCCCAGAGTACTTAAGGAAGTGGCCTTAGAAATAGTGGATGCATTGGTGATCATTTTTCAACTATCTATCGATTCTGGATCAGTTCCTATGGACTGGAGGGTAGCTAATGTAACCCCACTTTTTAAAATAGGAGTGAGAGAGAAAACAAGGAATTATGGACTGGTTAGCCTGACATCGGTAGTGGGGAAAATGTTGGAATCAATGATTAAAGATGAAATAGCAGCGCATTTGGAAAGCAGTGACAGGATCAGTCCAAGTCAGCATGGATTTATGAAAGGGAAATCATGCTTGACAAATCTTCTGGAACATTTTGAGGATGTAACTGGTAGAGTGGACAAGGGAGAACCAGTGGATGTGGTGTATTTGGACTTCAAAAGGCTTTTTACAAGGTCCCACACAAGAGATTGGTGTGCAAAATTAAAGCACATGGTATTGGGGGTAATGTACTGATGTGAATAGAGACCTGGGTGTCATGGTACATCAGTCATTGAAAGTTGGCATGTAGCTACAGCAGGCGGTGAAGAAGGCAAATGGCATGTTGGTCTTCATAGCTAGGCGATTGAGTATAGAAGAAGGGGGGTCTTACTGCAGTTGTACAGGGCCTTGGTGAGGCCTCACCTGGAATATTGTGTTCAGTTTTGGTCTCCTAATCTGAGGAAGGACGTTCTTACTATAAAGGGAGTGCAGCGAAGATTCACCAGACTGATTCCCGGGATGGCAGGACTGACATATGAGGAGAGACTGGATCGACTGGGCCTGTATTCACTGGAGTTTAGAAGAATGAGAGGGGATCTCACAGAAACATAAAATTCTGATGGGATTGGACAGATTCGAGGCAGGAAGAATGTTCCCGATACTGGGAAAGCCCTGAACCAGGGGTCACAGTCTAAGGATAAGGGATAGGCAATTTAGGACCGAGATGAGGAGAAACTTCTTCACTCAGAGAGTTGTTAACCTGTGGAATTCTCTACCGCAAAAAGTTGTTGAGGCCAGTTCATTAGATAAATTCAAGACGGAGTTAGATATGGCCCTTACATAGAAACATAGAAAATAGGTGCAGGAGTAGGCCATTCGGCCCTTCTAGCCTGCACCGCCATTCATTGAGTTCATGGCTGAACATGCAACTTCAGTACCCCATTCCTGCTTTCTCGCCATACCCCTTGATCCCCCTAGTAGTAAGGACTTCATCTAACTCCTTCTTGAATATAGCTAAAGGGATCAAGGGGTATGGAGAGAAAGCAGGAAAGGGGTACTGAGGTGAATGATCAGCCATGATCTTATTGAATGGTGGTTCAGGCTCGAAGGGCCAAATGGCCTACTCCTGCACCTAATTTCTATGTTTCTATGTTTTCTATACATTGGTCCTTTTGAGGAATACATATTCCTTATCCAAGTTTTAATACATTCCTTTAATAAAAACAGGAAATGCTGGAAATGCTCAGAGGGTCAGGCAGCATCTGTCGAGAGAGAAACAGAGTTAATGATTCAGGTCGATGACCTATTGTCAGAAAAGCTGTAAGGGGGAGTGTGTGGTCTCTATGAGGGGGTCAGGTTCCCTTCTGACCAACTTGAGCGGTTCGAATCGCTCCCACACCCTTGGGTTCTGTACTCTGGATTTATTTGGGGGGTGTGACAAAAGTGCAAAGGACACTGGCTTGATGCAAAAGAACTTCATTTTTTATTACAGTCAAAGTAATACAGGCTTATTACTCTAGTAAGAAAATACAAGGCCAAACTTACAATCTCTCTAATAAAGAAGAATACAAGGAAAGGTACAAGGTCAAACTTAAAATCACAAATCACTCTAATAAAGAACCATGCATTACACATTCAAAGGGGGTCACAGTAAATTATATCTCCCACCTCCCAATACCTAATTCTAGCTCGGTTAGACTCCAGGGCAGGCAGGGACTTATGCTTACCAATCCTTTTGATAGTTAACGGTAGATCGTGGTTGTTTCTCCCTTGATACCATGTTGACTGTGGTCGGTCGCTGCTGCGATGTGATGTTCTCCCTTCCTTCAGGACTTCGAGGCTGGAGAAGTTAGTTTACAACTGTCGCGTTGGTTTCTCTCCTTGTCTTGATGGCATACTCGCAGTATAGCACCTGGTGTAGTGTAGCCTCTGAGATAGTAGCAGCCTTGTAGCTACCTAGCAACCACCTGTAACCTCTGTTGAAAACAGTGACCAGTCATACGATTTCAGTGGTTCTAATCTTAGCGCCAAATCTCTTCAAAATCCTTTGTAATTTTGGCGGGTGTTGGGGGAAAACCCCGAGGTAGAAATAAATCTACTCCGAGACTACGTTAGAGAGTTGAAAACACACACAGTTTATTAATACAAGGTACCAGGGGAGTTGTATGTAGGTCCATCAACCAGGCAACAACTCAATTTGGGGTTACAAAAAATGAATATTTAAACCGCAAAGGTCACATGTCACTGCTTCTATATCTGGCATTGCAAAAGTGTCTAGACAACGAGTTTTTTTTCGTCTTTGTCCGGCTTCCTTCCTTATCTTCGGCCAACGTCTGGTGTGATTGGTTTCTTTCTTGCTCATCGTCTTGTGACCTTTTCGCAATTGCTTATCTCATCCTGTCATACAGTACATTTTCTAAAGCACAGCAATTTTGCACTAACGCTATTAACCCTTCAATCCCTCATTTGGCCGAAATTTTTCATATACATAATTCTAGGCCAATGTATACCCGGTCTTCAATCAGAAATTGGTGATGTGATGTGCCCCGGGGTCCACACTCCAGGGTCCAGGTTCCCATCTCCTGTTGCATCTCATTCTGCTGCTTGTAAAACCTCACCATATTGGTGTTTGGGCCATCTTCTGAGACACCGCTAGGTTCTCGTAGTTTGAGGGTGGTTGGGTTACAGGTCTGCTCGATAGTAAAGATGACAGTGCTTTGCTTATACAACATTTAAGTAACATTCATAGGCAATACAGCATTATTATCACCACCACAAAGGTGACCAGACCTTAGATTAGTGACGTTCCCATAGATCCTAACCACCCTGAGCACCAGTCCCACAACGTGGAGGCTGGTGGTTGCTTAAGCTTTTTAACCTCTTCTTGAATATGCTCTTCCAGATTGGTAATTTCTTCTGAGCTATCCGGGATGTATGTACAACATTCGGCTCCGATGAGGGCACAGGTTCCCCCTTTTTCTGCCAACACATAGTCAAGGGCCATCCGATTTTGCAGAGCTACTGTGCGGAGGGCTACCATCTCTGCATTAACCTTAACTAGGGCTTCAGCTGTATCGGTGGCCACCTGTTCCAGGACGGAAGCCATGTTAATGGATTCCCTTGCCAATTTACCCGCTCCATACCAGGGAAACGCAATGGCCCAGAATCTTTCAGTCTCCGTGATGGCTCGTCTGGCTCTCCGGTGGAGGTCCTTCAGAGAACCCAGGTGATACATGTAGGGTACGATATAAGCCAGATAACAAGAACACGTCCATTCTCGGGGCAACCAGGGGTAGGCCCTGTGACTGCACACAAAATGAGTCCCGTTGTAGGGCGTATACTTATTTGTCGCTGGGGAGTCCCATTGGAGCAAAAAGTCAGCGTTTCCATTTAATGACGGGAGTGTCACCCTACCCCCTTCGGCAGGTAAGGTAAGGCTATATATGCAGTTACTGTACCCCACAATAGGATCTTCCGGTCGTCCCTGCCTTGTGAGACATAGGCCCCCTCCCTGTCCCTTCTTACACCTTGTTCTCAGGAACAGTGGTAGATAGGAATCATTATAGGTTGATCGTCTCCATCCACTGCACTGTTCTGGATTATACCCATGACTTTTAAGTTTTATTATGGTGCTGCCATCTGCCTCTATGGTATAAGAGCCAACGCGTGTGGATCCTGTTCTAACTCCAAACATCCAGCTGGCCGTTTCATTATCACTAAATGGGATTGATTGTAGGGCGATTCCTTCCTCCGAGTCTGTGGGGACATGGGCACAGACCCAACAGCTGGCAACGTTGGCTTTCTTGGCATAGGTGTATGACATGTACAAAAAGGTGTTCACATACAACTCTCTCTTGGTCTGTGGGGATACTCTGGCCTGAGTCCTCCCAAGGCTACATATTACAATTACACAAAAAAGCAAACTACACATAATATCGCGTAACACAATCATCTTGGATCGTCTTTATTTCTTCTGGCATTTTCTGCTGATGCGTCCGCCTTCAGTTTCCTAGAATGTGTATGAAGGCAGGGTTATTTGTTTTGTTCGCTTGTGCTGGGGTCGTTGGATTCATATTCTTTAAGCTGAGACCAATGTTTCCATTGGCCAACCCCACCCATATCAGGCCAATTAGGACTTCAAATGGGCCAGACCAACAGGGAGCAAACCCTGTTCGTCCTGGCAGACATTTTACCATTATCTTAGCGCCTACCTGTGGGACCTCCATCTGGTCCTCCAATTCCTTCTGTTCTTCCCTGCCTGCTTGCCGTTCCCTCGCTTCCTTCCTTAAGTTGCTTGCTCAGTTCCAAGATGTACTTTCTAATCTGATCCCTCAGGAGTCCCACGTCGGATCCCCAGTTATGATTCCTTCCAGCAGGCGCATCGCCCTGCCTGTCATCAACTCATATGGAGTTAATCCCGTCACTCGGTTAGGAATTGCCCTTTGTCTCATCAAGATTGTGGGTAGTAAATCCGCCCAAGCTTGTCCCGTCTCTTGGATGGTCTTTGCTAGGGCTGTTTTAAGTGTCCTGTTCATACGTTCTACCATCCCAGAGCTTTGTGGGTGGTCGGGGATATGAAACTTCTGTCTAATACCCAACATACACACACCTCCTTCATTATTTGTCCGGTAAAATGGATTCCCTGGTCGGAATCGATTTGGATAGGGATACCCCAACGTGGGATCACTTCCTCTGCCAGTATTCGGGCCACCGTGATTGCGGTGCAGTTTCGCATGGCGAATGCTTCTACCCACCGCGTAAACTGATCTATTATTACTAGACAGTATTTCTTGCCCCTTGATGATGGTAAAGGTCCCGTGAAGTCTATCTGTATACACTTCCACGGCCCCCTTGTTCGTGGTTGGTGAGCCAGTCTAACCTTAATGGCCTTTCCTGGGTTGTGCTGGGCACACGTGACACATTGCTGACAGTACTTAGCTATGTCCCGTCCCATTCCTGGCCACCACCAATCCCCGGTTATGTTTGTTATCATGACGTTCCATCCGACATGACTGATGCCGTGGTGTAGTTCCATGAGCATTTGTCTAATACGAGCCGGGGCTATCACCTTCCCATCTTTCCTCCATTCGAAGTCATCACCCTGGCTCCCTCCTTTTGTGCCCCAATCTTTCTTTTCTTCATCACTTACATCAGTATGTAATCTCACAATGTCTATATCCTCCCTGGTAATGATACTACATACAACTTCTTCCTGCACTTCGAAGGATATACTTGCTTCCTGTGCCGCTTTATCCGCTGCTTCATTGCCCCCTTGGACATTGTTTACTACTTTCTGGTGAGCCTTAGCCTTGATCACTGCTGCCTCTGTGGGTTTACTGGCGGCGTCTAATAGTAGTCTGATTCGGCCCTCATGTTTGATAGCCTCCCCGCCCGAAGTGACGAACCCTCTCCTTGCCCAGGCAGTCATGTAGTCATGGACTACCCCGAAGGCATAGTGGCTATCCGTATATATATTTGCCTGTCAGCCTTCGGCCAGTTGGAGGGCTTCAGTCAGGGCAGTGAGTTCAGCTATTTGGGCCGACAGTCCTCCATCCAACCTTCCCTTTCGGACAGTGCTTAGCGCTTCGTCTTCCACCGTCCATCCCGTATGCGGGGTCCCCTGAATATATTTCCAGGACCCACCCACGTACAGGATCAGCTCGGGGTTTTCAAGGGGAATCGCACTTATGTGTCCCGGTGAGTCCTCCCATTCCTGTGACTGGCACTCATGAGGCTCACCCACGGATAAGAGGCCCTCTGCCGGGTTCTCCCCCGTGTCTCGTACAATTTTTACGGACCCATCTAAGGGAAGTAATACTGCTTCCCATTTGGCCCGGCAGAGGTTGGACATGGAGCGCAATTTCCCGGTGTTGAGCATTTCCACCAAGGTATGTTTGGTATGTAGTATAACCTCCCCTGGCATTACTACTGGCTCACTAACTTTCACCGCCCACGTTGCACAGTCCAAGACTGCTACACATCTTGACAGACCTCCTGCCACAGGCGACTGTTGGGTGGAATAGTAAGCTACTGGGCGGGCTCGGTCTCCATGCATTTGAGTAACTACTGCTCCGTAAAACCCGCCCTCGTTTTCACAATGAATGTGAAACGGTGCGTTCATATTTGACAGTCCTAGGCCTGGTGCCGACATCAGGGCTTCCTTTATCTGGCCGTATGCTGTTTCTTGTTCTGGGCCCCACTCCACGCTTTCTAGAGCTGGTTTTCTTCCCTTAGCTAGTCTCTGTATGGGTTCTGTGATTGCCGCGAAGTTGGTTATAAAGTTCCTACAGTAGTTAAAAAGTCCTAATACTTTATGCACTCCTCGGACTGTTTTCAGTCGGGGGACATTGTTTTTAATCCCCTGCGACAGTTGGTGTCCCAAGTACTGTACCTCCTTCAATCCGATCTGAGTTTTCTTGGGGTTTACCTTAAATCCCGCTTTCTTTAAGCCTTCTGGGTTTTCTATTAGAGCCCCCATATGTCCTCTCTCGTCCTCTGAGGCAATCAACAGATCGTCCACATATTGGAGGATGGTACTTTGGTAGGGGGCTAAATCTACGGTCTCCAAGGCTCGACTCATAGTTCGGCAAAATATGGCCAGACTGTTGTGAAAACCCTGGGGCACTCGTGTCCAAGTGTACTGCCTATTCCCAACTGTGAATGCGAATTTATCTTGGGACTCCTGGGCTAATGGTATGGACCAAAATCTATTAGCTATATCTAAGACCGTGAATATTTTATGTTCTGGTTTCAGTCCATTAAATACGGTCGCTGGGCTTGCTACGATGGGGTGCTGGCAGGGAGTCACTTTATTTAACGCCGTATAGTCTATGGTCAATCGGTATGACCCATCCGGTTTCTTTACGGGCCAAGCTTGCGAGTTCGTAGTGCTTTCGGCTTCCCGAAGGACACCGCTCCGCAAAAGGTCCTGCACTATTTGTTTTACGGCCTCTCGGGCTTCAGGTTTAATGGGGTATTGCTTATGAGGAGTGTGTTCGGGTCCAGGAATGACCACTGGCTTGGTCTTTACCAGCCCACAATCCTGCTTTGATTGAGCCCACACTTCCCTCATTTGTTCGCAAAATGGGCCGTAGTCTCCTGCTGTATCCCAATCTCGGGTGAGAAGTTGCACACTTCCGATCTTTGCGTGATTGTGCAAATTAGTCTGTTCCCCGTACATCGTGATTTTGCGTCCTCCCTTATTTCTCCAAACTATTCTCTTATTCTGTGGGTCTATTATTGCCCCTAACTGTTCCAGGGGGTCGATCCCCAATATGGTCCCTTCTGCATTTGGGCATACATAAAATTGTGCCGGGATCAGAATACCGGCTATCTCCAATAGAATTACTTCACTCTGGTGGGCTTTGGTGGCAAATCCTCCCACGCCAGTTATATGGACTACATGTTTAGTTGTGGGTAAGGGAATATCTGTCATAGATACCAATGCTCCGGTATCCACTAACATATCACACTGCCGGCCCCCTAACAGCGCTGTTATGTGAATACGCGAATCCTCTCCCGGCCCCACGGGGGCCGCTGACCTTCAGTCTCTACCTAAGTCCCTCAGCGCCGTGATTAGCTGCTGTCAGTTCATCTCCTCTACTCTAAGGCTTGACTGACTATTTCTTTTCTCCTTGGGTGCCCCAACATTTAACAGTTTTCCCACAATTGTCACATTGGACGGTTGTTCTTTTGGGGCACCTACAGTCGGCGGCAAAATGACCCGTCTTGCCACAGTTGTAGCATTCCCCTCGGCCCACACTCTTACTACTCTTAACCGCGGCCACTTCTTGTTTTATTCCCCCAGAGTTAATGTGGCATGCCCACTGGACAGCTTGGTCATAGGTGTCCACGACTACCACCCCCATTTTTAAGATCTTTTGATGGTCGGCCGAAAGGCCGTCCTTAAATATTTTCACAAAGACTGGGTCATCTCTGTTCGGGGCCGCCTGTCCCAAGGATTCTTGGTATTGGAACCATAACCTCTCTCCGTAGTCATTGGTGTTTTCTCCCTTTTTCTGGTGGGTCTGCATTATCACTCCCCAATTTGGAGGAGATGCTCCCATTAAGGCTTGTACAGCCTGGACGAACCCCGTTCTGGCAGCGCCCCGTTGTGCCCTTGTGGCACCCACGGCAGGTATCCATGTGCCGTCACTCTGAGGGGGTGCTAGCCATGTCCACCGGTCCTTTGGACACTTAGCCCGAACTATTTGGTGGACATCTCGCTCATGCATATCGTGGGTCTCATACATTCTTCTAACTTTTGCCAAAATTCTACATTTCTCTTCTATGGTTGTAGACTCCCCAAATCCTGATTCATCATTTGTTTTTCTGTGGGGGTGAAAGTGTAGTATTGATATTGGGGGTTCCCTCCCTGTACACCCTGGGTTACCCTAAGAGGGGCTGCCCTTTCTGTATTTACTGAACTTGACCCTTCCATCTCGGTCTCCTCATCAAAGGGAGGAGCCGAGGCCGCTACTGCGGCAACATAATCTGATCCCTCTCCATTTGCCGGTTTGTTCATACCGCTCCCTCCATTTCTTATTCTCAGCTTCTGTCTCCTTACTTTTCTCTACTAATTGTTTGGTTTTACTTTGTAACACATATAACTGATATACTAAAAGTACTCCGGCTTTCTTTGCCTTTTTCTGTTTCTGTTTCTCCCACCAATTACTTTGCTCCTTGGGGACAGCCGAGGGATCCCACCCATCTTTAATCATTTTATCTGTAAAGCCCTTCTGGTCGTCTGCATAGAACCTACCAAGAGACCCTCCTGGCCCCCATTCAAGGCCTTCCCCCGATGCCATTATGTGATCTGACCTTCCCTCGCTTCCTCTGCGAATGAGTCTCTTCACGCGGGCCTACTTCTATTCCGTCACTTATTTATTGCGATGGGATTATCCCTCAACTCTCACACCAATTCATGCATATCACACAGTCACTCACAGGTTTCCGCCGTCACTTTATCCTCCCAGTGTTCCCTTCGACCTTAATCCTTGGCCATCACGTGGGGCATTTGCCCTCTTAATTCCGGCTCAAGTTAGGTGATTGATATAGTTTGTGACAATTGAAGTGACGGGGATACTCATTTCTCTTACACACCACTTATCTTACTTATATTCTACTTTATCTTAATTTCTACTCACTGTGTCTGTTATCAAATCTCCCCGAGTCTCACTTGTTCGTTGGGTGTCCGGCAGCCTCAGCCCTGCCGGTTCAATGTTCCAATTTCTGGGATGTCGTGAAATCCGACCTTATCCCCATACGTTCGAGTCTCGGTCAGGAGGGCTTACCGGTACATCCTGCTCGCAGCGCCAAAACTGTTGGGGGGAAAACCCCGAGGTAGAAATAAATCTACTCCGAGACTACGTTAGAGAGTTGAAATCTCACACAGTTTATTAATACAAGGTACCAGGGGAGTTGTATGTAGATCCCTCAACCAGGCAACAACTCAATTTGGGGTTACAAAAAATTAGTATTTAAAGTCGTAAACCGCAACGGTCACATGTCACTGCTTCTATGGGCCCAAGTTTCCACATGATTTGCGCCTGATTTTTAGGAGCAACTGGTGGAGAACGGACTATCTTAGAAATCACAATTCTCCACATTTTTTTTTCTGCAGTTCTAGTCAGGTGGAACAGTTCTACTTTGGAACAGAATTTATTCTTCAAAAGGGGGTGTGTCCGGCCACTGACGCCTGATTTCAAAGTTTCCACAGTGAAAACGTACTCCAAACTAAGTTAGAATGGAGCAAGTGAAGATTTTTGTAGAACTGAAAAAACCTGTTCTACACATTAAAAAATCAGGCGCGGGTTACAAATTAGGCGTCCAGAACGAGGTGGGGGGGGGAGGGGGGTGGGAAGGGAACTCATTAAATTCTACAATAAATCCTTATTTATACTTCTACAAATATTATACAAATAAATCCAACCTGAATAAACATTTATAAGCAAAGAAAAGATTAAATAAACCATCTTCCTACCTGTGTGAAAGTGCTTCAGACACGGAGAATGCTGCAGTCAGCCTGAGGCGCCCGTTCTTCCCGCGGGGGGGGAGGAGGGGAGAGGAGGCGCCTGTTCTTTCCCGCAGGGGGGGGGGAGGTGCCCGTTCTTCCCGCGGGGGGGGGGGAGGGGAGAGGAGGCGCCCGTTCTTTCCCGCGGGGGGTCGAGGAGGCGCCCGTTCTTCCCGCGGGGGTGGGGGAGAGAGGAGAGGAGGTGCCCGTTCTTCCCGCGGAGGTGGGGGGGGAGAGGAGGCGCCTGTTCTTTCCCGCTGGGGGGGGAGGAGGCGCCCGTTCTTCCCGCGGGGGGGGGGGAGGAGACAGTGAGAAGGCTGCAAGTGCTGATGTGCTGATGGCAATGTGCTTTTATTAAAAAAAAATTCAAAAATTAAACAGCTACAAAGAACTACAAAAATGGCCACGTGCCAATGTTTTTTTCACACTGAGCATGCGCGAACGTTCCAACGCGCACGCGCAGCGTTGCCGGCAGGAAAAAAACTAATTTAAATAGTACCCGCCTCCTCCCACTTACAAAATTGGCGCGAGTGTAGGCTCCGCCCCCCTGGGCGCCGTGCCAGGCAGACAAGGAGCTGCAGAACACTCCAGAATCGCGATTTTTTTTTTAGGCACCGTTTTAGGCGCGAAAAACGGGCGCCCAGCTTGGAGGGGCGCCCGTTTTTTAGCGTGTGGAAACTTGGGCCCTATATCTGGCATTGCAAAAGTGTCTACACAACGAGTTTTCTTTCGTCTTTGTCCGGCTTACTTCCTTATCTTCGGCCAGCATCTGGTGTGATTGGTTTCTTTCTTGCTCAGCATCTTGTGATCTTTTTGCAATTGCTTATCTCATCCTGTCATACAGTACATTTTCGAAAGCACAGCAATTTTGAAATAATGCTATTAACCCTTCAGCGGGCTTAGTTCTTCTTTGTAATCTTTTGTCGGGCTCGTTAAAAGTTGATATGTCTTGGGTGGGTTGATGTTCGAAAACTGTTTCCTGATGAAAATATTAGTTTAGTAATCGCAATGTCCTTTTGTGCTTAGTCTTTCGCATACAGGCTGGATTGGGTCTCTTTGTATCTGCTAAAATGTTTGTCCAGACCCAAGTTGATGGGGAGCTACCTCTGGTTGATTTTGTGATGTTAATGTCTCTTGTGAAGAAGGATTTTCAAATACTCATTCTTCCAGACAAGTTAACACAGTTCTCACACCCAGGTACCTTCACTTAATTAGACTGTCTCTTGCTAATTCCGTAGGTCCGCCCACAGCCTTGAGTTTGTCTTTTAAAATCCAAACTTCTATTAAAGTTCGTAGTTTCTTCCATAAGCACTTTAGAGTTCCAAACTTTTCAATAGATAGTCCCAAATTAAATTTCTTTTTGAATGAGCCCAAATACAGGGGGAGTTTCTTGTGAATTTTGCATTCCTTCATCCCCCCTGTTGACACTCCACACTCTTGAGTGTCAATCAAGGTAACCAAAATTCCTGCTCCCGAGAGTCAACCTTCCCTGCATTTATACTAGCTAAACATTAATCTGCATCCCCCGTTGAAATGCAATGCAATATACAGGCAAATACAGTCATTACAATTCGGTTATAGCATAGAGGGGGTATGATGTCCCTCGGTTTTCACAGTAAAATGACAGTATACAGTCATACACAACTTTAGGTAAAGTAAAATAAAAACACATAGTAACACATTCTCAAATAGCATAAAGGTCCATAGTCAAACACGTTTTAAGTTCAGTAAAATAAAGGTACATAGTCAAAACATTTATGTAACACTCTTACAACACTCGCGATGTTGCGATTTACAGCAGGTAAAATCAAACACAAATTAAACATGGTAGTATGGTGTTGCCCCTTCCTGCGTGATTCCCAAATTCAGCCAAGGAGCTATATTACCCTTTGGTGCCTGACCTGACGGCCTCTGCATTTCACTCAGCAAGTGAGACACCATAAGTAAAGTATAATCGCGAGTTGACAAATAACTAAAGTGTGGGAAGCGATTCGGATCCAGACTGGGACTTCTATATTTCTGAAAAGGTCCCACCAAAGCGGAATGGTGATCTCGAGAATCTTTTTCCCTTTCTCAATTGTTTTCTGTTATAGAGTGTAGAAGTGTTTTTGTGAGATAATTACAGCTTTTACCAGAGCGGTAAGATGTTTGGGTAGAGGGGGAATTGCATAGCCAAAATGTACAACATAATCCTGCAGGTTTGTAATGTTTTCCTTCACAGTGAGGTGGACAGTGGAGGGTTCAGGAATGGGGACAATCCGTTCCTGGGCCACTTGAACTGATGCCTCAGGCTTAAAGCAAAAACTGCTGTCATTCACTGGACACCAGAAGTGTCCATGTTGGTAGTGGGGCGCACTGGTGGTGACACAATATGTCCCACCCCCTATGTATGTTACCTGTGGAGGGACATGGTCATGTGCCATTACCTCCATGGTACAGTTAATAGGCTGTGCACCAGCAGCTTTAAACCCACACTGTGACTTAGAATGGGCACTCAAGTACTGGGGACACAATATTACGTGTGCATCCCGGCTCCGGCACCTGGAGAGGTCAGTACCCGTTACAGCGTGCACCCACTTTATGACATTGGGTGGGACCGCTGCGAAACGAATGTGTGCACCTCTCTGAATAACTCCAATGTTCTCCACCCAGTATACCGGTGCGAGTCGGGCTGTCCCACCCATGACCGGCATCCTTAGTACAATTCCCATAATAGTGTGGTTAGATTTCCCAGTCTACTGGGACAGGGTAGGCTTTAGAGGCTAGGCGGAGCTGGCACGGGCTTAGTGAATTACTGTATGGGTGGAGGGCTGCGAGGTGCTTGTTCCTGATCCAAGAGGGGATTACACTTTGTTTTAAGTCCTCCAGGTTGTTGCGGCCTTCGCCTAACAACCATGCCCCATGCAATACGCACACCTCGTTCTGTGTAGCCTGGTCCGAAGCGTTTCTATCCTCCCGTATAAGTGCATTCACTGTCTTTGCATGTTTTTCCAGCTCAGCCACTATTTCTTTTAAATGGACAGTCATAGCCTGGTCCTCGTGTAGTTCTGATCCTACTACTGTGTTCTCCTGTTTCAGGATTTTTCTCAATTCGATCTTTAAACTGTTTAACTTTGTTTGCAGCTCTATGTCATCTAGGCTATTTATTACAGAGGATGCTGTATTGTAGGTAGTGAAAACGTCGTTTATGATTCCCCTTCTCGGTCTCCCTGAGCCCATGATGGCCCTAGCGTTTAGGGTGTATAGGTCTGCTTTGTCTACATTTCCAAAGTCGAACTCATAACATTTCTTGAACATGTCTCTAAGTAAGACCTGGTATAGCAGCTCTGTTTTCTTCAGACACCATGCAGGTAGGTGTACCTTGGTAAGATTTAACATTACTGAAGCTACTGCATAATGTACCTCCTGGTATAACACCTTTTCGGTCGGTACCAATACTAATCCATTTCCTGGTCCCTTGGTGGTGGTAGGACACCTTTCTATTACTGTGCGTATTTGTGGGGTTGTGGGCAGGGGTTTCTTAATGTGTGCTCTTAGTTCGGTGGCGTTAATTGGGAGTGGGGAGTGTGGGACCGCACACCCGTGTAGGCTAGAATCCCACCCCATCCCTTCCCCTTCATCTTGCCATTGCCTGGCGAAGGCGATCGATATGCATGCGGGACAAATGCTCTTTGATCACCACATGCAAACATAAATTCCTTGTTCGGATTCCCACCATTTATCCCACACACTTTTACTCCTCCCCGTGTCCCCATGATGGTGCGGTACATATCATTACCGAGTCTTTCCCAGTCCAATTCCTGGTCCCATGCGTCCTTGCTGAGTTTTCTGAGCCACCACCATCTTCCCTGGGGAATGTTTCCTTTGCAAGTCAAACATACACGTTTTCCCTCTGTAACACTGACTCGGGCAGCGATGATCTGTATGTGGGGGCATGGAACTGAGGCCTTCCCGTAGGTAAAGCCTTCCTGGCTGGAGTAGCGGGTAGAATTAGATCCCAGCCACCCTGCCCATCTTCCCTCGTGGGCGTAAACGGTGAGTTCTTCCATGTCTCGGGGGCCACCCCCGGCGGTTACGATCGGTTCTCTTCCTCCTGAACACCCGTAGATGAGGGATTCACCGCTATCTCTTCTGGGGGTCCCTTGTTGCCCGAGGCTACCGGCTGGGTGTCCCTGCCCGCAGGCTGGTCTCTGACCTTAGGTGCCCTTTTGCAGCTGGTCCCTCTCCCGGGGCTGAACCATTCAAATTGGAGCGCTGGTGACCACGGTGTCTTTGGCCGTGGTGTGCAGGGAGTCCTTCTTAAGGCTCCGGCTGCTGGGGAAGCCCTGAGGGAGACAGTTCCAAGTATATGCTGTCCTTAAAAGGTAAAAGCAAACTTATACTGATCTTCCCTTCTTAAAGGTATGGACCAGAACCCGTTGGAAATATCCAGCACTGTGAAGGTGGTCGCGGAGGCTGGGATACTTCCAATGAGGTCGGCGACAGCAGCAACGGTGGGTGCACAGGCGGGATGTTACGGTTGAGTACTCGATAGTCCACCGTGGCTCTCCAGGAGTTGTCCGGTTTCTTAACCGGCCAAAATGGAGAGTTCACATGGATAGCTATCAGTCTCAATACCCCCTGTTTAACCAGCGAATCCAAGGATGTTTCCATGTCTGCCTCCGCCTCCCTGGGGAAGTTGTACTGTTTCTGTGGTCGGGTCATGGGGTCCCATCTATGCTAACCTCGACCCCGTTTATTCTTCCACAGTCGTGTTTGTGAGTGGCAAAAGCTGCAAGGTTTTTCCTCACATACTCTTGATATTCTACAGGGGTGTTACTGACCAGTGATCAAGGTTGTAACCCTCCTTTGGTTTCATGATGCACACCGTCCCTTTTCCCTGTTTTCCCGGGATAACCATCACCTCACTCTCCTGTCCTGTACAGACTGACCCCCAAAGACAGTGGTTTCTTAAATCCACTAGGATCCCATGGCCTAGGATGAAGTCAGCCCCCAGGAGCCCTCTCCCTTCCTGCTCCCACTTCATCAGGATACGTCCACTTAGTGTGGAGTGTACCTAAATGAATGAAGAGTGGAACGGAGAATGAGCCAGCCTGCTCAGCGCCTGTGAAACCCACCAAGCTGTAGGGGACCCCATTAGACAGAGGTGAGGCGGCAGGGTTAGCTACATAGACAAGGGTGCTTGAGGCACTGGTGTCCAGCAGGTAAGTCCTTTTCACCTTTTCCACTTCCATCATACTCGAGGGCACACAGGTGGACAGGCTGTGCCTGTCCTAGTCACGGTTTTGGTTGGGAGGGGGCAGATGGGATCTCGGTACCGGTGGCGGTGGCTACTTTCCCAGGGCCATCCAACATGGCTCGGAGCGCAGTTAAAAAGGTATCAAACGAGTGGGGAGGGACTGGCTTATCTGTCTCGGTCTTTTGGGCAGGGGCTGGAGAATTCTTTCCTGCGCTATTCTTCCAAGGATTTTTACAATCCTTTCTCCAGTGCCCACTCTTTCTGCACCCGAAGCAGGTACGTTTTGTATCGGAGGGGTTACCCCCCTCATGGCGCCATTCTCTCTTGTCTTGGTTAGGTCGGATTTTGTGAATCCTTCCCTTTTGTGGGTGCTCTTCTGTCCCTCTGCCATTTCTGTAAGCTAGGGTCAGTTGCCTAAGCACTCCCTGTTCTGTGGCTTGGGGATCTCTTGGGTCGAACCAGGCCTCAGCCTTGGTTCTTATTCGGGATAAACTGTTAGCTACTAGGCTTCGGAGCCAGTGTGCTAATTCGTCCGGGTTTAAGTGATCTCTGTCTATGTCCCCACTACAGACGCTTTTGTACACTGGCCACAGTCGGTCTGTGAAAGCCTGTGGGGTTTCTCCTGTGAGCTGCACCGTTTTCTCTACTCTAGAGAAGGGACTCCCGTCATTGCAGCCCATAGCTTCTAAAATGTCCTTTTGGACGGCAGCGTGTTTTCTGTCCTCTTTTGCTCTCAGTAGAGAGGGATTGGTACAGTTTGCTGTCTAGGGAGAGGAGAAGCATCTTTGCCATTTCTGCATCATCGCACCCATTAATATCCCCTGCCTGTTCCACTTCCACAAAGTGAACCGAGGGGTCTCCCTTTGGAGTTAGCTTTCCCAGGTGGCTTATCATAGCCCTAAGCTGGTGGGGAGTGTGGGGGACCACAAACTGACTTTCCAAGGGCCCTGGATCCCCGTTAAGGGTGGGCGGGCCAAACTTCTGTTGCCGGACCGGACACATTGGCCCTGGTTCTGGCTCCCCCTGTTCTGGCTCGCCTCCCTCTCTTCCCTGCGGCCAAGCCGAGCTGAAACTCGGTGCTACAGGTGGTGGTGGTTCACTATCCCAGTCCGTCCTGCAACTGATTTGCCCCTCCTGCTGCTGAACCGATGTAGTCACCGGTGCCACAGGTAGTGGCCAGGTAGTTTCTTCCTTCTCTTCCAGGTTCACCTGGGGCGTACCCGGGCTTATTAGGCATACCATGCCTTTTGCCTTGGACAGAGCAAGGTTTAAACTTTTAATTTGTTGCTGGCAGGGACCGTGGTCTCCTGATTCAAACCCATTAGTGCTAGCTACTTTATACGCTGCTTGCACATCTTTAATCTTTCCTGGAGCTCTTTTACTTGTAGGGTGAGGCAAGTGCTTTCCTCCCTCAGTGACTTTTCATTACTTTTGGCCTCGGTAACCTGACATTGAAAATAGTCCTGGCTCTGTTTAAACCTTTCCATTATTTGGGTCCTTTCCTGTTTTAGATTACCGAGTTCTCCTGATAATCTTTCTTCTGACATAACCTTTTCCTGATAGTTCTCTGCGCATTCCCATAACTCTGCCTGTAATGTTTCATTCATTCTGTCTAGGAGTTGGACCTGTCGCTGTAGACAGACCAACCAGATTGCTTTCTCTACTGCTTCCTTGTGATCTTTGCTTGCTGTCCACTGGGCTGCAGCGTCAGCTGGATGCTCAGCGCGCAATAGACTAAGCATCCATTTTGGTTCTTTGCCCCAAACCAGCACTCTCCACATCACACCCCTTGTACCAAAGTCCTGCCACGGTCGCCATTTTGTATGGGGGGGTGTGTGGTCTCTAAGAGGGGGTCAGGTTCCCTTCTGATCAACTTGAGCGGTTCGAATCGCTCCCACACCCTTGGGTTCTGTACTCTAGATTTATTTGGGGGGTGTGACAAAACTGCAAAGGACACTGGTTTGATACAAAAGAACTTTGTTTTTATTACAGTCAAAGTAAGACAGGCTTATTACTCTAGTAAGAAAATACAAGGCCAAACTTACAATCTCTCTAATAAAGAAGAATACAAGGAAAGGTACAAGGTCAAACTTAAAATCACAAATCACTCTAATAAAGAACCATGCATTATACATTCAAAGGGGGTCACAGTAAATTATACCTCCCACCTCCCAATACCTAATTCTAGTTCGGTTAGACTCCAGGGCAGACAGGGACTTATACCAATCCTTTTGATAGTTAACGGTAAATCGCGGTTGTTTCTCCCTTGATACCACGTTGACTGTGGTTGGTCGCTGCTGTGATGGTGATGTTCTTCCTTCCTTCAGGACTTCAGTACTTCGAGGCTGGAGAAGTTAGTTTACAACTGTCACGCTGGTTTCTCTCGTTGTCTTGATGACATACTCGCAGTATAGCATCTGGTGTAGTGTGGCCTCTGAGGTAGGAGCAGCCTTGTAGCTACCTAGCAACCACCTCTAACCTCTGTTGAAAACAGTGACCAGTTATACGATTTCAGTGGTTCTAATCTTAGCGCCAAATCTCTTCAAAATCCTTTGTATAATTTTGGCGGGCTTGGTTCTTCTTTGTAATATTTTGTCGGGCCCGTTAAAAGTTGATATGTCTTGGGTGGGTTGATGTTCGAAAACTGTTTCCTGATGGAAATATTAGTTTAGTAATCGCAATGTCCTTTTGTGCTTAGTCTTTCGCATACAGGCTGGTTTGGGCCGCTTTGTGATGTATATGCTGAAATGGTTGTCCAGACCCATGTTGATGGGGAGCTACCTCTGGGTGATTTTGTGATGTTAATGTCTCTTGTGGAGAATGATTTTCAAATACTCATTCTCCCAGACAGGTTAACTCAGTTCTCACACCCAGGTAGCTTCACTTAATTAGACTGTCGCTTACTAATTCCGTAGGTCCGCCCACAGCCTTGAGTTTGTCTTTTAAAATCCAAACTTCTATTAAAGTTCGTAGTTTCTTCCATAAGCACTTTAGAGTTCCAAACTTTTCGGTAGATAGTCCCAAATTAAATTTCCTTTCGCATGAGCCCAAATACAGGGGTGGGGGTTTCTTATGAATTTTGCATTTCTTCAAAGCTTTTCTTTTGTTTTTTTTCCATTTATTTCTGTTCATCTGCTTCAGCATTAAATGTAGCTTATCCTCTGGTAACAGTGGCAGATTTTCCTAAACCTCTTCGATTCAGATATTGATCAATGGAATAAGGTCATTGAGCAGCTGGGAACGCCTTCTCCAGAATTCATGAAGAAATTGCAGCCCACTGTTCGTAACTATGTGGAGAATAGGCCCAAGTACACAGGACACACTTTCCCCAAGCTCTTCCCAGACTGCCTCTTCCCAGCGGATTCAGAGCACAATAAACTAAAAGGTAAGGCGCAGAAATAAGGTACTAATCTTTATTGACTTGTTAGACCAATTTGGCTGATTGTAAAGCAAAGGGACGTGTGAATGTAAACTATAAGCGACCGAAATTCGGTTGCTATCACCAGCTGATAACGCCGGCGTTAGGCGTTAACTGTGCAGCAGTGGGTTGTAGCCGGTGCTAGGCGCTGTAGACGCCTGCTGCGAAATTGGGTTGTGTTTTTTAAGGGCGTTAAAATTTAACGTCCTGTCGGCTAATGCCATGGAAATCATGACATCACTTTGCGTATAACGCCTCCTTGGCGCCGGTCTCGCCAAATTCACTTTTGCCACCTCACTTACCAGCTGGCAACGATGACGCCTGAAAAAGTCGTCATGCACAAGGCGGGGAAATGAATCCGGGGTGTTACTTAAAGGGAGTTGCAGCCAACCCACAGAGCTCACGGTCCGTGTTGCATTGGCTGTTCACACAGTTCGAAGGTGCTGGCGTCCTGCGACTACTGACTCCTAAGCTTCAGTACTAGCATCTCGGAGACATTGTTGGGTTCAAGATCAGATACAATTGGAACTAGCATATCGCTTTTACCTCTGCAAAGTTATCGGGGCAGTGATCACACATCACGTTATCCTGCGGTGAGGACTTCAAAGGCGTTGGTTGCAGAGACGGCTTATGGCAAATGTAGATGCTCACCAGAGGAGAGACCCCAGATGACGGGGCAGAAGGCAGTATAATCACAGGGTTTACCGTGTGCATTATTCTTACCTTGAGATGTCCAAGGACCAGTGCCTAAGAAGGCTGAGGTTCTGCAAAGAGGTGGTGACGGAGCTCTGCCACCTCCTTCAGATATACCAGGCACCTAGCATCGGCAACACGACCTCATTGTCAGTGGCAGTGAAAGTGACAGTAGCCCTCAACTTCTATGCTACCGGCTCCTTCCAGTCTCCTGTAGGCGATATATGCAACATCTCGCAGTTTGCAGTACATTGTTGCATTCGCCAGGTGACCGACGCTCTTTCCAGAAAATGAATGGACTACATCAAGTTCAGAATGTCCAAGGAAGACCAGGATCAGCGCTCCCGTGGCTTTGCCAGGACAGCGGCCTTGCGCATGGCTCAGAGAGCCATTGATTGTACACCTGTGGCATTGAGGGCCCCACCACAATATGGAGAGATGTATTGGAATCACAAGGGATACCACTCCCTCAACGTTCAGCTGGTCGGCGATCGCAGACAGATGATTCTCGCTGTCAATGCCCACTATCCTGACGGGTGCCACGATGTTTTCATCCTGCGTTTCTTCCAGCCACCGCATGAAGGCCATGGCTGGTTCCTCGGCGACAAAGAATATGGTGTTGCCCCCTGGCTGATGACACCCATCCGCAAACCCACCACTCCTGCCGAGCAACGCTACAACAGCAGCCATACAGCAACCAGGACCATTACAGAGCAAACTATCGGGGTTCTGAAGAAGCAGCATTTCCACTGCCTTGACTGCTCTGGAGGGGCATTTCAGTACTATCCTGATAGAGTCTCCATGTTCACCACTGTGTGCTGCATGCTGCACAACCTGGCCATTATGAGGGGCCAGCAATTACCACCAAGGATGGATGACCCACCACATGAGGTCGATGATGATGAGGAGGAAGACGAGGAGCTTCAGCCAAGGAGAAGGCAGCCTCTACATTGCTGTGGCTGGAAGGGCTGCTCGTCAGAAACTCATCGTGCATCGATTCCAGTGAACGACTCAAGATGTGCCGAAATGCCAGCCTGTGCACCTCGGCATCTACTAAACACATCGCTCTCCACCCTGCAACCTTCCGTGTATATAAATTGCAACACAATAATGTGAAGAATCTAAACCTGGTTTATTGAACCCATAAACCATGGTGTGCTGAAAGTAAGCACAAGACAAGGCCTTCATCCCCAAAGTAAAATCATACCCACAAGACCCCTTCAACATTATCAACGACATCCAAGTGCAATTATTGACATCAGTTCACTTTCCAACAAGGTAGCCATCTCTGGCGACTCGCAAACAATTGTTTCTTTATTCACCCAAGTGCAACAATTTACATGAGTTCACATTCCAACAAGGTAACCATCTCTGTTGACTATCAAGCAATTGCTTGCTGGGTCAAGTGCAACTAGTTATATGAGTTCATATGTTAAGAAGGTCAGCATCTGTGCCCACCTTCCCACAAGTCTTTAATTGGTCTTGCAGAGTGCTTTGCCGCCCCTTCCCTTCTCCCTCCTCCCACGCCAACTGCTCCTCCTCAATGGGGTCTCAGGGCCTGCAGCAAGCTGGTAGTCAGTTGCTGACTTGGAGCCGCAGCCACACATGATGGCCTGGCGACAAGTCCCCGACCAGCTCGGGCCCTGGAATGCCTGGCTGCAGACTACATCATCTCCGCATGGGCGGCAACACTCTGTTGTGGATGGGTTGCAGAAAGCGGCAGGTGCAAAGGCGGAATTATGTCGTCCTGAGTGACGACATCACATTCCAACTGACCCAACATGCTGCTACTCCCCTGAGGCAGAGCCTCTTCATCTGCAGCAATCTGGGTGAGCACAGACTGCTGCCCCGGTTTGGCAATGGTAGATCCCCGTTGAACTGATGGGGCCCCAGATAAGATGGCAGCGGTCAGCGCATCCGTTGCATCAAGTTGCCTCTGCATTAAGACTGACTGCAACTGCAGCACAGTACAGAGCTGATTGGAGACACCACGCACTGACGAGATTGGAGTATGCAGGCCGACAGTAGCACTGGCCTGGTGCTCAGTGGCCACTGCAACATCAGCCATAGCTGTCATGTATCTTACATTATTATATATAACTGTATCCTGACATGCGAAACATGACTGTAATAAGATATGACCTGTAACCACCAGCATACCTTACCACCAGGGGTGCACTTGCAAGAGACAGGTATATAAGGACAGGTCTCAGGCAAGTGCAGCATTCCAGAGCTGTGAAATAAAGGTGCAGGTCCAGAGTGACCTTGACTTCACTACATGCCTCGTGTGAATCTGTACTGAGGGGACAGGACTTTACAGTGGCGGTGAGTTACGGGAATACAGAATCCACAGAATGGCGAACAATGGATCAGATGAAAAGTACAATGCAGGAGACAATTGGGAGGCCTTTATAGAAAGGCTCCAGCAAAGCTTTGTAACCAAAGACTGGTTAGGCGACGATAAGGCAGACAAGAGAAGAGCCCATCTCTTGACCAGCTGTGGCTCGAAAACATGCGCTTTAATGAAGGATCTGTTGGCACCCGAGAAACCAGCAAGCAAGTCGTTTGAAGAATTCAGCTCACTGGTAAGAGACCACCTGAAGCCAGCAAGCAGCCTACACATGGCCAGACACAGGTTCTATCATTACAGATGCTGTGTGGGCCAGAGCATACCCGACTTCGTGGCGGAACTTCGGAGGTTGGCTAGTTTATGTGAGTTCTCCAATGAGCTGAGTAGAGAAATGCTGAGAGACTTTTTCATTGAAGGAATAGGCCACGCAGGCATATTCCAAAAGCTCATAGAGACCAAGAACCTGACCTTAGAGGCAGCAGCACTGGTTGCACAGACATTCATGGTAGGGGAAGAAGAAACGAGGTTGATTTACAATGCAGGTATGACAACTAACAAAATATCGGAACAAGAAGTTCACAGCACTAAACAAGCTGCTACCCCCACACACAGACAAAACCGGGAGAACAGGCTCTCGACAGCAGGCAGAAGCCATCAAGGGCCACAGGAACGGCCGTTCACACCTCATCAACTACAATGCAAGCAATCAACTACAAACAACCTTCCGGATATAAAAGGGGTCAGAGGGTCTAGTAAGGAGGAGGAACTGAGGGAAATCTTTATTAGTCGGGAAATTGTGTTGGGGAAATTGATGGGATGGGATTGAAGGCCGATAAATCCCCAGGGCCTGATGGACTGCATCCCAGAGTACTTAAGGAGGTGGCCTTGGAAATAGCGGATGCATTGACAGTCATTTTCCAACATTCCATTGACTCTGGATCAGTTCCTATCGAGTGGAGGGTAGCCAATGTAACCCCACTTTTTAAAAAAGGAGGGAGAGAGAAAACAGGGAATTATAGACCTGTCAGCCTGACCTCAGTAGTGAGTAAAATGATGGAATCATTTATTAAGGATGTCATAGCAGCGCATTTGGAAAATGGTGACATGATAGGTCCAAGTCAGCATGGATTTGTGAAAGGGAAATCATGCTTGACAAATCTTCTGGAATTTTTTGAGGATGTTTCCAGTAAAGTGGACAAAGGAGAACCAGTTGATGTGGTATATTTGGACTTTCAGGAGGCTTTCGACAAGGTCCCACACAAGAGATTAATGTGCAAAGTTAAAGCACATGGGATTGGGGGTAGTGTGTTGACGTGGATTGAGAACTGGTTGTTAGACAGGAAGCAAAGAGTAGGAGTAAATGGGTACTTTTCAGAATGGCAGGCAGTGACTAGTGGAGTACCGCAAGGTTCTGTGCTGGGGCCCCAGCTGTTTACATTGTACATTAATGATTTAGACGAGGGGATTAAATGTAGTATCTCCAAATTTGCGGATGACACTAAGTTGGGTGGCAGTGTGAGCTGCGAGGAGGATGCTATGAGGCTGCAGAATGACTTGGATAAGTTAGGTGAGTGGGCAAATGAATGGCAGATGAAGTATAATGTGGATAAATGTGAGGTTATCCACTTTGGTGGTAAAAAGAGAGAGACAGACTATTATCTGAATGGTGACAGATTAGGAAAAGGGAAGGTGCAACGAGACCTGGGTGTCATGGTACATCAGTCATTGAAGGTTGGCATGCAGGTACAGCAGGCGGTTAAGAAAGCAAATTGCATGTTGGCCTTCATAGCGAGGGGATTTGAGTACAGGGGCAGGGAGGTGTTGCTACAGTTATACAGGGCCTTGGTGAGGCCACACCTGGAGTATTGTGTACAGTTTTGGTCTCCTAACTTGAGGAAGCACATTCTTGCTATTGAGGGAGTGCAGCGAAGATTCACCAGACTGATTCCCGGGATGGTGGGACTGACCTATCAAGAAAGACTGGATCAACTGGGCTTGTATTCACTGGAGTTCAGAAGAATGAGAGGGGACCTCATAGAAACGTTTAAAATTCTGACGGGTTTAGACAAGTTAGATGCAATGTTGGGGAAGTCCAGAACCAGGGGTCACAGTCTAAGGATAAGGGGTAAGCCATTTAGGACCGAGATGAGGAGAAACTTCTTCACCCAGAGAGTGGTGAACCTGTGGAATTCTCTACCACAGAAAGTAGTTGAGACCAATTCACTAAATATATTCAAAAGGGAGTTAGATGAAGTCCTTACGACTCGGGGGATCAAGGGGTATGGCGAGAAAGCAGGAAGGGGGTACTGAAGTTTCATGTTCAGCCATGAACTCATTGAATGGCGGTGCAGGCTAGAAGGGCTGAATGGCCTGTTCCTGCACCTATTTTCTATGTTTCGATGTTTCAAACTGAGAAAAGCTCAAGAGAGATCAGCCAGATGCAGCTCATTCTTTGCAAGCAGTCTGTGGGGGATGTCGATTTCAGCAGGCTGTTTGCAGAAATTGTGAATATACAGGGCATTTGGCCCGCATGTGCAAAAAAATGGCAGCTCGGCTGGTATACGAATCGGATGGGTCGGAAAGCGGACCAGAAGATGGTGGGGACAGTACCCGGAACACCGATGTACAGCGGGTCAACACGATCAATGGCCGCTGCTCCTACAACAGGACGTCTCCTATAATGATGAGGGTCCTACTCAACGGGATATCTGTCAACATGGAGCTGGATACGGGATCGAGTCAATCTCTCATGGGCGCTCAACAATTTGAACAACTGAGGCCGCATTAAAGAGACAGACCAAAACTCACAAGGGTCGACACCAAGCTAAGGACCTATGCCAAAGAAATCGTACCAATCCTCGGCAGCGCCATGCTCTCTGTCACACAGAAAGGGACAGTGAACCGACTTCCCCTGTGGATTGTCCCCGGAGATCCCCCAGCACTGCTGTGGAGAAGCTGGCTGGCAAAACTAAACTGGAAATGGGATGATGTCCATGCCATGTCATTAGAAGAACGGACCTCCTGCTCAACAGTTATAAAGCGATTTGAACATCTCTTTCAGTCAGGTGTGGGCACTTTCAAAGGGGCCAAAGTCAAAATCTACATCACACAGGATGCTAGACCGGTCCATCACAAGGCCAGAGCTGTACCCTATGTGATGAGGGAAAAGATTGAACACGAACTAGACAGGCTTCTGCGGGAAGGCATTATATCACCTGTGGAATTTAGCGACTGGGCAAGTCCCATCGTCCCAGTCATGAAGCCTGATGGATCCGTACGAATCTGTGGGGACTACAAATCTACCATAAACAGAGTCTCCCTACAGGACCAGTACCCGCTGCCCATAGCGGAGGACTTATTTGACACATTGGCTGGAGGTAAACTTTCTCAAAATTTGACCTCACATCTGCGTATATGATGCAAAAATTGACCGAGGAATCCAAGTTACTCACCAACATCAACACAGATCGAGGCTTTTTCATGTACAATCGATGCCCATTCGGCATCAGGTCGGCAGCTGCCATATTCCAGCGCAACATGGAGAGTCTGCTCAAGTCCATCCCGGGGTCGGTTGTATTTCAAGACGACATACTTATCGCGGGCAGGGACACCGACTCCCATCTCCGTAATTTGGAGGAAGTACTAAAGCGGTTGGATCGCGTAGGCCTACGAGTCAAGAAATCTAAGTGCCTGTTTCTCGCACCCGAGGTTGAATTTTTGGGCAGAAGGATTGCCGCTGATGCAATCTGCCCAACAGAGTCCAAAACAGAAGCAATTCGCCTGGCACCCAGGCCCCGGAATGTCTCAGAACTGCGCGCCTTTCTCGGGCTACTCAATTACTTTGGGAACTTTATGCAGAACTTAAGCACGCTGCTGGAGCTTCTCCACGTGCTACTCAGGAAGGGGTGCGATTGGTTTTGGGGGGACGCTCAGGAACGCACCTTCAATAAGGCACGCAACCTTCTGTGTTCCAACAGTGTTTTGACTTTCTTTGACCCAGGTAAAAAGCTAGTTCTCACATGCGATGTGTCAGCGTATGGGGTCGGGTGCGTTTTGCAACATGTCAATAGTGCGGGCAAATTACAACCCATAGCTCATGCCTCCAGGTCACTTTCGCGGGCGGAGCGCGGGTATGGAATGGTAAAGAAGGAGGCGCTCGCGTGCGTGTACGGTGTCAAAAAGATGCACCAATACCTTTTCGGGGCCAAGTTCGCATTAGAAACCGACCACAAGCCCCTCACGTCCCTCCTATCCGAGAGCAAGGCAATAAACGTCAACGCCTCGGCGCGAATTCAACGGTGGGCACTCATGCTGGCGTCCTATGACTATACCATAAGGCACTGACCAGGCACAGACAACTATGCCGACGTGCTCAGCAGGCTACCCCTGGCGACCACGGAAGGGTCTGACGAACAGGACTGTGAGATAGTCATGGCAATCAATGCCTTTGAGTCCACAGGTTCGCCCATGACGGCTCGCCAAATCAGAGCCTAGACGGTCAGCGACCCCACGTTATCCTTAGTAAAAAGATGTGTCCTAACTGGCGACTGGGCAGAGGCTCGCGATGCCTGCCCCGAGGAATTAAAACCCTTTCACAGGCGCATGCATGAGCTATCACTACAAGCAGACTGCCTGATGTGGGGTAGCCGAGTAGTCATGCCTCTGCGAGGCAGAGAGGCATTTGTTCGGGAGCTCCACCGCGAGCACCCAGGGATCGTTCTCATGAAGGCCATAGCCAGATCCCACGTCTGGTGGCCTGGTATTGACGCGGACTTGGAGCTCTGCGTCCGAAGGTGCACTATTTGTGACCAACTCAGCAATGCCCCCAGGCAGGCTCCACTGAGCCCCTGGTCCTGGCCTACCAAACCGTGGTCGCGGGTGCACGTAGACTATGCGGGCCCATTCATGGGCAAAATGTTCCTCGTAGTTGTAGATGCATTTTCAAAGTGGATCGAATGCACCATTTTAAACTCGAGCACAACCTCCACCACTGTGGCGAGCCTCGCAACCCTGTTTGCAACGCACGGAATCCCTGACATATTGGTCAGTGACAATGCTCTGTGCTTCAGCAGCGCAGAATTCCAAGACTTTATAATTGACCACGGCATAAATCACGTCAAGACGGCACCATTCAAGCCGGCCTCCAACGGCCAGGCGGAGAGAGCAGTGCAAATCATTAAACAAGGCATACTTAAAATCCAAGGTCCCACACTGCAGGATTGCCTGTCGCAACTGGTGCTGGCATACAGATCTCGTCCGCACTCACTGACTGGGATCCCCTCCGCGCAAGTGTTGATGAAAAGGACTTTAAAAACAAAGCTCTCATTAATCTTCCCAGACATGCACAAAATCGTTGAGGCAAAGTGCCGTAAGCTGACTGGGTACCATGATAGAAATTCGAGGGGGAGATGGAATGAGATAGGGGACAAAGTGTTTGCACTAAACTATGGCAGGGGTCCCAAATGGCTTGCAGGGACAGTAACGGGCAAGGAAGGAAACAGGCTACTGGTAGTACAAATGGACAATGGCAAAACCTGCTGGAGGCATGTAGACCAAGTCAAAAGCAGATTTACCAACAACACTGCGGAACCAGAGGCAGACTACAATGTGGAACTCGCACCACACCTGGTGGACAGACAGAGGGAACAACCTGAGGAAAGGGCAATCCCAACAGACAGCCCAGGCGAGTCAACAACAATCACACCAATCGAAACAGACAGCCCAGGCGAGATACCAGCAACCACACCCAAAGAAAAACAGACACCAAGGCAAACAACTGAACCACAACTCAGACGCTCCACGCGAGAGCGTAAACCACCTGAGAGACTGAACCTATAAAGACAATAAGACCTTGGGGGAGGGTGATGTCATGTATCTTACATTATTATATATAACTGTATCCTAACATGCTATACATGACTGTAATAAGATATGACCTGTAACGACCAGCATACCTTACCACCAGGGGTGCACTTGCAAGAGACAGGTATATAAGGACAGGTCTCAGGCAAGTGCAGCATTCCAGAGCTGTGAAATAAAGGTGTAGGTCCAGAGTGACCTTGACTTCACTACATGCCTCGTGTGAATCTGTACTGAGGGGACAGGACTTTACAATAGCCTGTGCCACTATGTCTGGGACCTCATGGTCACTGACTGCATTCAACATCCATTGATATCTAGCAAGGACGGGCTCGATGGGCTGCTGAGAGGCATGAGCAATAGTTGAGGCAGACTTTTCCATCCTCACAGCTAGTGCATCGATACTCTCAGGCACCCTTGCTAGTGCACCCAGCAGATCGCTGTGCAACTGCAGGGATTGTCTTGCGACAATCTCTTGTTCTGGCTCATCATCAGAGTGCTGCTGAGCATCACTCAGGTACGCATTCACCCTCCCCAGAGCTGGCCCCCAGGCTTACCCTCCCCCGTGGCTTTGCTGCAGGTCACTGGGTCCCGGAGCATCAACCACCTCTACCTCCTCGACCACCCCTTCATCAACAAAGCTGCTGTCCTCGCTCTCAGATACCAATGGCTCCTGCGTTACATCGAATGAGGTGTCCTCCTCCTCCTCCTCGGCAGCATCTGCACCAGTGGAAGGGTCATGTGAAGGCCCTGGTGTGTCTGGTTGATCATCTGAAAGCAAAAACACATCGAAGACTGGTTACATGCAAGGGAGGGGGACAGGAGCGGTAAAGGCATTCGAGAATGCCAGTCTCATGGTAAGAGCTGAAGGATTGTGGTGTCAGGCCTAAGTGGCCTGCCTGACGCTGCAAAGGAATTCAACATACTGTCACTGTCCCGAGGGGGTTTGGCCTCACCCACCACCACAGCACCAACTTGAAAGCCCATCAGGGCCGAGATGCATTCCTCCAACGGAGTCAGGACCTGCAGATCAGAGCCCCCTCCTCCAGTCCTCATCTGCTCCCTGCAGTTGTGGGCGAGCTTCGCCTGTAAGATTAAAGAGAATGTCTGAGTTAGAGCCCTTCTATCAGTGTGTCCCAAGTGCCTTACACAGTTTAGTAGATGTTACTATCTGAGAGTCTTCATAGTTCAATATAACTTCCATTCACTGCACGGAGTTGCTGTGGAAATGCTTGAATTAGGGGTCAGGACCTAACAGTAACGGGGAGGCTAACATCTTCAAGATGCATATGAAGACTGAGGAGTTAACAACATGAGGGGTGGGTCTGCAGAACCGAGTAGCCAGGTTAACAGCGCATGCAGGCCCTTGCAATGGGTGAGGCTTCAAATGGGAATCTTGCATCTGGCCTCACCCATGTATAGCATGGATTCCAAAACACTACATTGAGCAGGGAGCGCACATTGAGCTTAGAGCATAGCATGTTGACATTTAAAATTAAAGATACTCACCCGCACCAGCCACGTCATGTTGTTACACTTTTTTCGGCAATGAGTGGCTGTCCTGCCCACACTTGTTCTGCGATTTCCCTCCATAGCTGTCTGTAAGTTTGTGGTTGTGATCTCCTCCCAGCCTTTGCCCTGAGCAACTCCCGCCGCCTCTCCAGGGCATCAGGGAGTGCATCCACGGCGGGGTCCGAGAATCGGTGGGCACGCTGACGAGCTGCTGCTGCTGGGTCTGCCATCTTCACCGTCTGAGTGAGTGCGGAGGAAGCGAATATACCCACGAGGCATTGAGGCGCCCAATCAACGCCTCAATGGAATCCAGGTGGTGACACTATGTCTGTGGCACAGCTCCAAATGCTGCCTAATGCCCAGATGTTGAGGCCCCACTTAGCAGCTCACTCAACGCCGCTTACAGCCTCCAGGTAAGTGCATGATTTAACGCTGCAGTACGCTTTTCAGGCAGCAAAACTGAATTTCACATTTCGGGCTCGCGCCTAATGTCTGGTGTTAAAAAATCCTCTCAATCGGTGACACCACCTCAAAAACGGTGATACCCAATTTCGGCCCCTAAGTATCTGAATTCAAACTGAAGAATAAAATAAGCCTCTACATGTTTTAAACTTCCTCTTGCAGTATTCACTAGGGTGACCTCATTTTAGTGACCTATTCCTGCCTTGTGAACACTTCTTATCATTTGCCACTTTTTACATTTTTTTAAACTTGGTTGGTTAAATCTCCACAATTTGCATTTGCTGTTGGTGAGCATGTTTGATTTATTACAGTGAGGTAACATTAAAACTAAGCAGAAAATGCTGAAAATATACAGCAAGCGCTCCGGCAGCTGTAAATATAAGGCAGGATCACCCTTCATCAAAGTGTAAGGTGATTACAGAGACTCAGCATGGTTTTGTGAAAGGGAAGTCCGCTTCTCAATTTCCATGACGCTAAGAGCACATTCCGAGTGTAAGTCAGCCAGGAATGCAGTCTGGCCCCAGGGCAATCGATCAGGACCCACGCCAAGTCCAGCTCAATCCACAAGTTTCTGCCGGGGTCTGGTTGGGATGTACCTTCTGTTCACCCCTAACATGGCCTCTGATGTTGGAGGGTCCATGGCTTGGGGAAGGAAATTTCGACACTAGCACCCACCATGATGATGAATCCACGGTACAGGTTCATTGAGCAGCTGGGAATGCCTTCCCCAGAGTTCAACCCTCTACAGGTTGTTTGAATAGTAAAAATGGAGGTTGAGGCCTGAGTCCTGACCTGGACACCAGTCAAAATCCCGGCAACTTGACTTTTTAACAGTCCTCTTATAAAGGGGGCCAATGGGGCAATGTTTCAAAATGTTCATAGTCAGTGGCTCCAACTGCAGCACTTCCAGTTGGTCAGTGCTGCTTTTAACATGAGTGCCCAAGGTGCACCAATAATGATATGGGTGCCTGACACTAGCGATGGTAATTGGGTGACCACTTCCCGACTCCAGATGCTCCAGCAGGTTCAGGGTCAGAGGTGACCGGCACCCACTCTCCTACATTTCCACCAGTGGAGCAGGGCTAAGGATATTCAGTCCTATCATGTCTACCCAAACTAATAGAGTTTTTGAATAGAAAGATTGTGCTCGTGCATAGAGGAGGATCAACGGATGAAGCAGATATGGATTTTCAGGAGGCATTTGACCAGGTTCCACACTCGAGATTACGTTACAAGCCAAGAATGAAATCACCTAGAATTAGAGGCAATATTGTGGCCTAGGTAGGAAATTGATTGATAGTTGGGAAATGCATTAATGATCAATACCATATGTTTTGCAGCCAGTCAAGCCAGAGATCTTCTGTCCAGGATGTTGGTCATTGACCCTGCTAAACGGATATCTGTGGATGAAGCCTTACAGCACCCATACATTAATGTCTGGTATGATCCAGCTGAAGTTGAGGCAGTAAGTTCTGATGCTTTTTTTCTTCAATTAATAACCTCTATTCATAGTAAGTGATATCTAAGATCACAACATAAAAACAGACAAGGAATATGACCCATTTTATGTTAATCATCCAGAAAGAAAAGCCTCCGTGTCTATCACAGCATCCAATTGGCTCTTCAATTACACTATGGACTGGATTTTAGTCTGCTATACTCTCCACAATATGGGGATATAGTGGTAGAGGAGCCCCGGAACGCCACTTCAGATTCCTCCATCCCCAGCAGTGATCTCGGTCTCCCACCCATTGCCCGCCCCACCTACTGCACATAATATTGGTGGGCAGGTGGGATAGAGAAACCAACTTTCCTCGCAAAGTACTTCCAACCTCGGGTAAGATCTGCAAAGGGGCAGCAGATTGGGGTTGAGCACATATGCCACTTACAGCACTCTCTGTTCAACCCTCCCACACAGGGTGGACGGATGTCAATGAAACACTTTCCCACCTCCATGGGGTTAATGGGTGCAGAGGGTGCATGGGCTTTCTGAACCAATGTTTCTTTAAAGCTGAACAAATGGACTTTGTCTCTTTCCTAAATGCAATCAATCGCTCTGCGATTGTTGTTCAGAAACTAGCAACGTGGGCCCCATTTCCACCAGTATATAGTGCTGGTAAGAAAAGTATACCTGCATCATGCAGTCACACGGAACTGGAAAGATTTCCAGTGGGTGAATGCCATTCTGCCAGTCTGCATCCTCTTCCAAAGTGAGCATTGGGGCAATATTGCAAACAAAATATTTCCTTCCCTCCCTCCTCAGTATACGGTGACTTTAGATCACCAGACGACAGGAATTTCTAATGCACATTATGCCTACCATGTGCTTTGTCCCTCATGCATGAATCAGACATTTTTCTCGCTGAATTTTCCTGGAGGTATTTTTTAAACTATTTTACGGCTGTCCCAGGAAATTGCATAACCACTAGTGGGAGGTAACATTGGGAGCCAAGGGCTGCGAAATTCGATGTTGTTGCGCCGAGCATTAAGGCTGGTTTTCTTGAAAAAATGGTGGATACCTCGCTTCCACCCGTTTCCGGCATGGGACACGCGGCTGCTATTTTGGAGAGGTCGGCAGCACTGCCATTGGCTGCGCTCGCCTCCAGTGTAAATGTGCAGATCGTGACATCAATCGGCGTGCAACGCTTGAATTGATGCATGTCTGCAATTTTGGACATCGCCGCTCTCCTAACCACACACTGAAGAACGTGCGTGCAACAATTCTACAGAGATGCTATCAGCGCTTCTTAAAGGGACACATACATTTTTCAGATTAAGTTTTGATTTCAGCTTTTAGAATTTTGTTATATTTGATTGGATTAGTGGCTTGGTGCAATACATTTAAAAAGTAGTTAAAGTGAACAGGGAGTGCTGCTGAATGCTTCCACGGCATTAGATGTTAAAGGAAGGCCTCTGAGAAGACCACTTGCTCCCAGTCCTGGAGGCTTTAGATGCAGTCCTCCTTGGGCTGCAACATCACATGAAGGTGCAGCAGAGGAAGCAAAGGGGACAAGCTGCTCACAGTGGGAAGAGGAAGAAGCAGAAGAGGAGGAAATGGAAGGAAGGAGGCAACCCAGACAGCCCCTTTTTAGCCAGGATACCTGGGATCGAATCGTCCACCTGTGGTACCAGTGACCACAACTCCAATTCCCCATTCAACAATAGTCCCACACCTTACCTTCTCTCGCCATGCTCCACAACCTCGCTATCATGAGGGCATAGCCCTTGCCAGCAGGCATACAGCGCCCGGAGGAAGAGGAGGAAGTGGAAGGGAGGAGGAATCCCAGACAGCCCCTTTCTGCCCAAGCTGTCTGTGATCGAAGCAGCCGACTGCAGTACCCGTGAACACAACCCCAATTCCCCATTCAACAATAGTTCCACACCTTAACTTTCCTCTGTTACTGACCATCACAGTGTCCTCTTAACCACAATGCTGAAAAAGAAACCACCACAAAGCAAACTTTCCAATCCAGCTTTATCCATATATGCATCCAATATTATATTAAAAAATTCAACTAATCACCTGTGTGCATTTCATTAGTGACTGTCTTGTGTGTGCCTTTGCCTATCCTACTGATGTCATGCAGTGCTACCTCAGTGGCTGCAGCATGGCTGGTGGAAGGCTGCTGACTTTCAGTGAGGAACACTGGTGGCTGGGAGTGTCATATCAAATGATGGTGTTTGTTCTTCTTCACTCTCCTCTCCTTCTTCTTGGTCACCCACTGGCTGGGCAGGCTGCATTTCTTTGGTGTCTGAAATGAGACAGGCGCAAGGGTAAGGGTGTGGTGAGGGGAGGGCAGGAAAGCAAGAGGTGCATCCTTACACTATGTGCAGTTTGTATATCAGAAGAGATTGTGGGGGAAGTGGGATGTGAGAAGGAGGATAACATATGAAGATTATGGCATATTGTATTCTTTCAGCCCCATCCCTGGCCAAGGGCCTGCCAAGAATGGCCAGCACCACCTCCTCCAAGGAGGTGGCGAAGCTAGGAATGGGAGGTGTGCCTCGTGTTTGGTAGAGATTGTTGGTAGGTGAGTGATGGGGTGGGGGTCATGCATTGAGTAGTGTGTGAGGCTAGTGGTGCAGTTGGTAGGAGATGGCTTTTGAAGATGCATTCACTGACCTTGACCACTCATCTGAGGTCCTGGGGGCAACACTGTTGGCAGTGAAGGCCTCGGCGATCTGGTACAACATCCTTCTTTCTGGAGACCCTCCTGGCCCCTTATGGGTATAGCACCTCTCGTCTCGTGTCCCCCTGCACAAAGCTGGAATATTGCGCATGAGACCCTGGATGCCCTTCCTTGGCTTGCTGAGCCATTTGTGCTGAAGCACTTTTACCATCTTTTACGTGCAGCAGACAGTTCAGTATTAAGAGCTGAAGACTGCCTAGTTTAGAATGTTTTTAATGTTTTTTATTCAGAAGGGAGTGAGCTTTATGGGATAGAGACTGCTTATTTTTGAATGATTTAAATTTTTTTCTCAGGAGACAGTTCACCTTTAAGGGCTCGAGACTGCTTTAAAAACTGCCAGCCTTGCTTTAAGAGAAACTTATAAACATAGACTGTCCTTGTCTCCGAGCAGCCACCCTCGAGCTTGATGTAGAGGCTGGAAGAGTGCTGGCACACCGGTCTGCCGCAGGATGAAGGCATCAGAGCTGCTGCCAGGATAGCGGGCACTGACATTGAGGATTCGCTGTGTGTGGTCGCACACCAACTGCACATTCAGTGAGTGGACATATGGGGGCCGAAAATCCAAGACCCTTCCAGCACATTCCAGCCTCAACTCAAGCAGAACTGTGGCAGAACAGCTGGAAAATAAGGTGGGACTCAGATAAGCCAGTCTGGAAATTACTTTAAGGATTCTGTGGGGCCGTGTAACAGGCGAAACCTCTGCCAGTTTCTTGCAAGGCTGTTGCTGTAGGAGAAGTTGGGACTTCCTACATCAGGAGATCTGGTGGCATGGCTTAGGAGCAGATCAGGACAGGATCAGCAACCAGCACAGCCAGCGAACAGGAGTATTCTGGCCTGCCAAAGGGTGGTTGTGGGCCTCGAAGATGGGATGGTGGTCTGGACCTCTGAAGAGAAACGTAATGTTTTACTATTTTCTTAATGTGGTCTCTTTATAAAGGGGCTGCTGGGGGCATTTCTGCATTTCCTGCCCCGCATACGACAATATTCGGCAGACATTCTGCCATGTTGTGGTGATGGGCACCTGAGATGTAACCCCTAGTGGTACGGGCGTAAGGTCATAGTGTGTATGTTGGATAACCTCCCCCTGACCCTACAAACTCCAGCAAGGTCACCAGCGGGCACACCTAGCACTTATCCCAGGATGTGCCTCCCTCACCAAGGTTTATTGACCTCCTACTGTCTACGCATAATTCAACAGGGTCACAGATGCATTATTCAGCAGGGCCAGCAACTTCATCATATTTACCTCTGACCAATACAATTTCACAGAGTTTCCCCAGAGTCTGGTGGTCAAAAACGACATCAATTGACCTGTTGAGGCTAGGTCAATTGAATATTTCAAAGCTGAGATTGATAGATTTTTGTTAGGTAAGAGTATTAAGGATTACGGAAGCAAAGCGGGCAGATATAGTTAAGATACAGATCACCCATGATCTAATTGTATGTAGACCAAGCCTGAGGGGCTGAATACCCTGTTCCTAAGTTCCTATTATTATTAGTTTTCAGGATGTGTGAGTCACTGACAAGGCTGACATTTATTGCCCATCCCAAGTGCCCTAAGCTTGATACAATTGAGTGACTTGCAAGGCTACGGCAGTTAAGAGTCACGTTGGTGTTGGACTGTAGTCAGGTGTGGGCCAGACCAGATAAGGACAGCAGGTTTCCTTCCCTAAAGGACATTAGTGAACCAGTTGGGTATTTATGATATGGTGCCATTCAGGTCCCTGTGCACAATGCTATGATCTGAAAGGACTTTTTACCTGAATGTGAAGATGATATGTGACCACCAGTGCAGACTCATGCAGGGCAATGCTTTCTTTCCTTCACAATGTCTTCATTATAAGGCAATCAACAGCATCAACATTAGGACAAGGATAGCTCCAGGAAGACCAAGTGTACACTATGATGTGATGCCTCATGATAACCTTGCGCAACCATGGACCGAGGCAAAGTACAGGTGCAACAAAGCTCATGTCACAAACAGAATGATCCAATATCCATTGATATCTTGAAGTGTTACTTCACATGCGTCGACCACAGAACATAAGAACATAAGAACATAAAAAATAGGAGCAGGGGTAAGCCATACGGCCCCTCGAGCCTGCTCCGCCATTTAATACGATCATGGCTGATCTAATCATGGACTCAGGGCCAGTTCCCTGCCCGCCCCCATAACCCCTTATCTCCTTATGTCTTAAATTTATTCAATGTCCCAGTTTCCAAAGCTCTCTGAGGCAGCGAATTCCACAGATTTACAACCCTCTGAGAGAAGAAATTTCTCGTCATCTCAGTTTTAAATGGGCGGCCCCTTATTCTAAGATTATGTCCTCTAGTTCTAGTCTCCCCTATCAGTGGAAACATCCTCTCTGCTTCCACCTTGTCAAGCCCCCTCATAATCTTATACGTTTTGATAAGATCACCTCTCATTCTTCTGAATTCCAATGAATAGAGGCCCAACCTACTCAGCCTTTAAGTCAACCCCCTCATCTCCGGAATCAATCTAGTGAACCTTCTCTAAACTGCCTCCAAAGCAAGTATATCCTTTCGTAAATATGGAAACCAAAACTGCACATTGTCTTCCAGGTTTGGCCTCACCAATACCCTGTATAACTGTAGCAAGACTTCCCTGCTTTTATACTCCATCTCCTTTGCAATAAAGGCCAAGATTCCATTGGCCTTCCTGATCACTTGCTGTACCTGCATACGACCCTTTTGTGTTTCATGCACAAGTACCCCCAGGTTCCGCTGTACTGCAGCACTTTGCAATCTTTCTCCATTTAAATACTAACTTGCTCTTTGATGTTTTCTGCCAAAGTGCATGACCTCACACTTTCCAACATTATACTCCATCTGTCAAATTTCTGCCCACTCACTTAGTCTGTCTATGTCCTTTTGCAGATTATTTTGTGTCCTCATCACACGTTGCTTTTTCTCCCATCTTTGTATCGTCAGCAAACTTGGCTACGTTACACTCGGTCCCTTCTTCCAAGTCGTTAATATAGATTGTAAATAGTTGGGATCCCAGCACTGATCCCTGTGGTACCCCACTAGTTATTGATAGCCAACCCGAGAATGAACCATTTATCCCGACTCTCTGTTTTCTGTTAGTTAGCCAATCCTGTATCCATGCTGATATATTACCCCCAACACCGTGAACTTTTATCTTGAGCAGTAACATAAAAACATAGAACATCGAAATTTACAGCGCAGAAGAAGACCATTTCGGCCCATCATGTCCACGTCGGCTGACAAAGAGCCACACGGCCGTTGGTCAGCAGCCCTGAAGGTTACATATAAACCTACAAATATTGAACAATGGCGGAAAGGCAAAGAGCACCGATCCCAACCATTCTGCCTCACACAACTACAACACCCCTTGTAATGAAACCTTCTACACTCCACCCCAACCGGAGCCATGTGATCTCCTGGGAGAGGCAAAAACCAGATAAAAACCCAGGCCAATTTAGGGAGAAAAAATTCTGGGAAAATTCCTCTCCGACCCATCCAGGCGATCGAAGTCCAGGAGATCACCCTGGCTGTATTCTATTCCCTGCGGTACTTGCCATTATATCTGCACTGGCCAACACAAGGTTATCCAGTCTAATCCCAATTACCAGTTCTAGGTCCCTGCAGGTTACGGCACTTTAAGTGCCCATCCAACCATCTCTTAAAAGTGGTGAGGGTTTTTGCATCCACCACTTTTCCAGGCTGTGAGTTCCAGATCCCCACAACCCTCTGCGTAAAGAACACCCCCCCTCAAATCCCCTCTAAACCTTCCACTAACCACCTTAAAATTATGCCCCCTCATATTAGACTCCTCTACCAATGGAAATAGGCCCTTACTATCCACTATGTCCAGGCCCCGCAATATTTTGTACACCTCAATGAGGTCTCCTCTCAACCTCCTCTGTTCCAAGGAGAACAAACCCAGCCTATCCAATCTGTCCTCATAACTAAGATTCTCCATTCCAGGCTGCATCCTATTAAATTTCCTTTGCACCTTCTCTCGTGCAATCACGTCCTTCCTATAATACGGTTTTATGTAGCACCTTGTCAAATGCCTTATAAATCATAGGGTTTCCAGAATAACTGTTATCTGCTGTGCGCTTCATATAATTTCACTCAGCATACAGCTTGATGACCAGGATGGCAAAGCCTTGGCAAGGTAAGGGGGAAATGCCAATGAAAACTTAGCAACAGTACCAGCAATGCAGCAAGGAAGATTGATGCATCGGGTACTAATTCCAGATCCTTTCCAAAAGTGTCACAGCGACACTATTTCATAGCTCTTTTGAAACTGAGCAAGAAAAACAGCCTGCTATCTCCCCTAACACTGTATGCCTGTGTCCTGTAAATACTAACCTGGAATGTCTTGATGTGACCTTTCTTTACCTAAGCATCATTGGCTGACTGCTGTGCACCCAACACCCAATAGCTCGTGAGAACAACAACACCTACAGTTCAGTTAACCCGTAATCGAAAACCAATGAGTCATAAAAAAATAACAAGGCAGAGAAACCAGCTCTGCTATACACGTAGCACTGTGACAGGTAACACTGCTGATTGGGAGAAACAAAACCCAAGGACAAAATGCGACATTTTCAGTTGTATGTTGTTTTTTGAGCTGTCAGCTCTTCTGGGGCTGCGTCAGCTCTTTTGAAACTTTGTCATTTTTTCCGGGTTTTGTAGGTTGGCATGTGGTAACTCACAGTTAATCCACCAATAGCACAGGAACAGCAATTTCTAGGGTATGATCACTAATATTGCAATGTGGGGATGATTTAAAAAAATATATAATTTTGAATCTCCTAATGAGGCATGGAGAGATGGGCTAAAATGTAGGTTTCTGTGACATGCAGTGTATTATCTGTGTCCTTTGTTTTATAGCCTCCTCCCCAGATCTATGATAAACAGCTTGATGAGAGAGAGCACAGTATAGATGAATGGAAAGGTAATGTGAAACAAGGACTCTGGACAATTATGATCATATACTTTAGATGATCTTACGTAAACACTTTCTATGTATGATGAATATTATGATATTTGCTAAATTGCGGGAAATGATGGGCAGATTTTCAACTGGCTGTCAGGGCGTAAACCAATTGAATTGAAAGTCAGTGGTTTCACAACACCAGTTTTATGTCTGAGTGGTAAGTTGAAAATCTACTCTGTTATGTTTGATACCTGCAAACATATAGCAACAAATAAAGATTTGGATATTTTTGTTAGCACTCACTGTTTAAGTGCTGCTTGGTGATACTGCCCACTACTAGGTGAAACAACTTTATTATTATCCACATTGAATTTCTGCCAAGGGAGCGGAATAGAGGAAATGGGAATTAAGTAAATAAAGTTGAGTTGGTGAGATTACCAAAAAGTCCCTTGATTTTCAGATTTTCAATGTCAGGAATGATTAGTGGTCATCACACTTCTTCAATACAAATGCTCTTGCATTCTCTGTGACAGCTAGAGCCCTATCCTCAATTCAAACACAATTATGGGGTAGAGAAAAAGATGGGATAGAAATTCCACAGAAACAGTGGAGGAAGTGGAACTGTACTGGGTTGTGACTTTTGCCTCCCACTTTGACCCTGCCCCCCGCGCGCTCCCCACCCCCCCACCACCATAAACCCAATCCTAAATCTTGGCAAAGGGCTCATTTCAATATTTAGGGCAGATGCCCAGACCTTTGGTGGCATAACAGAGGCACCTGTCTCATGGAGCAGACATACACCATGCCACTCCGACAAGGAACATCCAATGCCCAGACTGGCCAAAGTATATTGGACAGAATTATTTCCCGATTCAGCGAATAGAGGAGCACCTTGCTTAAGGTAAGTGCTCTGTTTTCTCCTTTGATAGGGCCTTCAGTGGGCCCACAGCAGAACCTATGTTGCCTCTTGGTAGGCGTAGGTCCTGCTCAGCCTATCGGAGCGTACTGGCTGAAATTCCTGGGGTAGCCCGAGTATGCTCCCAGTCATGACCACGGATTTGCTCTGCAGCATTAAAAAGCGCAGTTTTTTTAACTTGTCTTCAATGGAGTGGAAACCATCAGATCTAGGTTCCATCCCAAATAGCGGACCCCTTGCTGAATTTGTACCCCCAGATTCAGCAGCCCCAACCCCCCATTCTCGAAATTCCTCCTCTGATCTTTCTCGTTGCGAGTCAGCTTAAAGTTACTAATCAGATGCGATTCTCCACCCCTTCTCTCTGCCACTGATGGCGGCTGCACCTTTGTCCTAAACAGCAACAGATCACTGAACTATCCTGCAGCAGTGTAAAATGCACTGAATAATAAATAGGCAGGCCAAGCTCCAGAAGTAACGTGTTACTGCCGATCAAGAGAAATATCCATGTCAAAGCGAATGAAGGACTAGAACACTGGTAAATGTGACTTCTGTGGCTGAATATGTTACTTTAATTTTTCTTTTTATTAACAGAATTAATCTACAAGGAGGTGATGGATTTTGAGGAGAAAACTAAAAATGGTGTTGTGAAGGGGCAACCGTCTCCCTCAGGTAAATCCAGTAACCCTGTACACAGATAATAAGATTGATTCTTAAATGTTTTATAGATATATATATATTCTATTTCGCTATTTTCCATTGTTTCTATTAGTGCATTCCATCTTTAATCATCAATTGAAAGCTTTTGGCAGCTCAAGGGTTTTTGTTTTATCTTAAATCATCAGAAAAGAACAAAATGTCACATTGATTAATGAGGTAACAAATAACATCTTAAAATCATTGCTCCTCTTATTTATAACTTGTGCTGGATCTCAATAGTTGGTGACTCTTACATTTCTGCGTTATCTTTGCTGGCCACTAGGGGGCAGTAAATGGTTTTCAATGTAGTGACTCCCTCGTTTCAGACAAGATTAGAACAGTGTGTGAAATACAGCTGGGCACAAATGAAGAATCCACGTCACTGATGCCCAGTAATATGCTTTTTACAATGTGCCCTAAAGAATTTCAGTCTTTTAACAGCTGTTTTCATTAGTGCGGTGACTGCCTTCTCACCAACTTGTTTTTTTATTGCATTATCGGTATTGGTGTTGCTGGAAATGCTGGCATTTATTTCCCAAAAATAAACTCCAACTCAGTAATAAGGAATTAAATGCACAGATAATCTGCAGCGGGGAGGGAGTCAGTCACTAATTTTAGTGAAAAGGTAGATACACTTATGTCTGCTTTTGGTCTAAAATTAGTTAATGAAGGAATATATCATCCATAACTGCTTTTCTGATTTAGGACTGTCACATGAGGAGTATTTTCAATGTTCTGTTCCTGCAATATTCTTTCATCTTTAAACAAACCTTAAGCAAACAGGTTTGACGTGAAATAAATTTTTATTTTGCCTTTAGAGAATCATTTTAATTTGAATTATGGTTTACAAGGTGAATGATTTTCGAGCCATTTTTTGTAACTGCTTTTCTTTCAATAACCACTGTGAGATCATCAGATCTCTCTGTTGTCTTGATTAATGTTTCCCTCCATGCCAGAGAGGGTGGGCAGGCTGAATTTAATGTTCATTATTAGTTCCAGTTTTCACCTGGGTGATACTGCCCATTCATACCCACACCCTCGGCTAAGCGCAGTGGTTAGAGAGCTGATTTGAGGCCTGCGAGGATTGACTCTCCAGTCTTAGCTCTCTCCTACTTAGGGTGGCCTCTGCACAGCATCACAGCAATGAGCAGAAACTCCCCGTGTGCGTAATTGGGATAGATCTTGACTTTGTGAGATGATGTAAAATGGGTGCTAGCAAATCAGCAGCCTGTTTCTGTAGTAATTTCTATTTACATTGAAGTCAATGGAAATTAAAATCAGGAGAACTGTAAAGTGGGCTGCCAATCAGCTGGCACCCGTTTTATACTATCTCACAAAGTCAAGATCTACCCCAGTGTGCCTTGGTGCTGAGTGGAATGTCTCTTCCTTCTCTTTGAGCCAGCACATTCACTACTCCACCGGAAAAATATTTTGTATTTTTTTAACAATCAGTTTAGCAGTGAGATGGCAGCAGGTCCCCTTTAGCGGCAGGACCTTCCTGGACACATGCCCAAAATCACACAGTTGTCCTGAGGTTAATGATGTTAATTGGGTCTCCTTACGATCTAACAGCTGCTAACTAGTTTGCAGCATAATACCATCGCCACTTACTTTTTAAAGAAAGGCATTAAAAAAAATCTTAGAAATAAAAGGATGTTACAGTAATTCTTTGAACAGTTTAGTTTTCGAAAGGGCTTCTAATGGCAACTCCCCTTTTAAGCCTGCTGAAGTCACAATGTGAGCTTGTTATAAAATATAAGATTTATATAGAACATAATGCCCTGTCACTAATAGTTCAGGCTAGGGGGGAAAACGAGGATTTATACGTAAACAGATTTGTTTGTAACAAAAATCTAAATGCCAGAACTGGCAAAGCAGTCAGCTACATCACTGCACAGGCTAGAGTGCACTGGAAATGAAACAATTACAAATAAATAAAATGCTGTCATTATATATCATCACATGTAGAAATGGCCCACTGCAATGTTTGTTCAATGTTATTGTAGTATTACAGTGTTACATTTCTATACTGTAAATATATAAAAAGAAAAGCAAATTAATGAACAGTTGCCATTTTTAATATATCTCCCTATTTGTAGCACAAAGAGAGATACCGTCCCAAGTTCAAGTAAACATTGCAACACTATTAATATTTCACTTCATAAGTGCATCCTTGAGAGGACACTGTTTAAACAAAGAGAGCTAAGGGTAAATTCGCTACTCCTGTACTCTGAGCAGGCAGCCAAGCTCAAAGAGAGAATTGGTACCACCCTGTTGTAGCCCTATCTCTGACCATTCAATAAGATCATGGCTGAACTTCTACATCAACTCCACTTTCCTGCACTATTCCCATATCTCTTGATTTTCTTAGTTCCCAAAAATCTATCTCAGCCTTGAATATATGGAATCTTGATCTTTATTGCAAAGGAGATGGAGTAAAAAAGCAGGAAATCTTGCGAGAGTTATACAGGGTATTGGTGAGGCCAAACCTGGAATACTGCGTACAGTTTTGGTTTCCATATTTAAGAAAGGATATACTTGCTTTGGAGGCAGTACAGAGAAGGTTCACTAGGTTGATTCCGGAGATGAGGAGGTTGACTTATAAGGAAAGGTTGAGTAGGTTGGGCCTCTATTCATTGCAATTTAGAAGAATGAGAGGTGATCTTATCGAAACGTATAAGATTATGAGGGGGCTTGACAAGGTGGATGCAGAAAGGATGTTTCCACTGATAGGGGAGACTAGAACTAGAGGGCATGATCTTAGAATAAGGGGCCGCCCATTTAAAACTGAGATGAGGAGGAATTTCTTCTCCCAGAGGGTTGTAAATCTGTGGAATTCGCTGCCTCAGAGAGCTGTGGAAGCTGGGTAATTGAATAAATTTAAGACTGAAGTAGACAGTTTCTTAACCGATAAGGGAATATGGGGTTATGGGGAGCAGGCAGGGAACTGGACCTGAGTCCATGATCGTATCAGCCATGATCGTATTAAGTGGCGGAGCAGGCTCGAGGGGCCGTATGGCCTACTCCAGCTCCTATTTCTTATGTTCTTAAGTTCTTAGGTTCTATACTCATCGAAGAGCATCCACAGCCCTCTGTGGTAGAGAATTCATGAGATTCACAACCCTCTGAGTGAAGAAATTTCTTATCTCAGTCCCAAATGGCTGACCCTTATTCTGAGACTGTGCCCCCTCCTAGTTTTAGACTCTCCAGCCAGGGGAAACAACTTCTCAGCATCTACCCTTTCAAGCGCTCTAAGAATTTTATACATTTCAATGAGATCACCTCTCATTTTTCTAAACTCTGGAGAATATAGGCCATATCTACACAATCTCTCCTCATAGGACAATCCTCTCATCCTCATCGCTCTTTGAAAAAGTTGCTGATGCATCCTTTCTGAACTCTGCTTGCCATCTTTCACAATGATGTTGTTGAGATCAAAAACTGAGCAGAGTGGAAGATGAATATTTTTTCCTCTATTGCCAGAACACTTAATGTTGGTACCCCAATCTGTTGAGTTACCACAGTTTCAGACGAATGTCACTGTCTTTTCTTTAAGGACATAGACTGGAAAATGAACAGACATATAGTGAAATTTAATGCAGAGAAGTATGAAGTGATGCATTTTTGAAGGAAAAATGATGAGAGACAATATAAACTAAATGGTACAATTTTAAAGGGGGTGCAGGAACAAAGAGGTCTAAGGATTCACATACACAAATATTTTAAGGTGCCAGGACAAGTTGATAAATCCATTAAAAATGCATATGGGACCCTGGGCTTTATAAATAAAAACATAGAGCACAAAAGCAAGGAAATTGTGCTAAACATTTGTAAATCACTGATTAGGCATAAGCTGGAGTATTGTATCCACACATCACCATAATTTAGGAAGGATGACAAGGCCTTGGAGAGGGTGCAGAAGAGATTTACTTCAATGGTACCAGCGATGAGGGACTTCAACTATGTGGAGAGATTAAAGAAGCTGGGCTTATTCTCCTCAGAGCAGAGAAGGTTAAGGGGAAATTTAATAGAGTTGTTATGAGGGGTTTTGATATAGATAGGGAGAAACTGTTTCTACTACCAGGATCAGTAATCAGAGGACACAGATTTACGTAAGAACATAAGAAATAGGAGCAGGAATAGGCCATTTGGCCCCTCGAGCCTGCTCTGCCATTCAGTAAGATCATGGCTGATCTGATCTTGGCCTCAACTCCACTTTCCTGCCCGCTCCCCATAACCCTCAACTCCCTTATCATTCAAAAATCTGTCTATCTCCACCTTAAATATATTCAATGACCCAGCCTCCACAGCTCTCTGGGGTAGAGAATTTTACAGATTCACGACTCTCAGAGAAGAAATTACTCCTCATCTCCGTTTTTAATGGGTGACCCCTTATTCTGAAACTATGCCCCCCTAGTTCTAGATTCCCCATGAGGGGAAACATCCTCTCTGCAACTGCCCTATCATGTCCCCTCAGAATCTTATATGTTTCAATAAGATCACCTCTCATTCTTCTAAACTCCAATGAGTATAGGGCCAACCTGCTCAACCTTTCTTCATATGTCAACCCCTTCATCTCAGGAATCAACCTCGTTAACCTTCTCTGAACTGCCTCCAATGCAAGTATATCTCTCCTTAAATAAGGAGACCAAAATTGTACTCCAGGTGTGTACAGTTGTAGCAGGACTTCCCTACTTTTATGTTCCATCCCCCTTGCAATAAAGGCCAACATTCCATTTGCCTTCCGAATTACTTGCTGTACCTGCATGCTAACTTTTTGTGTTTCATGTACAAGGACCCCCAGATCCCTCTGTACCTCAGCACTTTTTAATCTCTTCCCATTTAAATAATAATTTGCTTTTATATTATTCCTACCAAAGTGGATAACCTCACATTTTCCCACATTATACTCCATCTGCCAAATGTTTGTCCACTCACTTAGCCTGTCTATATGCCTTTGCAGATTCTTTGCATCCTCCTCACAACTTGCTTTTCCACCTATCTTTGTATCATCAGCAAATTTGTCTACACTTCACTCGGTCCCTATCTCCAAGTCATTAATATAGATTGTAAATAGGCCCGAGCATTGATCCCTGTGGAACCCCACTAGTTACAGTTCTCCAACCTGAAAATGACCTATTTATCCCAACTCTCTGTTTTGTGTTAGTTAGCCAATCCTCTATCCATGCTAATATATTACCCCAACCCCCAGAGCTGTTATCTTGTGCAGTAACCTTTTATGTGGCACCTTATCAAACACTTTCTGGAAATCCAAATACTCGACATCTATTGGTTCCCCTTTATCCATTCTGCTCATTACATCCTCAAAGAACTTGTCAAACATGAATTCCCTTTCATAAATCCATGCTGACTCTACTTCATTGCATTATGATTTTCTAAATGCCCTGCTAGTATTTCCTTACGTCCCAATGACAGATGTTAGGCTAACTGGTCTATAGTTCCCTTCTTTCTTAAATAGGGATGTTAGATTTGCGGTTTTTCAATCCACTGGGACCTCCCCAGAATCCAGTGGACTTGTCCATCTTTAGTTCCATTAGTTTGCTGAGTACTTTTTCTCTAGTGATAGTGATTGTTTTAAGTTCCCCCCCCCTCCTTGTTTATCAATTATTGGGATGCTTTTAGTGTCTTCTACCGTGAAGACCGATACAAAATATTTCTTCAAAGTCTCTGCCATTTCCCTGTTTTCATTATTAATTCCCCAGTCTCATCCTCTAAGGGACCAACATTTACTTTAGCTGCTCTTACTGTCTGTTTTTATATTTCTTGCTAATTTACTCTCAAAAACTATCTTCTCCTTATTATTTTTTTAGTCGTCCTTTGCTGATTTCTAAAAAATTCCAAATCCTCTGGCCTTCCACTGTTCTTCGCAACATTGTATGCCTTTGTTTTCAATTTGATACCATCCTTTACTTCCTTAGTTAGG